>NC_136817.1:56926120-57500470 GCF_951394365.1 Tetrao urogallus
ACGCAAAAACATTCTCATATCTAGTTTTAACTTTACATATAAAAATAACTTGGAGAAAATACAAAAAAACATTTTATTTTAACATGAAAATATCACAAAAATTAGTAAGCCTGAGATGTAGGGTTTTGGTGAAAAACAAGAGGCTTGTAGTGTTTTGGCTGCTGATAAAGATGCATGTATTGATAGCTGGGGTGAAAAGCAGAAGAATGCACTTATTTCTTCTGCATGTCAGTATCTTCAAACACAGTAAGCCACATGCACCCTTCTTTCCTTATGTAGATGCTGGTTCACCATGTTTAATTCCAGCGGAAGTGGATCTGACGCGGGCGGTCAGCCCCCTCCTTTACCAATGGCTTATGGAATTCACGTCCTGCACGGGAGTGGATATTTGCCCAACAAAACTCACAGTAATACTGCAGGCAAGTGACATTGGCACAGAAGAAAGGAGCAAACTTTCCACCGCATCGTGCGCCCTGGCATTCGTCACACATCTGGTCATCCAACACATATGGCTTTACCTCCACCTGTTGGAGTGAGACACAAAGAGCTCCAGTTAACACCTACTGTGCCCACTGAAAAGATAGTGAGCATGTTCAGGTCTTCTCTCTTCCGGAAAAAAAAGCAGTCTGACATCAGATAGGTTTAGGTCTCTACCCAATTCGCAGCTTTTTATTGCTGTTTGCCATTTACCAGCTCCCAATCTATCCATACAAAAAGCTAAGCAATTCAACACACATCTTCAGAAGTGCATTAAGTATGTAGCTAATGGCTACATCAGAACCTCCAATTAACTCACTCTGGAAAGATACTCTTGGCAAGTGACAAAACCAAAGCACGTGTAGAAAATAAACCACTGGTCCCAAAGCTCTCTAAAGAAGTCTCACCAGCTCCCAAATACACCCCAACACGATACCCAGTTTTGTGCTGCTTAGCAAACAACACACAAACAGGAATGTAACCGTTTATACCTGAGCAAGAAGTCTCTGCATGTACTACCTTTCTTTGCCAATTAGAAGCACTTTCTGCAGGCTCGATTACTTCTGTTGGTACTCTTAACTCCCATAACTTCACTCCAAATTTCTAAAATACGACCAAGTTAGGAGTTTCTGATCTGCGTCACATATTACTTTCCTTTATTTAATTTCTTTTTATTTTTTGGCTTCGAGTTGCACAGGAATTTGTGTTCAATATGATCCTGAATGTATTTTTAAAAGATTGTTCTGCAAATCTGCAGCCTGCTAGAAACACCTGTGTTACACAGCTTCATTCTCCCATACTGCTCTGACTGCCAGAGTGGAAAAGTGGCAGGATTCCAGTGGTAGATTTGCACAATGTCTCTGCATCACTGAACTGTTACAGACTGCACTCAGACAGGAAGAAGAACTTCACAATAAAGCACAACATGAATTGACACCATCATTAAGGAATGTATTGTTGTCTTCCTTTCCTGAATTTTTTTTAAAGACAGTATTTTCAAACTTCTGTTGGCAAAAACAATTATTCCAATTTATCCTACAACTCAACTTTTTTTTTCCCTGATATTTACTGTTACTTGAGAAGAATCCTACACGCAGACAGTGACGTCATGTACCACACTCAAACGGTGTATGTTTGGAATACTCAGATCTCCAGAATAAAATGACGTTTTTGCATGTTATTTCCAGAGCTACAAAATAACAGCCAGGCTGGATGTGGCTCTGGGCAGCCTGCTCTGGTGGTTGGCAAACCTGCACACAGCAGGGGGGTCAAAACTAGATGATCCTTGAGGTCTTTCTCATCCCAGGCCATTCTATGATTCTGTAAAGCTACCAAACACCCAATGATTTGCAAAAAAAAAAAAAAAAAAAACCAAAAAACAATAATATAGATTTTCTTAGCTTCAGAAAACGCACAGTTGAGTGGTCAAACAGATACATTTGAAACACAGTACGCTTCTTTCTTCCAACAGCGTACATTCAGTATGAACGCCACTCATTTCTTCACTGCAACGACCTGCATCACCATAAGTTACACCTGGGCTTTCCAATAAACAGCAACTATATGCAGTAATTCTGTTTGTGGTCCAACATTACTGAAAGCATGAAATACCATGAATTTCATGCTCTGGTACGTTGATGCACCAAGATAAGTATTGAGGAGATTACAAACGTTATTAAATAAACATTTTAGGGAACTGAAGTATCAGATGAAGTGGAGGGAGGCTGCTGGCATATGAAAGTTAACAACATCTTAAAGAATTTTTGGAGATGGAACTCCAAATGAGTTTCAAAGAAATGTTTGGAACTGATCTGTCTTATATGATGGAATAGCATGAAGAGCACTTTGCAGAAGAAAAACATCTGCTGGAGAAACTAAACATATCTGTATCAAAAGAACTGAAGAAAGCTCCAGAGGTAAGGAATAAGTTAAGGTCACAGACAGCATCTATAAAGCCACAGTGACACCCAGCTTTCCTATTAAGATAGAAAAAGATATATGTTAAAAATGCCATAAATACTTTCAGCAGCAGCTCAGATGGATAAAGAGGAGAACAGCAAACTTTAACCATGAAAGAAAAGACAGAGAACTGGTTCTGAAAAAACGTGAAAAGACAGCACACCTACAGAAACTGGCTATAACTGGCAACAGAAAAACTAGTAAGATGAAGCACAGAACAATCTCTAAGACTGCACAGAAATGTGTAATGTATTCCTACATAGGCCAGCATGTATCTGTATTTCAGATGAAGGCAGCACCTGAAGTACAACTGTCCTCCACATTTATAAAATCAGCATTTATATTAATGTAAATGACTCAGTTGTGTACTTATATTTTACTATATAAATAATAACAGGACTGAACACATAATTTAAATATAGAGAAAGTTATTAAAAAAATGAGATTAAAAACCTCTGGCATATGAACAGAACAGATCATAAACCCTCTCCATCAAGATAAGGTTAAAAGACAAATTGATTAAAATATTTAGATTTGGCATCAGTGTGTTTTGGAAGCAGAGCATCACGGGAGCAGCAGATGTTTTTGAAGAAATCAAACCCAAGGAAGCTAACAAACATGACCAAGAAGAAATCATTTAACTGCTATTGTGTAAATTAAGTCTCATGGATATCACTCAAACACTGTGCTTCTGAGCTTCGGTATTTATGGCAGACTGCGTGCTGATTTTTTTTTCTGTCCATGCTCCAAGAGGTCTGCAGCAGATGCCCACTGTTTTATTGAAATTTCACTCTCATATCTCTTTAAGTTTTTCAGAGTTACACAATATAAAAAAAAAGTCCAGTCACCTCTGCAAAGAGCAAGCACTGTCATTTCAGAAGCCTGCTCAGCATCCAAACGGCCCCTGAGATTTCCAGTGAGCTATCATCACGGGCATTTTTCCTGTTATGTAACTAGAGGAAAGTCAGAGCTTCTAGCCAAAGTCAGCTGCAAGTCACAGCAACAGCAATGTCATCAGCAAAATGTAGCTGTAAGGACTGGATGTGAAGCCTAGTTCACCACCCACATTCATTCCCACTCATCTCCTGGAAAGGACTCTGGGGATTTCAGCTCCCCAGGCAACTGGTATCCGAGAGACACGTAAGCCTGTATTGCTTGGCCTATTTGAAAGGAGAGAAGCACCTGCTATGGCCTTCAGTTAACTGTACCAATTTCTTTCTGCAATGCCTTTGATCTGCAGAGGAGACTGGACCTTGAACTACTTACTCATTTCTCCTCCAGGACGTTAAAAAAAAAAACCCGTAACAAAAACCAACCCAGAGCACCTATTAATAACACTGCCTGCATCTACAACTCGACATCAGAACTAGTCAACTTCAAACTCATCTAATTTAGACGTCTGTTTTCTTTGCTACTCTCATACTTCTAATTGAGAGCAATGAAGTAGACTTGTCTTCTGAAAAGAGCTTTGATTTAGCTAGCAAAAATCATCTACAGCAACCAGAAAGGTACACTGGTAAATACACAGGATCAGGTTCTCTCTGAAGGGAAAGGATGAGTTAAGGTTAAGTACGGTTGATTTTCCAAAGCACTGACAATCATGGTTGAAGTGAAAGGCAGCAGAAAATTGGACCTATTCTGAAAGCAATAAATAACAGAGTTTCTCATGAATGACATGGGAATTATTACAATATTTGCTTTGCTTAGAACGAGGGTGAAAAAAATTTCAACAAAACCAGGAATTCCAGAATGGAAAGAACATATGGTCTAACATATGCCCAAGGAACAAACTGCTGCTTTGTGGAATGCTCGCTGTTTCAGGGGCATTCAGAGTTTAACTCCTGGAACCTGTGGAGCTAGGGAAATATCAGAAGAAATGTCAGAGGTGGCACAAGAGCGGATCAGAACACAAAGTTATGCATCCTAAGAAACTGTGTTATAAATCACTGCTCCCACATATCTAAGAAAACCCACCCAAATGAACTCCTTCTGTGTAACTTACTCGTTTATCTATATCGCCATGCTGAAGTTGAACGAACCGAGCACTGATGGCAGCAATGTAACTCTGCTGATTGGAAAAAGCAACACGTCCAGCACCTTTTGGGTATTTCAGCTCAGGGTCAGTATCAATTCCTGCGTAACAAACTCCACCATACAGACGGTCCATGATCATTGCCAATTCCACTATTAGGAAACAAAACAAAGTTCACTTGAACTGTTCTCACTGTACAAACTCAAAAAATCCAGAAAAGTTAATTTCAGTAATTAATTCTCCAACAACTTATGTAACTGTAACTAAAAAAAAAATCACAACATGCAGGATTAAGTTGTGAAATAGTCAGCAGACATCTTTCACACTGCAGCCACATACACCCAGGGAACAATGGAGTGCAAGTCCTTGCAGTCCTTAGTAACCTGGAACTGAAATTCAAGGGCAGTTTTCTGTAAAGGATAACACATGACTTCTGGGGCAGGATGGAATGCAAGCTGCATAGAATCCACATGCCCCAAATTCCTTGGTACATGTTCTCTGTCTGTACAATTGCTCTACATCCAACTTGAATTTCAAGATGTAAGCAGCATCTTTTCACCAGGCATGCAGAGCTTGATCATCTCTACAGTATGGCACTATATAGAAACTCAAGTTAATAGAATCAATAATCTCCAATTTCACAATAAATATTTTAACAAGCCTTTAGTAATATTTTATACTGAATTCAATTTAGCAATTCACTGAGGTGGAATATATCTTTTTTCAAAACAAACATCCCCTGCCTCAAGACATAAAGGTGTCAGCAGACATTGATTTTCAATAGTTGTCTGAAAAGTGTGATAAAGTTTTACTGCTTTTTTGAAGGCATGATTCTTATTTCACAATGCCATATAGGTTTCATTTTCACATACGCAGAAGATTTTAAAGCAAAGTATAAGACAGTATACAATACATTTATCACAGATCCTCGGCCAAGTAATCTGGAGTATCAAGACAGAATTTGGAGAAAATTAACCTGCAGTTGGAATGCTCATTTACAAAGTATTACAGAGTAATGCAGTCAAACGTCTTCTTAAAAGTAAAGTAACAAAAAAGCCTGATAATTGTAGGTCCAAGATAGAAAAGCTTTATATGCTGTATACCCTAAATTTGCCCTATCACTTCCTGTTTCTCCTGTGTCTTCCATATGAAAGCTCATCTTACCCTAATGTAATGATACTTACCCTTACTGTAATGATATAATTTAGCACAAACAGTGGAAGACTAATGAAGTCCTGGGACTTTCTAAGAGAAATCTGGATTTGAAATGCTGTACATAATGCTTCACATCAACTCACTTACTAGAAGGGCACTGTACAACGCTGTAAAAGGCTACTGCAGTCTGTCTCACAAAGCAGACTGTCCTGGTTGCAGATCGACCATTTCACAGCTACAAAAACATTGAAATTTTCCTCCATGCATTCCAACAAGAGCTGAAAAAGTGTCCTGCAATCTCATATAGCACTGTATCATACAGACTGTGTCAGCTGTCTGAATTTCTTCCCATTTTCCTCTAATCATACTTACTACCTGCATTTCTCCTTATCCATGTTATCCACAGTAACCAGTCAGCAATAGAAAAGTAGCTGATGTACAGTAACAATACAAAAAGAGCTCCACTCATGGAGCATAGCAGAGGCCACAGCACTACTTTAAAAACAAGAAACAGCAGTTTTACTAGTAAGATGAAAGTACTTTCTACAGCCTTAGACGTTGTAATGGTGTCCAGTGTGTCTCAGAGGTGAACAGTGATTTGTGATCTGCCAAAAGCAAAAGAAGGCAATTACCAGAGAAACGTAAGAATAGATGAGTATTTTTCTCAAGCAGCAAGCTGGCTGGACTGATCAGCAGAGCTTTAAACTATATTTGATGAGGGAAGACGACGTACTTCCGAGTGACATAGAAAGGTTGTTGAATTTTAAGAAGCAGCAGTGAAAAACCTCAGCTTCCTCCCAAAGGAATTTGAGAGGGCTCCTCTAAGAAGGTAATGCAACCCATTGCATAGCTGTACCATCTCTATACCAATGCATGCAGCATGGGAAATAAGCAGGAGCTGGAAGCCATGTCATAATTGGAAGATTATGCTCTGACTGATATCAGAAATGTTGTGAGATGAACTGCACACCTGGAACAATGCAATTGAGCTTTTTAGAAGAGAGAGACAGGGCAGGATGGGCAGGGGAGTTCTCCTCTATGTTAAGAAGTGCACAGATTAAGAGCTGCCTTTAAGAAACAGTGATGATCAGGCTGAGAACTTGTGGATTAAAATTAGGCATCAGACAAATAAAGGACATCTAGTAGTGAGGTCTTCTGCAGGCTGCCTAATCAAGGGGAGCCTGCTGACAAGGCCTTCTTGCTTCATCTGCAAGGTCTGTCACACTCGCAAGCTCTCATCAAAAACCTATCTGTGTAACCTACTCATGGAAACCTGCTTTAGCAAGGAATGGACTAGATGATCCCCAAAAGTCCCTTCCGATCCCTAAGATTTGCAGCCAGATAGTTTTAGTCAACTGCTTTATATCTAGGTGGAGGCTGGTGATGAGTGAAATAACCATGGGGTCCATCCTGGAACCAGTGCTCTTAAACACCAATATCCATGACCTAGAAAGTGGACACTTGCACCCCCAGCAAGTGACACTAAGTTCAGTGGTGCAGTTGATACAACAGACGGAAGGGATGCCATCCAAAGAGACCTGGACAAGCTTGAAGAGTGGGCCCAAGTGAACTGAATTAGGTTCAATAAGGCCACGTGTGAGGTGCTGCACCTTGGCTGGGGCAATCCAATCTCACGGGAGACCTCTTTGTGGCCTTCATGTACTTAAAAAGAGCTTATAAACCAGAATGAGACCAATTTTGCATGGTCTGATAGTGACAAGACTAGGGGAAACAACTTTAAACTAAGGGGGGATTTGGGTCAGATGTTAGGAAGAAATTCTTTACCCAGAGGGTGATGAGGCACTGGAACAGGCTGCCCAGATAGCCCACGGATGTCCCATCTCTGGAGGTGTTCCAAGGCAAACTTAGATGGTGCCATGGGCAACCTGATCACGTGGGAGGCAATCCTATCCAGGGCAGGAGAGATGGAGCTAGCTGATCCTTAAGATTGCTTTCAGCTCAAGCAGCTTTATGATTCATATGATTCTATGAACACCTACAACTATCCATACATACCTGTATACAATTATGCATGATTAAAAAATGATTTCTAATAATCTCCCACTTTTAAAGAGAGACGTAATTTATGCTCACCAGCTCTTAATGGTCTAGGGACTCCTCCAACAAAAATTGTTTTCCGAGGATCAAGCGGCTGCGAACCATCCATCACAAAATCACTATCACTTAGATTCCAGGGACGGATCTGAACCTATTAAAAAGGGGCAGAAAATGACATGCTGGTTTCTGTTTCACTGCATTCTAAATATATACTTATCAGCCCATATAAACCAACAGTAGTCATAACTCTACTAGCTTTGCGTGTCTTGATGTTCTGTTTTAATCCTATTAATTCAAACCTCAATGGTTTTAAAATCATCTGATTGTTCCAGATGTTGAGAGCTGCCAATGGTAGTTTGCTGTTAATTATTTTCATCATCATCATTTCAAATGCAGTTTTAGACAGATGGCAGCTATAGCCTGCAGGCCATCTACTGTTTACTTACTGGCTTGTCCTTGATAGTAGGACTGGAAACACATAGATAGAGCTTTCCATCTTCTTCAATGCAGGCATCAATCAGTGCCTGGACAGAACTCTCTTCTTGGAATAAGAGGAATGCATAACCTAGAGTGAAGAAGAAAATAAAACAGTTAATTTTTTTATACTTATATTTGCTTTCCTTTAATTGTCTTCTCCATACAAATGTGTTTACTTGAAATGTAGAAGAAAGTCAAATCAACTCTTTGTTATTAGTCGTGTTCTTCATCTGTGTGCTAATCTGCTGTGATCAATACAACTGTGGGCAAATACTTCTATCCTTGAAAAAAAAAAACGAAAACACACCAAAGAGACTAATAATCAAATAAAAGCAAACCTGTCTGCTCTATCATATATTGTAAGTACAGACTGAGCACAACTCAGAGGTAGCTGCAGACATTACACAACGAAAATCCGACTTGGCACAGAGGACTAATCTCTATTCTAGAGATTAGATCAAAGTACTCTGTTACATAAGTGACCCAGCAAGCCTCCCAAACACTATAAAAATAGGAATCAAAAAGCTTACTTAATGCTACAGTAAAAACAGACAAGCAAGGAACCTCACACAATAGAATGCTGTAATGGTTACCATATGATATATACAGAACTTGTTACTTTACACGCATCCCATACCACAATTTGGATGCATTCTAAAGTAGGCTGTAAAAGGACATAAATCCCCATATCTTCCTCACATTACTAGCAAGTGTAGAATATTCACATAAAGTGAAAAAATAAGGGCTGAAGCACCTGCTCTAGAGTGAGGTTGGCAAGAGGGAATACGGCTGCTTCACCAAGCCTTTTGGAAATGATACTGCTTTTTGGAGAGGTACTACTCACTCACTGGCAATCCCATACTGCAAACAGTGTAGGTCATCAGGGCGTTAACAGAATAGGGTGCATCTCAAAGAGCACTAAAGAATCAATGTTTTAAGCAAAACTTAAGATCAGAGAAACAAATGCAAATGATTTTAGATGCATGGGACCAAAAGCAGGATTTAAATAAAAAGCTGTAAAGTTCTATGCTGTTTTTTCTAATAACTTGTACCTGATCTCACATCCCTCACACTATGGTCCTGTCACAGCTCCCTTCGCAGGACACAACTGTGCATATTCTACTTTCATGTAAATCTTACTCAGTTTATTAAAAAAGTCTGTAGGGAATCTTTGAGCTTTGGCTAAGGCATTTCCTGCTGAAATCCAGTGTTATTAAAAATACCATTCAGCAATGAAAATTCTGTTCAAATTAAACTTAATTAGTAATTACTTAGATTCAAAAGCCTTGTTTAAGGGGGATATCTTTCAGTATTTACTTTGCAGTTTAAAATTCACATATAAGCCACGTAAAACTCAATGAACCAGGGCATGTGCAGACTAGCACGGATAAGTGAGACTAGAACCACATAACTGTCTTCCCCTGCACAGAAGCCAGGTGCACACAGTCCAGTTTGAATGGAGATCTCAATACAAGAATGGCAGGAGTGCAAAAACTTGATTACCTGAGGTGAGGGCTAAATGGGTGACATACAAACAGTCACAGCCAGAATGACGTAAAATGGTTTGCTGGAAGCTGATATTTCATCAATTTGTATCCTAACGCAAATCAGTGTTACTGGCATATGGCTCCTGGCACATAAATAGAATCGGCGTCCCCAGATCATCTACGACCTGTATGTCTGCAGCTATTAATATTTTTAGCAGGAGCCTTGTGAAGAAATAGACAATTCCAATAGGAACTAGATGAGGGAACAATTAGGTACCAAATATATTCTACCAATCTAAAATAAAAACAAGGAAAGCAAAATCAGAATTATATACCACCACTGCCTTCTCAACGCTATCTGAAGAACTTAACTCATGTCTGGGTTCATCCCATTTAATTTTAAGCAACAGAGAGGCCTGTGCCATGAACTTAGCTGTACTTTTGAAAACATGGAAAACCTGAGGTTAGCAAATCCATCTGGCTGAAGTTTTGCTCCATAGCTCTAGTGCTTTAATGACTTCAAAGGTATTTTAGCTTGCTCCCCAAGCCTAGTCTGGAAGAAAATAACTAGCTCTCTTGGTGAAGAAAGGGGACTGTAGAACATAATATGTTTCAGATCCAACATTTTACAGACAGGCCAATCCCTTCCCACAGTCTGGATACAATCCTTCTTTACTTGCTTTGCATTATGGTACGTATCCTTGCACAAACCAATTATACATTAGCCAAACTGCTACAAAGAACACCACAGTTACATAAGGATCCAGGCTTTCTATTCATCAAGCAGAAAGGAATTTACCATCTTAGATACTCAGTTTAGATATAAGTTTGGGCTTTTCTTCCTCCAGCAATCAGATGCCGACAACTATATGTACAAACTTGATTCTCATGCTTTTCTGTTTTCTTAAGATATGTCTCTGTTGGATTATTTTTATCCTCTATAATTCATGAACTATTGTGGACTGTTATTGACTGCACAGGTAGTTAGCTGCTGTTGGTAACTGCACATAGATGTGATGAGAAGGATTTTATAACGATACCAAACTACAATTGCTATGTGTAATACAAAGTATACGTAGTATCTGTGAAACATGGAAGGGAGGTATTGTGAAGAGTACTTTATTGTACCACAGAACAGTTTAATTCACTAGTTTCTTGTTTTTCTTGTGTACCACATCTGTCATGTCACTGTAACAGCTTCGTACCCAACAGCAGTGCAAGTCAGTTCATAACGGCAAAGAAAAGCTGCTCTAATAGGATTCTCTGAAGGAAGATGCTTCATACCTTTGGGTCATACGTACACGGGCAGCAGCACGTCACGATCAGATACTGCTTGCCAAAAGGCAACCCAAGTTTGTATGGTTTCCATAAGTGAAAAATATTAGATGGAACAGTCTTATAAAAATTTATTGTTCACGTGTACCAGCATTTATGCCTTCTGTGTAGGATAAAGTTTAGGTAACCCCTGCTAGCATTTAGTTGTTGATTAAATTACTCTGCATTATACTGCAATGGTTATAAATACTGCTGTTTTCAAAGGGAACTGATGAGGGATTTTGATAATATCGTTACCACAAAATTATCTCAAAGAAAAAGAAAATCTTCTGGAGATCAAAACTGACAATAAAACTACATTCCCTGATATCTAAAAACGCTGCACTGGTTATAATTATTGTTACTCTGAGTACAAACAATACTTCAAGAATCTTTTATATATATATATATAAATATATATATATAATATATATAATATATATATTTATTATATATATATAAAATTATATATATATAATATATATAATATATAATATATATTTATTTATAATATTTATTTATAATATTATATATTTCATATATATAATATATAAATATATATATAATATATATTTATTATATATATTAAATATGTATATTATATAATATATAATATATTATTATATATATTATATATATAATTACATTAAATACATATAAAAAACTAAAATTATATTACTAAATATATATATATTCACACACATACATATATATAGATGTATATAGATGTATATAACTAAATGAAACTGTTGTAAGAATCCAAGCAAAAAAACAAACAAACAAAACCCAATCCAAAACCTATATACAGAATCAGTGCTTTCATTTTTTTTTAATTTACTACACAGAAGAGGTGGCTAATATGAATTTCTGGCCAGGCATAATTTCTTTATTCTACAATATGGAACTTTACAAAAGGAGACAAGAAACTTCTGTTAATGCATAGTTCCATATAGAAATCTGAAAGCAGCTGTAAATTCTATTTGGCTCCAATTAACTTCTATCACCAGTGACTTAGAAGAGAGGTAAAGAAAATCAGTATAAGCCAGCATGGATACTCTGCATCAGCTGACAGAGCTGCGTTTTCTTTTATGGTTGGGTCCCCTACTGTTCTAACAGTCTTCCCCAGAGGAGAGCTAAAAAACCCAAACAAGTGTAAACTACTGACAAAGGATCTACATTCAATAATGGGAATAATTCACATTTGGGGAGGATACATAAATCTTTCAATCAGTCACCTTTTACCGAGAATCAACTCGAAATTACTCTTTAAGTGAGAACGTACAAGCTGGCACAACTGCAATGCAGATATTAACTAAGACACTTTTGAATGAAAGGGAGGTGGTGCAGGATTCGCCTTGAGACCCAAGCGAACCCTATTTCCATATTTCTATTTCTGTGGAAATATTCTTGACTGAGTTTAAGCTCTGTGGTCAGCAGAGATCTAGTTAATGTTGCCAGTGGTGTCTGGGCAGTTACTCGGCTGACAAGCACAACACAGAGATGCCTTGCATGATTCACCCTCTGCAGTACTTTGCCTAACCTTCGGCTGCTTTTCCAGGGTGGTGTGGGGCTTCAGTAGGTACTGTACCACATTTGCCATCCCTGGGTAAATCTTGATATTCTTGGTTTGGAGAAATGAATCAAGCACAATAAGCTTACATTGCAGCGACCTGAATAGCCCTTTGTACTCCAGTGACTCTATTGGCAAGGTTCCCATTAATTAAAGGAAGCTTAGATGCTAATCGCACATGAAGACACCTACAGTTATTTGCCTGAATCCAGAGTTCAGTCCGAGCTCCAAGGAGCTCGAATGGGCTGGTAACAAGTTAACCAATGGACCTATGGTTTTGCTCCTTGAACTAGAAACAACGTTTTCAACGCGATTTTTTCAGTCAGTTGTAAATTAGCAGTTAATAACCTTGAATAAATGAAGCTACTGCATGACTACTGGGACAGAAAGCAAAAGAAATACACAGATAATCAGAAAAAGCTGGAGATACTGTCTTGTTTAAACAGATTATCCTCTGTTTTATACAGACTATAAATAGTACAGAACATACAAACAACTGGTCCTCCTTTGAAAGGCTCTCTGGATCAGCATATCCTCACCGCACCATTTCTTTGTGAGCGTCATTATCATGAGAATGGATTTCTCACCTCAGCAGTCGCTTTGAATGTGTGTGCCAACTAATAACAGGAGTTATGATAAGCAGTGACAAGATAGAAAGGAAGGAATTCCCCATTACAGCTGGCAGATCACTTACTGGCTGTACTTTGATCTCAACAGAATAATTCTTTTTCTGCTTCATAACTGAGGTTCCTTCAAAGATTAGTGTGAAGTGTTTAAAATTTCTGCTATCTTCAGGCCTCATTTTGTGGTGAACCAACACAAAATGTAATTAGCAAATAAAAGGCAGTTGGTGTTTTTCAGGAGGCAGTCAGCCTTGACAGATCAGTAT
Organism: Tetrao urogallus; assembly: GCF_951394365.1. Classification (NCBI taxonomy): domain Eukaryota; kingdom Metazoa; phylum Chordata; class Aves; order Galliformes; family Phasianidae; genus Tetrao; species Tetrao urogallus. Next base: position 56,939,539 of record NC_136817.1, read on the forward strand.
TTCGTCAAGTAAGGAAATACTTCTTATGAACTTGGCCTTCCCTCAGGACTATCTGTAAGCAGAGAGCCTGGAAGGAAGCACAGCCTGGAAAACTGAACAAAAGTATTAAAGCAGTAACAAAAGATAACAAAAAAAAAAAAAAAAAAAAGACACCAAACAAGCAACAAAACAGGCTGTATGTCTTCAACATGCCGAAGACTAACGTACAGAACAACCCAGAAATGGATAACTCCGAGATGTCTTTGGAAGTAATACTATTTCAAGTCTCTAACAAGACTGGACAAAAACAGATAGATACTAAATTATTTCCATGCAAAGTAGTAAACTAGACAGCGAAGATTAGAAATTAAAAATAAAATGAACTCCCTGTGCTATTATATGGTGCTTATATTGGTAATTGTCCATTAATCTCAAACCTTTCTTTGTATTTAGCCTATGTTTAGCAGTTTTACGTATCTTATTAAACATATATACTCTGTTCCTGCCTGCACAAGTGCGTAACACTGAAATATAGTAAGATAAATTTCTATCATAGCCTATAGAAATCACATGTCTTATCTGGTGCAGTGAAAGAACCAGATTACATATAAACACAGAAGTATTCAACAGTTAATAGAAAATTGTATTTCCAGACTATCTACAAATAGAAACCTACGCCGTATTTTAAATGTGTGAGACTATTGCAGGCTGCTGTCACACTATAAAACAATGATGAATGCTGTAGTAAACAAACAGTTTGACTATGAAGTGTTATTAAAGTTCATGTAAAGATCAGTTAACCAACTTAACACTAGGTATCTAAGTGTGTTCCGAATTAATTAAATCAACTGACTAGAGTTCTTTTATCTATATTCTCTGCTTTCAGTACAGACTCATTATTACTGTTATTTTCACTACAGTACTTACAAATTTTCCAACTGCAAAGTCTCAAAATACATACTTGAGATATTTACATTCTGAGCCAGGTCTGTCTCCCTAGAAATTAACACCAGAACTCATTTCTTCCAGTAAAGAATGTATTAGACCTTCCCTCTTCTACACATTCAATACAGACTCTGTGAGTTAAGCCTCTCCCTCAAACAGCTCCTCCGGAATTTCTCTTGGTAAATTGTAATCAAAGATGCACTCCTTAGGATAATCAAAGTTTGTTAAGACACTGAGATTTTTATTAGGCTGACAATCAAAAAAGAAGTCTCTTTGGCTTGATTTCCATACAGTATTCATAAATTCTATTCAAATACTTTCAACTCCTTTACCTGCTCTTTAGATGAATATCTGAGGAAATATGCCTGTTTTTAAAATGGCATAGTCAGTCAGATAAATAACTGAGAATAGGTAAACAAAGGCAGTATGCCTGTATCTGTCACTTCCAGGGAAGGAAAGAGTTGCTGCATTCTCTACAAAATGAACAACCTCTTTTTTTGTTTGTTTATTTTATACATACTAAATACACAATTTCACACAGATATAGATAAGCTACATAGTTTACCTCAATGTACAAATTTAGCCTCGATTTTGAATATCAAAGAGCAACACTAGAAATAGTTAAAAATCACTATTTAACCAGACATCAATAATAGATGCTTCAATAGATTCTCCTGTCTTAAAAATGCTCCTGTCTTAAAAATGGAATAAAGACAAAATTTTTTGATCATATACCCAAATAACATCCTTCTGAAACCTGTCTTAATCCTCTACAAAAGAAACTGATTTAGGATTAAAAATATGATCGAATTTTAGTTTTAGAAATCAGAAATGCAAATAATAGATCTCTGAATTAACGACATGTACAGTTGTATAACACTGATCTAATAATTGGGAAATGAAATTATGGAAGATTCTTCAGAAGTCCAGCACTGAACCAGGCAGAATACTACAACTCTGTGTTTAATACTCAGGACAAAGATGATCAGGGGACTGGAGCACCTCCCCTATGAAGACCAGCTGAGGGAGCTGGGCTTGTTCAGCCTGGAGAAAAGAAGGCTGCGGGGTGACCTCAATGCAGCCTTTCAATACTTAAAGGGAGCCTACAAACAGGAGGGGAATCATCTCTTTGAAAGGGTTGATAACAGCAGGACAAGGGGAAATGGTTTTAAGTTGAGGGAGGGGAGATTTAGGTTGGATGTCAGGGGGAAAGTCTTTACAGAGAGAGTGGTGAGGTACTGGAACAGGCTGCCCAGAGAGGCTGTGGATGCCCCGTCCCTGGAGGTGTTCAAGGCCAGATTGGATGGGGCCCTGGGCAGCCTGGTCTAGTATAAAATGGGGAGGTTGGTGGCCCTGCCTGTGGCAGGGGGGTTGGAGCTTCATGATCCTTGAGGTCCCTTCCAACCCTGGCCATGCTGTGATTCTGTGTGTAGAGCCTTGTCTGAAAATGCACTGAAACTGCATAATTAACTATTCACAGGGATTTTAAATCATATCCTTTGGAAGATGAGACAGTTTGCCCAAGTAGGATTTGCACTCAGTGACAGGTCAAAACCTTTCAACTCTTACCTTTTGGTGGAAAATAGGACTTGCTTTCTGCTTTGTGAGGCCAATCTACTACCAAAGGCCCAAATCGTCTGAAGCTAGCAGTAATTTCATCTGAAAACAAATGCAACAGTTGAAATTAAATAAAAAAGTACTCAATGACAAAGTACTATCAAACAAAGATCTTTGTTTATAGCAAAGTTTGATGTTTCATGGAAATAGAGGAGCGAAGTTTCCAAGTTTCCCAAACAAAAGCCATAAACAGACACCTCTTCCAAGTGTTAACATTTACACAAATACTTCTGGTGATTTTATGCTTATGCTTTTTTTATTTTTATTTTATTTTTTCAATTACTCAGTAACGGGATTTCAGAAGGATATGGACAACTAAAGGCATATAAGCAGGCAAGAAAGAAAGAAAAAGCATCTCCATGTGTCTTTGTTTGGCATTTGTATTAAAAGGAACAGTTCGCATTTGAGTTAGATGCTGAAGCGTACAAAAGAAAAGCTGAGATATTAAAATAAATCCCCTAGTACATGACAGGGGAGCATCATCATGAAGATGAAACCAAAGTATAGTCTTCCCATGTCTGAAAGATAATTAATCACAGGCAGCTTATTTGGTTTGCAAGTTATTCTAGGATTACACCGAACCTTGTAAAGGGACTTCTGTTTACACTACAAATCTAGCATGCAATTTACATTTATCTGCACAGGAGAAACCTAATATTAAACAGTACGATTAGTTCAAATCAGCACTTTTTTACAAAACAATTCCAGCTGCATCACACAACAATCTGAGCTTCCATGGTACATTCTGTATTCAGTGCATCATCTGTACTCTTCCACTTGACCTTCCTCTGCCTTAGTTTCTCTGTTTAGTAACAGGAACAACATTAACCTTTCTAAACCACTTTCAAGATTTTCAGGTAATGGTAAAATAGAATTTGAAATTCAATTACTAATAACTGTTTCCCATGAATAGATGATAAAATGGGTTCATATAGAGGACAGTATGTAGGGCTAACACATATTTGAAAGGAATATGCATCCCCATACCAGTGAAAGATAAGCACTTTATGAAACTCTTGAAAGCAGAATAAGAACTAAATCATTTAAAAATCAAAAGGAGTGGACATTACTTTGCTAGGTAATTTATTTTCACTACCTACAGCTCACCTTCATCAATATCTGGTGGAAGACCTCCAACAAACACTTTCCGAGAAAAACGCTCAATTCGTTCCCCATTCTGATGACCAGAATAGCAGGTAGGTGAATTTAAGACTCCAACTTGATCATTATGACCATCATCCAACAAACCATCATCTATCGGGAAGAGGGAAGAACGGCCTTAAAAAGAAAAAAAAAAAAAAAAAAGTATTTGTATATTAAAACAACTTCACAGCAGAACACTGTAATGCAATTTTAGAATGGGGAAGGGGAGAATAGCTGTCTGGAAAATAAATAAAAATATCAAGATATTAGAAAAGCACACATTAGCTAAAGAATAACTAAGGCAAAGAGAAATGTATTAAAACCTCCAAAGGGAAATTCAAGACTAAACCGACATCTCCGTAAATATAATACCTCATGCTATCTTGTATTGTAGTTACTCTGCTGCACCAAGCAGGAAAATAACAATTTGTTCTCAACTAAAGAATCTTGTTTGTAAGAGATCATATTAAGGGCTGATTACGTGAATTTAATTAGCTTGCCTTTGGTTTAGCTTCAAGATAAAGCAATAGCTTCTACCACACAAAAGACTATTGCATGTCTAAAAATTACAGTTTAATTGACCAGGCAGAAATGGAAAACAATATATACACAGTAGGACCTTTCAATTGGGTATGTTGCCTCTTTTCTTTTAGAATATTCCGATTCTGCTGATTCAGCTTCTATGAAAGCAGAAGATAATTTTAACAAATGAGCATAGTGTAACACTTGAAGAACGAGTCACAGTGCTGACTGGCACTCGCTTTCTGTTTTACGACAGTTGTGGAGGGAAGCCTTTGGGTGGCTTCTGACACGTAGCAACCTGCAGTGAAACTGCAGTTACCCTGTGTGAGGACAAGGTAAGTCAGGTTTTTCAGGGGTTGTTGTTGCATGCCTCCTCTCCTTGTAACAAAAAATGTTCCAACTGAAAAGCTACTGCAACTGTGACATCCAAGACCAGGGTAGGACAGCTCTGCAATTGCAAAGTAATCAAAACAGACACGTAGATGGCAAAGGAGATTCAGAACATGGTGTTTCTGACCCACTTGCACATACATAACCATTTTCCTGTTTGCAAATTTCAGAGAACTCCAAAGCAAAAGACCCTGACAGTCACACATCTTCAGTTATTCAAACTTTCACTACTTTAAGTTAGCAACAAAAATTAAGGCAAAATAAATACGCCAACATCAGCATTTATTCTGACACGCAATTTTTCTGTTTCTTTCTCACTTTTAAGCTATTACTATTTATTATTAAGTCATTTTGGAATTCAGCTGCTTTCCAAAAACAGAAAAAGAGCAACCAAGAAAACAACCTAGCATATTTTTAGGAAGCAAGTTCATTTCCCACCTCAACCGACCAACTTCTTCCTAGTTCTCCCACTGCAAATCAGAAGCAGTAGGTTTGTGACAGCCGTCTGCAGTAACTTAGCTGCAATCTGTGCTGCAGTCTAACTTTCACCCCATCTCAGAAAAGCCCCTTAGAAACACCTGCAGAAATTCTGCTGTAAAGCCTTGTGGCCCTACATGGATATCTGAGTCCACTACGAAAATACAGCGCATCAGAAACACTGAATGAAAACACAAATGTGCTAGAAATCAACTAAATGTAATTGTTAAGAGGATCATAAAACAGAAGCAGGATCACTGGACAGTACTGACTAATAAAGACAGTAACTACAAACTCCTTATGGTGGCATTTCATGTTTATGCCTGAAGTGACAATCTGATAGAGTGGAATGCAGCAAACACAGTAAGTCATAGCAGGCTCCGTCATCCTAAAAATGGTGATGTAAGTGAAAATATGACTTGTGGGAAGCAAGTGATGGCATCCTCACTTGCCACCATAAGGATGCATTCATTTAGAACATAGATGACAGGAACAGCAGAGAGCCTTTAGAAATGGAAGCAAGGAGCTTGCGCTGATGGGGCAGAAAAGTCAGAAAGCAATGGACAATCACAGCTGGAAGAAGCAGCTAGGAAGGCTCTTCTTGTAAATGACCTATTTAGACAGAAAAAGAGTAGGATCATGCTATGACAACCCCAAAAAAGAAAAGACTGCAGCAGCTGCGTAATGCGGATGTGAGTTCCAGCTATGAAGACTAATAGGAACGATCAGGTCTTATGTCTATGAAAGAATGGTAATATTTGGTTATCAATCAAGAAAAGAGGATTACAATATTTAAATGATGTAAAAATATGCCGACTCTAATTTAATAAGTGCTGGTTAGACTGCTGCCACAGAAGCATTTAAGCTTTTTTTCTGAAACAAGCAAACAAAAACCACACACACAAGTAAGGATCAAGATCTCTTCAGATGACAAAAGTTACGTTTTCATTTTTCTCCAAAATTATTTCAGATAGCTCCATTTCTGACTTAAAGTATACCAAATATTTAGGAAGAAAAATCCCTACTAAACAATAATCATCAGACGGATTTATTCTTCTCACAGACCAGAATAAAAATCTCATGACAAGGAGAATCTAAGGTCTGGCTCCCATTACAAATTAAACCACGAGAAAGCGTTTTTGAAGCAGTATCACTGAGATCAGTTTAACTTTAATGTGGGGAAAGGTTTCCCAAAAGCAGTGTAGCTCCTTAGAGAGCTAGGATGACAGTGGAGACAATGCATTAACACATTCAGAGCAGTGCACTATTTGATCCCAAATACTTATTTCTTCCTTCTTTTCACTTTTAAATGCCTTTCATCTGAAGACAGTAAAAAGCAACTTCCCAGGCTTTCAAATCTCTCCCAAGGACTCTCAACTGGAAGGATAAGCCCTTTAAACACTTGTTTATTTTTGTTCCATGGCAGTGAAAATAATTATATGGAATCTGACACAAGTTGTCAGAACACTATGGTGCTATTACAGGCATCGATCATGGTTGACATCACTACTCTCTAAAATGGAGCTACCAACCAACTTGTTACGAACACAGAGATCAAAACAGACAAATTCAGTGTATACCGTGAAGACTGAAAGTTATCAAAAATCTTGGTGCTTTTGCTGCAAGTTTTCATAACAACCACAGGTTACATCCTCATATAGTTGAACCAGTACTGTTTTTCTACAGTCAGTGCACATAAGCTGACTTACACTACAAGGTATTCATTGTTTCCAAAGGATCGTCCATTAGATTTCTTACCAAGCCTATGAAATGTTGTCAAGATTCACTCTACACAATCACTTACACAGAAGCAAATGAAGACAAGTTAGGACAATTAGCAAACCATATACTTTTAAAGGAGGCAAAAACTGGAAGCAGTTACCATTAGCACGAACAAAATTATGATTAGAGCCACAGTGTTTTAACTGATTAAGGGATTTGTAATTCAAAATTTAAGAAGAGGTCAATGATCCAAACAATCCACCCCTTCTTCCCTCGCACCCGCCAATTTCCCCATATTAAGGAAACATGCAGACAAGCATTTACAATAAAACATCTGGATTAATTAATCGTAAGGATCAGTAACAGCTCCGTCAGAATTAATTGTACTGTAACAAACAGAAGTGAGTTACCTCGTCTTCGCCCATAACTCCTTGCTGCATGTAAACAAAGGACAAATTGTCAAATGTCAAACAACTCTGTTATGCCCACATATTAAAATATTTATCATACTAAAACTATGTGGGTGAGCGAAAAATAAAAATCTGCATCGCGATTTGCCGTCAGTAACTGCAGAAAAGACTGCAATAAATTAAAGTCTCTCTGAAATATAATTCTGTTTCACTACCAAACTGATGTCAGAAGTAGCTATGAGAATTATAGTTTGAAATACAGCAATGTTGCACAAACGTTAAATATTCAGTGTGCCTTTATACTTTATCTGAACTTCACGTTAATTACAGAAACATAAAATATTAATTTATAGATTTAAATTTATTAATTTAACATTTATAGTTAATCTCCACGAATGCTATTTGTATCTTATACAAGTGTCTAAGTAACACAAAGGGTACTGAAACTATAAAACGGAATATATTGCTTTAAAAACCATGTAGCAAGCATTGCATTAATCACAGAAACATCCTGGTCCACAGAACAGTTTGTACAGTCCTTTCAGTGACAATGCAAATGCTATGACCTTCCTTTTTCATGAAAGGACCTAGCAGAAAATTAACCGCAAGGTTTTGTTTCAAACAAAAGGCTCCTTGTGGTGGCAAACAAAATCAGGGCACAAGTCACAAGAAACAGCATTGTACCAAAAACACTACACAAAGGCAATGCAGCAATTTCTGACGGACTGCAAGGAAATCCAAGGTTTGCCTAACTTTTGAGTTTTGCAAGATTCTTAAAGAGATCGTGCATTATAGCTACTGCCTCTGTCCTGATTGCTGCTCAGCCTGGAGGTTAAGAACCTAAAAACAGACGGATTACTAATACAAAAGCTACTGAGTTATGTGCAGTTTTTCAGTTTCACTTCTACAAAGTATTCTCAATTCCTGTTTCTCAGATACGCAATCTGAGAAAGATGACTTCAATCACTGCAGTACTGTAGTTAAATATCCAAATAGATTACTGCAAAACACCTTACAATGACACTCACAAACGAAGATTACTGTGTTCCTGCATTACTGTTTTGATTTTACTGGGACTTCATGCTTAGATTTCTCCTAAAATGCAACTTTGCTGCTGAGACACTGATAGTCATGCAGCCTCATGAGCTCAATGACTCGTGCATGTCATTCACTGTTCCATTTCCACATTATTAAACCCTTACATGCTGATACTTCCCCTTTGCATTTAGCGAGAATACATTTTTGTTCTCTTCATCCCTTCCCACTAGGAATTCAGTGGATTGCTTACGGAATTCTGAAAGCATCTCTTGCATTTCCCCCCTTCGAACAGATCTTTCTTACATAATATTCAGTATATTTCTAACCAACTTGCATTCAATATTCTTTTGAATTTATTTTCCTTCATCTGAAAGCATTACAATTAATTACAACAATCTTTTGCTTGAAGTTTTTCCATAATCTCCCTCTTTCTATTGTAACCCAGAACAAAAAAGCTGAGTTTCAACTAACAAAACAGAAACACCTAAATCCTCCTTTCCCACACGAAAATAACACCCACAGAATACAATATATCCTTCTACGGAGGATCTGATTAGCTGTCCTACTAGGGGATGCTGCATGCAAGTCCAACTTCGGACTTGTTACCATCTGAAGTCAGGCACTTTCAAGACACACAGCTTGGCCACTGCTGCAGCAAATAAGAATCTTTTCTGATTCTTAGCCAAAGAGACTCCCACATAGCATTACAAGTAGCGTCACCAAGTCCCCGTCTAACCCCTTGTACTCCTTTATTTTTTTTCCCATTCCCTTCCACAAATAAAACTAGAGTAAGAGGGAAAATGTGAGTGCATCACATCCACAGCAATGAGCACACTGGCACATTCCCTCTCAAAGAGTAATATGGAAATACATTTTAGCAAGCATCTTCTGGCACAAAGCCTTAGCAATTTTTCTCCTCTTCTGCAACTACTTCTCTTTAAGCATTTTAAAATAGCAGCAATTTTAGGAATAAACACAGAAGGGTTATTAAAATCCTAAAAAAAAAAAAAAAGCCACAATGCAATTCAGCTTAGAAGAATAATTGCTGCAGTATTTTATATAGAGAAATGACAGTGATACACCAAAGGTATCTGTTTATCTTCTGCGTGTTCTTTGCATAGGCAAAACAATGACACCAGAGAAAATGGGAAAATAATTGTATTCGAAATTTTCACAATATTTACTTCACTTGTATGGCAAACCCCTTCTCTCCTAGTACTTATCTCTTTTGTCCATTTGGACTGCAAACTAGTTTGGACATGGATTTTTTGCCACTTGACTGCAGAAATCTCCTTGAATCCCACTCCGAAGGCACTACTGCAATAAATGTGAACACTGATACCAAAATGTAGGGTTTTGCAAAGCATGCTATTTTTTTATGATTTTTATCCATGGCTTAGGACCATGACCACAGTGGATCTACTACAGATGACAGGCTCTTGTCAGACTGCTTCCCCACTCACTAAAAATATGATGCTACTGTGAACATATTCTTTCTAGATTCATGAAAGTTCAGTATTTTCATGTCCCCAACATACACATTGCTGCCTCTCAAAATTATTGTTTCTGAGAATAATCCCAATGAACCATGCTTTTAGTACGAAGTGAACAATGAGATATTCTTTTAGGTTCAATCTAGATTAAATCAGAAATATTCTTCTGTATTTATTAAAATACCGTGTTTGTATTATACCCATCGGAAGTGGCCTAACTATACACATTTTGTATATTTGATTAGATATATATTTATAAATACAGTTTTTATATGGTTTTATATAAATGTATTTAACATACACATTTACTTAATTATCATACATGTTCAGAGAAATGAACGTGGAGGGAGACCTCTGCAGAAGGCCAGTCACTTGTAGTTAAAGGTGCTTTACAACAACAAAATAGAGATTATACTTCCTCCTTTCCTTCCTGATCTTGTTCAAAGAATAAGTCATACAGACATAATCTTTGTATCCTTCACTCTGTAATGATGAATATCCCCCCCAGCCAATGCAAGATTTCATAGGCAACCATGAACTTTATGATATCAAGTAAAATAAAATGCTGTTTGCACTTCACAGTTCTGATGCACACGATCAGATGGGGAAAGTGAAGTAATGAAGCCTTTTTGTTATCTATTTGTTACTTAAAGAAATCCATCAATTATAGCAGAATTTTTCAAGAGCAGAGTAACAGAGGTATGTGCCTAATTCCCATTACATTCCATCAGATTTGGGTGCCTAAACACTATTTAGATTCTTTGAGAAGTCACATGTTTACAGATTTTAAGGCTGAAAGAGATCATTATGACCATTCAAGTCTGGCATTCGTAACTGAGTACAGAATTTCTTATATTCATAAATCTAATAACTTCTGTTTGAAGTAAAATATTTTTCTTAAAAGCACCATCAGCCTTAAGCATCTCCGAGTGGTAGAAAGCCTCTTGACGCAGCGATCGAATAGTGAATTAGCACAAAATCATAGAACGGCTTAGGTTGCAAGGGGCCCTAAAGATCCAGTCCCCTGCCATGGACAGGATTGCAATTACACTAATAAGTCTCAATAGCCATTTAAAAATGCATTAGAACTATAAAGGAGATAGCCCTTAATGGTGAAAAACACTCTAAAACTCTCACACTTGGACACCTGCTACAAAAAGAATCTAACATTGAACTGTCAATTAAAGACATACTCAAGTAACACCATTCCAAAGCATCTTTACTTTTCAGAGCGGTTGTAAAAAAACCCTTTTAACAGCTTGAGCTGAAACAGATAAATGATTATATGTAATTATAAAAACATAAATCAGCTTTCCTTCGGTTCATTTCATTAATTTAAATAATGAAATCTGTAAACATTAAGTACACATTAAGTGACGTGGAAAGTATCCACCATTTAAAAAGAGGAAAGCTAGTTAAAATCATTTTTATCTAGAAATGTTCAGGCTCAAGATGGTTGATGGTAAAAATGTTGCTGCTTTTTTTTTTTTTCCACGAAGGACAGGTGTTACTGCAGTGACTACAACACTGATTTTCTCAAATGTGAGTCTCTATGCATCATCAATTTTCCTTTTCCAGATTCCTCTCTGTCCATGGAACCAATTAAAGGGATACTGCAAATCATTCATTTTAACTCACTTCAGCAGACAAAAATGAAGTCTGCAACTTATTTCACAAGTGTTCAAATTGCGATTCTCCTTACCACATACACAGAGAAAGCCCTTCAATTACTGCAAAGAAAGAAAGGCTGTGACAGAGTCTGAAACAGCTGGAGCTTCCCTGAAGCTGTTCTTTGTGTTTCTAGTTTCTAGCTGTAAATAGGTGTAGTTTAGATGCTCCAGCCTCACACAGCTCCAGACAGTGCATACAACAGCACCTTAGATTGTCCAGATGCATTGCAGGAAGGTTAGGCATCCAACAAAAAGCTCTGAACCAAATTTGAAAGGGCATACCTAAAAATTAGGTGTGTTACAACACCTGTCTTTTAGAAATGGTTATTTTTATCTCATTTACTAAAGGTTGTATGTAATACTGCAGCTTTTACAAAGGACAGCTGTTATACTGAATGCTAGCTTTCAAACATCAGCAAAAATCTCATCAGCACTAATAACAAACCAAAGTACTTCTCAGTGCACAGTGTAGCTCTGCGGTAAGGCTTTCAGGATAGTCTGGCACCACAGACACACATTCTTCCAGTGTCACCAATAAAAACAAAGAGTTTTTTTTCAAGATATTCCATATTCCACTTGCATCAGCACTATAAAAGGAGAAGCTCGCCATTCTAAGCATTAAACTTTTTTTTTTTAAATATGAGTAACTTGCCACAAAATATTTCAAAATATAAATATTTCAAAATATATATTAATCATAAGATTAATTAATGTTTAATGCCTTCCCACCTGACGTTTCATTATAAATCAGGAGAAAATCACAATGGAATAAACACTGTCACAAAAGGAAATCATTATTTTTCATTTTGCATCCATTTGCACAAGTGTAAATGATGGTGCAGAAGGGGAAGGCAATAAAATAATAAAAAAACAAAGCTCCACAGAACCACAAACCTGAAGTACCTATCCTGTTTGTATTTTTCACAAATAGTTTTTTACTGGTAACATTTAGACCCATCATTATCCAATAATTAAAAATGAGAAAAATGTAATTGCATTGCATACATGAGATTCAACTTTTTCTAATCTTGTGAATCTGTGGCATTATAGCTCTAATTTCTCCCAGTGTAGAAAACATTTGTGCGCAAAACCCCTGATTTATTATTGACTTAGATGGATTACCAAGCTCTGCTTCCTTCTTTAGCCTTGAACAAAGGCTAAAGTTCATGCCTTCACTGAGTAGCAGATGTTCACGAAGTTTGACCTACTGGGAGAGGAACGTGAACGTGAACTCTAACTGCAGCCTATTTTACAGTTAGAAACATATCTGACAAAGCCACTTAAGAAAAGAAATATTAGACCACATAAGTGTAATAAAAAGTATATAGTTTACCCTGTATCTACACAAGATGCATTTCTGACTTCTTATTTTTTCTAATTCTCATTCCAGCATGCTAGTTTTTTTGCAGAGCTTTGGAGAATGTTATTCTCATGTGCTTGAGAACAAAAAAGAATAGTGCATCCTTAAGTATTTCAGATTTCAAATAAGCTAGAAATAATGAAAGGCTGTTGCAAGATTAGCTGTTGCCATTCAGCTCTGAAAAATGGCAACAGTCCCATCAGTGTTAAAGACTAGAGGCAAGTAATTCAATAACAGAATATAATAGCATAATTTTGTACCAACATGTCAGATTTAAACTAAGCTAGAGATAATTAGAAACTGTTATAAGATTAGCACTTACCATTTAACATCAGAAGATTGTCAGTCCCTGGATGTGGATAACTCAAGCGACCTTAAAAGAAAGCAAAAAGCAAAGAATAAAACAAAGCAAATGCAGAGGTATTAATTATTATGCTAGAAAATGGTAATACCATAACGAAATGAAATATCACTTCTTAGAATTTAAATATAAACTCTATTTCCAGTTTGCCTAAGGGAAATAAAGAGCTAATATTTAACTCCAAGCACATTAACCAACAATACCCTTGACCCAAGTTAAAGCTGACAAGAACAGACTTCTTAACCTTAATTCTCTGGTCATAAGATCTGCAGTGCGCTTTAGGATCAGCTCCAATAGGATAAAGCCACTTTTTGTTTCATGACACCCAGAAATAGTGCTGACTGCTTTCGTCTTCTCCTTCATACTGATTGTGAATAACTGTACTATGCACACTGCTTAACAGAGTGGCACTTCTACAGTTTAGTGCCTCTCCAATGAACCGATGCAAGAAAAAAACACGTCAACATGAATTAAGGCATTCAGAACTTATTAACCAATTTATGATTGCATCTTGGTGCTCTGCATATAAAAATCGTATGTAAGATTTTTTAGTAAGTCTGGCAAAACCAGAGTACTGGCTTACCTGCAGAATTAAAAAAAAATTAATATGATGCATCACATTTTCCCTCAAACACCCATCCAATGAAAATTACACAAAATCTCACATCCTGACATTACAATTTTTCAAGTATTGCATTTTACTACATTCCTAATATGTTGTACTTCTATAGCTGTGTCTGCTTTAAAACGCACTGTCGAAGCATCTCTTCACTCCAATTCCTCTTTATTAAAGACGACTTTTTCCGTTTACAGGAAGCTGCAAACATAACAGTAGTGCACACTGACCTAGAGAGAAATTTACAATAGCTGCTGTGTTTAGAAGTGAGCTTTTAAATGCAAAAAAACCCAAGTCTGTATTTTCCTATGAAAACATACTTGCTTGTATATAATCCTTAAATATATATATATTTAATCTTTTTGAGTAATCTAGAACATTTGTTGAGACAAATAGAATGCAGACTGTATGCAATGCATGTTTAGAACTGAGACAGATTTAAAGGGGAATATATATGCAGATGGCTTGCAAATATTAGTAGGATGCTGTAGATAATCATACTTTAATAAGGCTTTTTGAAAAGAAACATAGAAAAAAAAGGAGAATGAAAATCAAAGCAGTCATCTATGCGTTAAACTTGTCTAACAATCCAAATCACACATTTCATTTTTCCCTCTACTGGCCATTTCTTGAAATAGTACGTGGGGTCCAAAAGGACACTTGGGGATTAAATAAATAATTCTTTTGCAGGAAAAAAAATTAAGTAATAGTGCTTAAATTTTGCTTTTTCCCCTTGAAAAACAAACATGAGAATTTTATATCCAAAAACACAGAAAAATTAGTGATAATTACGAACTCTTCCACTTAAAACAGCAAGATTAAAACCCCAAGTTATACAGTTACTCTCTTCCAACAGATTCCATTGATATTAGAATGTACATGAATGGAGCGGCTGAAGATAGGTGAGATCTCAGCCTATTTGTTTTACAATTTGGAAAGCTCAGGTGAATGCCATCTGGAAGAATTCTACAGCCTTCTCTAACTTCTACTGAACTTTTAACAGGCTTAAGCAAGATATTAAGAAAAAATCACTAACGTTTCTGGAACAGTAAATATTCCATGCCTCTAGAAAGGCATGCTGATGTTAACAAGAAATGCAGAGAGAAGAACGCTTCCTTAAATTGCAAGCTGGGAGCTGCCAGTGGTTTGCTCAGCCTGGCTTTTAAGAAGTCACCTCGCTTTTCTTCTTAGTTGGTCTCTAAAATTAATACTCATTTGGCTAACAGCAAGAATTTACTGTCACCAGCCTCTTTATATGTAGAAGTATTTGCAACAAACACTGTGAGAGGTTTCTTGATGTAGAACAAGAATAGAAATTATGAGAAACAATCATCTCTTGTTGAATCTGCCCGAGTCTCCACTGACATTCTCTTTGTTCTTTACATAAATAGCTCATATATAAATATAAATGTTCTCATTTAGTGAAGGAGATAAAGGACACATACCCTAATTACAACAGAAAAACAGGTAAGATTTAAGGCCTATCATAAGAGAGAACCCCACCAATACCAGTATCTACAGAGGAAAGCTGTTTTAGAAGATTCATTCTGGGTTTACCACTACACCTTCGCATTCTTTATACTTTTTCCCCTCTAACTCCGTGAATAAACTGCACCTGTAACAAAAAGCGCCGAACTGAGAAAGCTGAAATAATAAAGCGCTTCTCAAGAAGCAATGGGCAGAGCTGCACTAAGGAGTGCTCTGCCTCTACTGGGCCCACCACTGCTGTATCAGGCTTACGAATCAAACACAAAAAAAACACATCTTGCTGCTCTGAAGATGAATTTGCTAACTCAGATAATAATTTGAACATTAGAAGAGGAAAATGAGTAACGCATTTCGCACAAGTACTGCTGTACTGATATTTATTTCTAGTCTTAGTCTAAAAGTTATTTCAGTGAAATAGCATTTTGTCATTTAAATATAGATATGTCATTCTGGTGAACCTAATACCTGCATTTCATTATCTTTGTGTAGCACTTGGGTTTTACAATCTTGAAAACATTTTTAAGGTTTTCTCACTTTTTCAAAACATAACCACTGCTGTTTGTTATGTTAACTTCAGTTCTTCTGCCTCAGCCTAATCAGAGGAAGTAAATCACAGTGTTTCTAGGGAGTTCACCTGAGTTTAATGGTATGAATAAACTCAGAAAATTTCCTATGTGGAATTGCGTGAGAGATGAGTCTCATACAGAGTTCAGACAACTCCAATTTGTTTTAGAATAGTGTAGAATGGATGCATACAATATTAAATCTCACGTAAAATATCAATATATAAAATAGAGAACAAGGGCACATCAACTTATATCAATTTACTTAGCTATTACGTTTTAGTTCCTACTCATCTCTTTCCGCTGAGTGCTGTTTAATGCTGTTAAATTGCCCTCACCACAAATCCCATCTATTCCCTTCTTACCTCAATGTCAGTAAACATGAACTGTATGACCATTCAATACTTATTCTAGTTATTCCAGTGGTTTCTACTTGCTTTAAAATAATTTCAATTAGATAGAAAGATGCTACACTAGTTTAAAATAACAACTACAAATTAGCAACAGAATTATCTACTAATAAATAATAGATGTATTTCCTGAGAAATGAAAATCACTTCACTGACTGCCTACAGAACAGAGCTCTACAGCACCCACAATTAGTACCAGACTGCCACTTGAAAAAAATACAAGGGCTGGTACTACAGTACTCCATCACAAACCGTCACATTGTAGAAAGTTTCTCTACAAATGCCTGAGTCTAGCAACTTCAGCCCATCTCCACTAATTATTCTCCTGCACCACAGCTAAATTCAGAATAGCAATGCCGAGGAGACATTTCTTATGTAATAGATGTGCTATTAAATTCAATCCCCTCTTCCACATCTACACCAGCAATGTTAACATACCTGGTTGGTATGCGTATCTCACAACATTTTCTTCCATAAGGAGGGAAAAAAACAAGCTTGCAAATTAGTTTTAGCAGGCCAATTTATCCACTACATCCAATTAAAAGTCTTGATAATAAAAATGACAAGGAAAGAGTAACAAATGTGATTTTGATTACATGTCTGTAAGCACATGTTACTAACACGACGCTTTTTTCCCCAGGCTTCTGAGCATCCAGATACAGTTGCTCTTACTGTTCATTTTAAGACAAATTCCTATCTACTATTGGAAATGCACGCTTTCTGTAGGACTCCCTAAATATTAAAACATTTGGATTAGACCTAAATTTACAGTGACCACTTGAAACGCTGCTGGCTCACAGCTTCGCAAGTTTGATGTTTCATTGTCTGCATCCCTCTCCTTTTCTTCCCCCCCAAGTTTCAAACAATTAAATGAAGAGATAAGAATCACAAATTTCTTCCCCACTTTCTTTTTTTCAGTATACATCTTGATTAGAAGAGAAAAATCTTCCATGTTAAGCTTCTCCCACACTCCTTTAGCAGACAGGGAATGGCTGAGTTTCAGCAGTTTCAGAAAGCTCCGTTTTTGTATTGGCATAGATAAGACAACAGCACAAATCCATGTTTGGACAACACCTAGTTACAGAAAGCCTAGCTACTACACTTTCACATGCTTGTGTAAGAATTATGTAAGCCTGAATGAGGCCAAATGTGCTGTCTGTGACAGTCCATGTGTTTAGGCAAATGAGTCTATCAGACTTAAACAGGAGGATTTCCCCCCCTCAGTTTCTAAGAAAGAAATCTACAGAAAACATTCTGAATGTATGATTTCAAAACCTCCTATAGAACAAAAAGAGAAGTTTCCCCTTCTCAGCTTTTCATTCTGCCTCAGAAACCCTTTTTGGAGTAGGATTTGAATTACCCCAGGATAGAACTGCATAACTGTAAGTCTTACTGCTTCCTAATATAAAATATAAAACAAAATTATTTGAAAACAACAGTTGTCAGATCCAAAGAAAATGTTTTCTACTGTGTTGTTCAGTCACTGCTGCCTTTTCTTTATACTTCACTGGGTGTCCTCCAGCAGGTTGCTTTCAAAAGAAGCACACACAGAACAGCTGAAAAGCTTCACTAAATTAATTGAATGGGAAAATAAAAATAGAAAAGAGCAACGTAAGTGCATCAAGTTATTTTCCACAAGTCACTTAGTATTTTATTATTATTTTTATTACTAGCTATATAAGACGGTATTATTTCAGTTCCCCCTCTTCCCCTCAACACAAAAGCATGAAAAAAAATTCAACTCCTCTTTCCTATAAACAAACTTCGTATTTGTTCTTGTTACTCCTATTAGCATGACTAATTGAAGTTCTGTACTCTCTTGTATCCAGCTTGTAGAGCTGGAGGAGAGCTGGTCAAAAAAAAACAACTGTAAAGAGAGTAAAGTATCAGTATTCCTGCCTTACTCAAGAGAAGTTTTTATAATGTATTGAAATCACCATTACCTTCAATAGAAAAGTGCTTAAAACAGTAGATAATAAATTCCATAAAATCATCTGCTTCACAATTTGGATACATATTCCATGAAAAATATAACTAATTCTTTTACATTTTTTTCCATAATTTGTCTTAGACCAAACATTTTGGCTTTTCTGTTTCTGAATAAAAGTTTGCTACATCAGGAAAGACTCACCTGTGGGGGGAGGTTGATAAAAATACAAGTACGCAACAGTTCTATCTTTGTTCTAACAATATTCTGGTATTTTAGGCTCACTTCCACCCTTCTAAGGGTTAATAAAAGAATAAAAAGGACATTTAGGAACAAAGGTGTAAAAAGGAATTAATTCAGCCTTTATTTACTTTGGTTTAAGTTCTAATGATTAGAATGGGTAATCAACTACCATTTTACAAAGTAGATTTTGAGAAAACAACTTGGGAAGATTAGTTTTAATAGGATCAATATCTTTGCCACAACAATTAGTGAATTCAAGCACTTCTTCCCTCCTAGACTACCTTGAAATGTCTCACCGAATTCCAAAAACCCTTTATTTTGGTTGTGTCCGTAGCTAGACTAAGCTTCATCTAAGAGAAGCTGAAACTACACATCTGTAAACAAATTTTGGCAGGCATAAGGTTAGCTTTCAGTGAATCACATTTGAAAGAAAGGTTTTTCAAGTTCATGAAAAGCAAGAACTGTGAAATCTGAGTTTCTTCTAAAATGAATCTTCAAATGCAAAACCTGGAGCTGTGAGCTAGTGGTACGCACTGTGTCTGTTCTGCATTGTGCAAAATCTGAGACAAGATGCTTAGTCATACTCCAGATATTGTAAGCAGCTAAATCCGAAACACGTGCTTAAAATTCCAGGGACTTTCATTTTACTGCTGTGGTCAGATATAAAAGATGCATTGTTTCAGTGTGCTTAGATTGCTGAAAAACGTGTCACAAAAATATTATCTAGTTATAAAAATATTCTTTCCTTACAACAAAGTATGCTACATATTAGTAAGAATAAAAAATATTTTCAATCCTGTGCATTATGCAAGCAGATATGATGGGCTCTTATTTAAATGTCAGATTTGCTGTAGTGAAAAGAAATGCCACAGGGACTGAAATAACAAAATCAGTGTTTCATGGTTTGTAAAAAAAAAAAAAAAAGTTACAGTTGCTAGGAGGCTACAGAAATGCCAACTAATGGTGACTAAACATGAGAGGGATAGAGAGTGAGTGAGAAGCTATTCTTGGATGTGTTTTCTGCTTCCCGCTGCCAGTCAGTAAAACCAATGAGGAATATTTCCCTTGTCTCACTGCTAAAAATGTAACCGTTTTAATTAAAATAATAACTTCCAAAGGAAAAAAAAATGCATCTTCATCAATCTATTTAAATAATAGCACACGATTACTCCATTAAAATTCAGCTGGTGTGTGCATTGTTCTCTGGCACTCAAACAAAAAAAGAAGAAAAGAATTTCCTTTGAATTCATCGCTATCTATGGCTTCCATCTGTTTTAGTTCAAACAGAAAACTTTGCAGAATTTTCACTGGAAGGGTACGATGGTAAAACTGTTAAAAGAAAAATAAGTCTGTCAACTATAGACTGAAACCATACACTCGTGTCCCTAGAAAGCTCAGAATAACTATGGAACCTTCACTGAGTTTTTCAAAAATGTCTATATATGGACATATTTTACTTCATCTTAAAAGCTTTGTCTTGCCTTATTCTCACTAAAAAAATAGTACTGGAAAGATACAGTTTTCACATAGCGTATCATAATAAAATATGATGAGAAGAATAAAAATAGGGCTCTTGTGTGTTTAGTGTGCCTCTGAGAACTCTTCTACATTATAAAACCAAAATGAAAACAAGAGAGAACTGGTAGGGGCACAAAGCAACCACTTCCATTTGTCCCATCGGTGTGCACAGAAGAAATGAAGAAACAGGCTGGTTTTCAGGCACGTGAGAGATGTCACTGGTATGTTATAATAGAGGACACACACTCTCTAACTCTAGTAACGATCCTGATGGTAGACTTGGGTTCAGATAACAAAAAAAACATTGGTCCTGAGTGTAGTGAATTCGTTACCTTGTCTGTGATGGCATGCATGTGCTTTCAGTGCACAGCTGTTACCACAGGGTTAACATTCACAGGTTTCAACCTCTTCGAGTTACTTTGTAATGTAATAAAGATGCAGACTGGACAGAAACTGAACTTACTGGTAAAACGTAATGATAAAATCATTAAAATGGAATTCTTCCTCTGTAAGTATCATGAAACAAGAAGTCAGATTTAAGAACAACTAACAAAATTTAATTTCAGCTTCCAGTCTAATGGAGGAAAATGAAGCAGCTAACCAAACGCTACGTACTTACTGATGCTTAGCAGAGATTTTTAGTTTGGAAAGAAAAAATGCAACACAAAACCTTTTGGCTTCACGCTATAAATCTTCAACTGTTACAGGCTGTACTACAGATCTTCCAACTGAACACAGATCTTACTAAACAATGAATAGACTATGTCTTCCACATTACAATAACACACACTTCTATGTATAACTTCAATATATAATAAGCTTAGGGACCTCTAGAATTGAAGTATGGATGGGGGTACATAACTGCATGAATAGAGGTTGTTTGCTTTTTTTTTTTAATTGCTCCAATACTGAGACAGAATTTGGCATAGCAACTCTGAAGTCTTAGATAGTTTTAAAGTTAGACTGTGTCAGTCTAGTTATAGCACCACAAATAAAGTAGTATTTGATAAATCCAAATAAAGCTGTATGAGCCCTACAGTTCAGTGATAAACCCCTTGTGAGAATAAGTATAGAACAACAACTTAATACAATGAGTTACTGTACAATGAACAGAGAAGTTAAAATTGAAGGTCACACATATTCAGCAGAGCCCAGAAGAGTAAGAGGAACCCACATTCTAAAGCAAAGTGTACTTCTGGACCTCTTAGAGCTAACAGAAACCAGACAACTCCATGCATTAACATCTTTCGTGGGCTCTGAAATTGACATTATTTTCATATCGGCTTCCACCGCAAAGAATAGGGAAGACTCGCTGAAAGTGTTTTGATTCTCCTCCCACCTCCTTTTGGCTTGCTGCAGCAGATCAGCGTGTCTTTATAAACTGAGGTAGAACTCCTTGCAGCAAATAAGTCAATTTCAGATAAACCTAGCTATGAATTTTTTGGGCAGAGGAAGAAAGTTGGAGTGGGAAGGAAATAATACCTGTGAAGATACTAAAGCTTAAATTTTTAAACATCTGTAAATCCGTATTTTCAGGAAAATGCAGATTGAGACTGACCTTCTATTTAACTTGAGAAAATAATTCATATTTTAATACGAACCTAGAAACTAAATTAGCAAGCAGTGTTAATTCAAATCCGCAGAATGGATGACCCTTTTTTCTTTATTTAGCATAGTAACATACCTTTAAGTGGATCATGCTCTGCTCTCATAATGTCAATAAGGGAGTTTTCCAAAGAGTGCATATTCAGACTGTCATACATTCTATTTCGATCCTAAAAGAGAACAAAATCCTTAGTATTGGAATACAAATTCTATACTTTTTTTTTTTAACAGGAAATTTGATAGGAAGACATAAGTGCCAGCTAAAGACTATATGCTCAGATACTCTGAAGATGGATAGCAATACAAAAACTTAAGGTATATTAATTTATTAACAGTAAGTTTAATAGTTTAATTAAAATGTAAAACTAGAAATGCACTTCAAAGAACTCCTCTGTATATGCACTTTGATAGACTGTTTCTTTCAGAGGATCTTCTTTAATCAGTTCTAAAGATCCACAGCAGAGCTCAACATTCAGTGGCTTAATGAAGGAGGCTAATGTCTCAATTTAATTTAATGCAGAAGTTAAATAGTGAGTAAGGTCCCAACCTTACTCAGGGATCTAAAGGAGGAGATGGACAGCCACAAATGAAAGATAGCATTTTCTTGGTGCTTTGCTAAGTATCTCTCCTAGGCACGCATGCCCCTGCTGAGACTGCACTCCCTCGTTTCTGGGTCATTAACCTGAGACCCTTTGCGTGCAAAGACATGACTTAAAAATGGTCAGAGCTAAACGGTTCAAGGTTGGAAAATTAAAGCTAAACTATGAAAGAAAATTTCACAAAGCTTACTAAAAGATTATCAGCCTTCCACAGAACATTTTTCTTTTTGCAAGTGCTAATAAGAAAAGTTACCATAACGCCTGATAAATATTTTCACTGAATAGAAAGTATTACAATAAATTACAAATATTTTCACCAATTTAATGTTTAACTCAGACATTTTCTCCTGCATTTTTAATGCCTCAAAATTGCAGAGATAGATGAAAAAAAGGATTACTTGAAACTTCTTTGGTCTTTTTGGAATACCTTCAGAGACTGAAAATAGTTTGCGTAAAACCTTAATCTCCTCGACTTGCAAGGCTTCTGGCTGGCCTGTATCATACTTAAGGCACGATTACAGGATTTTATTATTATCTCCTCTGTGATTGCACTACAGTAACTCTGCAGAGTTAGGAACACACTGCACCTACCTCATGACTGTTAAAATTCTTTAATGCTACAGCCAGTACATACGTAACAGGACAGAAGGGTTCTGACCCACATTTCCCATGACAGTTCAACAGAGTTGAGATGAATTCAAACTGTGCCCTTCAGTAAGAAGGGACTCTTCAATAACAGGGCTGAAAAAAAAGCAAGCTTTGAAAGAGATGTTTTCCCTGAGTCAGAAACCATGATCTATGAACAGCTCTGCGAAACCAGCCATGATCAAACTGAAACGTGACTTTCACCCTTCTTTGAAAGGTTAGTCAATGTGTCATAATATTAGAATGAAGAAGATGCTGTCTTTATAAGCTCTCCCTCCCCTCATGCAACTGCTAAAAGAGGTGGATTTTTGTAGCTATCACGGAACGAAGACAGTAGGATAAAAAGTCTGCTATGTTTATTTGAATGCTTTTTTTTTTTTTTTTTTTAATTGAAACCTTAGGACATTCTAAAAGAAAAAAAAAAAAAATCACTACATTTCATCTCCTTTCATGCCCCAAACTAAGTGCCACTGACAGCTTGAGGTGATTTGAGTATGAATGAGTCTCCTGTAGTATTTGAGTTCACAGCAACCTCATTTTGAGACTATTAGGCTTTCATTCAGTTCTCTGGTTGTCCTAAGCAGAAGCAGAATTAAAGTGAAATGACTCATCGGCTTTCATGCCCTTGCAGGTTTATTTTTCAATAGCAACCTATGAAAAGAAGCCGCTCACTACAGCAAACCTGCTTTCAATGGAAGGTGTGAGCTGTGACAATGCTGCATCTGATCCCTACTGTCCCTCAGCAACAAGCACTCAGAAGACAACACAGTTTTTAAGGAAGTCTTAAATTCAGCTGACTTCTGTACTTGTACTGTAGGCAGTAAATGCTCTTGCAAAACCCAGTGCTGAGTAAACAAAACGCACACTTCACTACCTTTGTAGCCTATGAAGTAAAAGAACCAGTATTTGTAAAACAGAACAGCACGTGTAACGGCTCATCTTCGGTACAGGCTCACTCAGGAAAATTTTCTCATTTTTGATCATGAGATAGATGACCATCTGGTGGTTCCCAGTACCAGAATGAGGCAACAGACACGAACTGGAAAACAAGAGAAGGCACTTCCACGCTGCACAGTGACAGAGCACGGACTGCCTAGAGGCTGCGGCATCTCCTCCTTGGGGATCCCCAAACACTGCCGGGATGTGGGTCTGAGAACTCAGCTCTGAGTGTCCCTGTTTGGGCAGGGGTTGGGCCAGGTCTGATGGATGCAGACATCGCTGCCAGCCTCAGACACTGTGACTCTGTAAAGTGCCACTAGCAGCTGTACTTCAGCTTTGCTTTGGAGAAGCTTTTAAGCAAGGACTCTGATATCGGTAATACCAGCTCACTTGCTTATATAACTTGAATAAAAGGAAACATAATGAACAGCAAGTTTGTGGCACGGTTTAATATAGCTTCACCTTCGCATCATTCCATTTTGCAACTTTTTTATTTCTAAACTGAAAGGTCTCGCGCTGCTGGAAGCAGAAGAAATAAGCTTTCCTCATTCACTTTACACTGCAGGCATTTCATTTCTCTGAAGCTAATAATAGTTATTTGAATTGTATTACTTTGTTTCTGGCAGTGAAAACATAATACAGCCATGCACTGTACAATATAAAAATGTTGTGAAAGCGCTAAAGTAGAATTTAAATACAGGCAATACAAGTATTACACTCTGCTACCTCACTACTACCATCATGCTTGTCCTTGGGTAACATCAAGGTGGTAAATGCTTCAAACTTTTAAGATGTATTCCACCTCAAAACAATCAACTATTTCCTATAAAACAATGCTATCTGAAATGCTACTATCTCTGAAGGAGTGAGATGTCCTTCAAGGAAAAGGTTACTTCCAAATCTTTGGCAAGTAAGGCTTTATAACGCTTAACTGCTACTTTATGTTCCCCAAACACGTACATTATATTTTTAAAGAACACAAGTGTAATCTATGCAAATATAAAGCTTTCATTTCAAAGCAGAACTTAAAAGTATGTCAATAATGTAGGTCACATCCGCAATGGCTTTCTAGAAAGTTCTACTGCAGAAAAATGCCTACAGTGCTCTGAAGGGGTACAAAACTATTACAGCATGCTCAGCTCCATCAGGAAACTTGCACTGTGATTTTCATTAATCTCTGTGACAAGCATGAAAACTAATCTCCCATACATACGAAAGTAGAACTACTTCCGTATTGTTTTAAAGGTCTTTCCAGGTTGGTTTTGAAGATTACTTCTTATCCTCTTCTTGAAATAAAGAAACTAGAAGATTTATTAACATAAAGGCACCGATACCCAACCGAACTGCATGTTAATACACATGTATTTCTAGGCTGTCCTGATACAAAGAAGTCCGTTTTCTTCCCCAACGACGAGTTCCTGCAGAATATTTTGCATTGCCCTCACCTCTGTGGCACATCAATCCTGTGTTAAGCAGCAAATAAACCGTGGCTGTGTCAGAAGGTCCATGCCTCAGTGGAATGTCACAGCACAACACTAGCCTTTCCTAGAGCTGATAAAGTTAACTACTCCCACGCATTACATATTCTCACACTAGTTTCATCTCCTTATAACTGTAGAAAGATTTGAATCTTGCCTGACCTACGTTTCCAATTATAGAATCAGATCTGTGTGCACACATGGAAGAACTGAAAAGGAATTCTAAAGATTCAGAGACACATAACTGATAGAAATTGTCACCTCAGAAGTTAAAGCTCGGTAAGCAAATTTACAGAGAAGTGGTACTTATTTTCTATATGTACAGAATTATGCAACATAGGGAAAGCATGAAGTATTCTATCCAGAGGATGCAGTCAGCCCTAGGACTCTCTCAGTGTCATGCAAAACACAGATTTCAGATGTATTCCCCTCAAACATCTAAATGTGGAATGAATGGCAGGAAGTCGGCTTTCTCTGAAGAGCCACTTTCATCACTGAGCTGTTGAATAAATCATTTTTCTTAGTACAAAGTATTTAGGACTTTATATATATCCACACAATTTATGCAAAGACTATTCAGTTAAAGCATTTGCAGAGCCTCAGTGCAGTCACCTCTCAAAGCTTTATATTGTCACTTATACATAAAGTAAATACAGACATGGTCAGAAACTATTAAATTACAAATACGATTTTGCTAATCCTTACCACAAACTCTAAAAATAGATGCTCATAGTTAAGCAGCTAAATACCTCTGAATTTCAGGCACATTTGTTAAAGTACTGATCTGTAAGAGTTCTTGAGGTAAAAAATAGGAATTCCGACATAGGTAGTGAATTCAGTAAATGCTAATATCTTTACAATATGTTACTTTGCGTGTCCCTTCACGTTCTGAATAAATGTAGCACTATCCAACAGGGGCTAAAAACAACTTACAAGTCATAAAGCTGCTAGTCAGGTTAGAGTACAGCCTTGGCAGCTGCGAAAGAGACTCTGTATCTTTGACCTTGATGATTTAAAAGCTCAATTAAAAAAAAAGGAACAACCAACCACCTTATTCTTCATCATTTCCCAAAGTGAAATGTTAACATGCTTCCATTTTTATTTTTGCCTTAAAAATGATCTGAATAAAAATACATTCTAAGACCAGAATGTAACAGCTAATCTAGTAGTAAAGTACCCACAGATTAAAAAAGTAAATGAATGTAGTCCATTGCTCAGTGTTAACATTAGGAGTAATAATATAACAATTCAGTATAATATATGCTTTAAGATGTCATCATTTACTAACATCCAAGCTTTGAGTCATTCTCTATTTAGTGAGGACATACTGTAATTGTAAGCTCATTGCTAAATCTCTGAATATCATAAATGAGAAATCCAATACTAAAACTTAAGACTTACTACAGCTCTTGCTCTATAAAAAAAGGAAGGAGAAAGCTTTGAAATAGACACGTAAAATTGCTTGGTTACTTTACACGGTGTCATTAGTGGTAACAATGAACTGTAAGGTCTTGTAGACATCTGAGAACAGTCAACTTGACAATGTAAGAATTTCGAAGTTAAAATGACAAAAATCAGCTGTATAAGCTAGCTAAATAAGACCTAAAATACACTAAGAACAGTTCTTGTGGCAAAGACATGCCTACTTTGCAGATATGTATTTAAAAACAACAACAGAAAAATCCCAACAGCATTTTACTGCTTCCACAAGGGAATACTTCAGCTCAAGAATATACATTCATGAACTGGCAGCAAACCAGACACATTATGGAGATGATTAAGAGCTTGGCAAGACTGACTTACGAGGCAAGACCAGAAGGTTTGTGTATGAATAGCTTGGACAACATGACTAGAAGATCATTATATAAGACATTTGAAAGGGAAGCTTTTATCCAGAATTACTGGAAAATCTCCTTCAGCTCACTGCTCCCAAAAATACCTGGTGGCTGCTCTGCCCCTGGAGACATCCAAGGTCGGGCTGGAAGGGGCTCTGAGTGACCTGATCCAGCTGTGGGTGTCCCCATTCATTAGGAAGTTGGACTAGACAACCTTTTGAGGTCCTTTCCTACTAAATTCTATGATTCTGTATCTATGCAGTCTTGAGTACTGAAATATAAACATATCAGAACATACAGTAAATGTGCTTTTGGACAGGTCTTAAGTGAGAACACTCATTTTAACTTCAGTCAACTGTGCTTTGGCACAGTGAACAAGGCTAGATATGCTACTTAGTATACCAACGACATACATGCCATCATAGCTGCTAAATATAAAGTTCAATCCTCCTAATTTGAATTTTTGCATTAATTGAATGAAGTAAGAAGTTCAGTAACTAAAATAAATTTTAATAATAAAAATTCTTAGTTCTGAAAAAGATAAAAAAGCATGCACACATCTATGTTGTACATACGTAAAACATTCATTTGATTATCCATGTAGTCACCAGCACTGTTTATTCAAAAGTACTGAACCTGACGTTAAGAGCCTGTCAGTAGACTATTGCCTCCAATTCGGAATATCCTCACTTTATGGTCCCCAAAACGCAGAAATCTGGTTTTGTGCATAAGCTTTAGTGATATTTAATCATATCCAGGCATTCAATCTATTGCATCAGAAATCCCAGAGCACTGTTTTGTCACAGGTGTTGCCTCAGTAAAAATAAACCAGAAAAGCCTGACTTATGAATGTTCTCACATTCATCCGTGGACTAGGATAACTTCACAGGTAGATACTTTCAAGGCCTTCCACATTTAACCAGAGCAGCAAAACACTCA
This sequence comes from Tetrao urogallus, assembly GCF_951394365.1. Lineage (NCBI taxonomy): Eukaryota > Metazoa > Chordata > Aves > Galliformes > Phasianidae > Tetrao > Tetrao urogallus. The sequence goes on from NC_136817.1 coordinate 56,967,471, forward strand.
GCAGCAATTCTGAACAAACTGATCACACTTTTATGAGTATAAATATGGCAATTAAGAACCTAAAATGAAAAAGTTACTCTTCAGCTAGAATTGGCCAGTATGTGTATCATCCGGGTAGCTGTCAGTTAAGACATGAATGCACCTTTAATAAACCATCTTAAATTGACACTCAGAATCTGAAATTTTCTGAGCAGAGGTGACTGTAAGACAGAAGCAGTGTGACAACAGCAGAAATTAATATCCAAAACTAACACCTGCTGGGAAGTACAGTTTTAAAATTCATTTTACTTCAGAAGGGTTTTTGTTTTCTTTGGAACTTCAGCAAACTTCAAAGTAAATTGAAAAAGTAAAATCTGCGTTTCTGAGAGACTGTGCCTCACCACAGAACCCCCAGCTGGAGAGCTGCACTCAAACGCAGAAGAATGAAGTTCGGCTTTTAGGACCATGAACATTACATGTACTGTTTGAACAAACAGGAAGGACAAATCAAGGTGAAAAACACCCAGACATGCCATGCATTTCCTGAATTCAGAAGAAACGCAAACTAAACTCATATTCATTTCAGTTAAACAGTGTTTTGTTTTTTTTTCTTTTTTACTATAATGAAAATTCTTCTTATTGAACTTGCTGTAGCTTTTCATAAGCTTACTTGCAAAATATTGAGAAACATTAAACTTTCATCAAAATAGATTTGTACACAATTTTATATAGATATACACACACACACATATTATTTTCCTCCTCCAATGAATGTAAATAGGAAAAAAGCAAGCACAGACCTCTGGCTTCCATGGTTACGTTTCAGCCATGGGAATGCCCAAAGCATGCTTTTGGGAAAAATCAGTACTAGGGATTACAAATGTATTTCTAAACTTTATACCCACGTTCAGTTGTGAGTTTCTTTCTTTCTTTGGTACTGCCTATCAGAGAATAAAGCATCCGTACCGCAAGACTGAGCTGGAATTCAGGACAGTACGCGGTCAGCGGTAACAGGTACGTTCTTCTAGAGAATTAGGTTATCTAAAAAAAAAGGAGCCTGGGTTCTCTTTAAGGAGAGAGAAGTAGGCTACTGCATTAAAATGCTTAAGTTAGACAGTGTAACATGCACTTCTAATTGTTCCCCAGTGATTCCAGCGCAAGGCAATAATCCCTTTCCTATATGGAGTACCTGTAATGGTACAAGCAGTGTGACAGAACTAAAACTTGTAGAGACAATTTCACCCGTGAGAGAGCTTTAGTCAATGCATTTTAGGGGGAAAGGGAAGCTTCTTACAGAAAATCACAAAAGCTGACTGTTGATTTATACATGACCAAGTTAAACCAGTGTTGTCATGATATTTTAACTACTTCTATTCTAAAAAACACAAAAACAAACTAAAATCGCCAACGCGTCTTCATAATGGCCCTAACCAAAAGCAGCCTTACTGTAACCACTGAGAATGCAGTTTCACATGGGATATCCTTCACTTCTAACTATGAAGTACTGAAAATGTGCTTTCATCTGTTCACTGTATGATACAGTTATCAGTAATAAATTATATCAGTTGTCCCTGATATGTTAGTTTAATACCAAGAAATATTGCTTTCATCACAATTAGCATCAGCTCTACATTGGGAACCCCTCCCCCAAGCACCAAAGAAGTTCCAAAAGGGTAAGCTTTGAATTTTTGTACAATTTCTGTGCTGATCATCTCACTGATACTGAACATCAAACTTTGCAAAACTAGAGAACTTTCACACATGCTTAGCAGAACATGAGTGACCTGCAGAAAAGTCTATCTGCGAGAGCACTGGCTTTTCTACAACTGCTAAGCCTGGACTAACCTGAAAGCTCTAAAGCAGCTAGCTAAAGATTGGAGGAGTGGTGCTTTACCCCCTGCCATGCACAATGATGACTACAATTAAAACACTGACACGTGGTCACATGGAGAGGTATTCTGCAAAGCTGCGAATGATGCAGTACGTGTTGAACAGGCCTGTGAGGCTGCAGTCACTCTCTGGAAGCTTGAAAGTAACAGGGAACTTGTACATACGTGTAAGTGCTCTGCAGCAAGACTTTCAAAATGCCTCAAGTTTAATGACTTATTTTTGAGTGTCTTCAGAAACGGCTACTGTACCTTTAAGAATCCTCAATCGAAATACCTCAGCCTTTTATGGAAGGAGACAAGCACAGTACAAATTAACAAGATGGGTGTTTGACAGCACCACAATTGCCAACACAAGTCCTGATGAAAAGAAGCACGAGCTCTAAACTCTATTTAACTTTTCATTGTGACTTCTAAAATTTAGCAGTCATTACAAGGAATCAACCATAACAATAGTATAAAAATTGAAAAATAAGAACACCAATTCAATGTAGCAAAATAATTTATGGAAGCATCTAATGTTTCCACAATAGCAGTAGGAAGCCTTCAAATAGGAGTATTTTTACTGATTTCTGCAGCTACGACTTCATACACGCAGGAGATTGACAGATGTAAAACATAAGTACAGTTAGACAAGCAGCCCTATCTAATTGGTGGCTCTGGTGTTCTCAGAGAGAGGAATAATGAAGTGCACCCATCAGCTCCCTCCCCCCAAAAAACACAAAAACTTAATAAATTTATTTTCTAGAATAAATTTCATTTCTAGAACCAAATTTCAAGCTTTTTTCCCTACCCTAATATATTGGAATGCTTTAAATTATAGTTGGAATGCATTTTTGTTTAGACAAAAAATGAATTCATCTGTATTAGATGACCACAGCAGATGCTTCTTACAGTTCAAAGCAAGCATCATCCTGCCTTGTAAAGCATGCTGAGGAAGTAAAAATATATTCACCACTTGTACTTGCTGCCTATGAAGTCCAGTGGATACATCACCACAGTTTCCACATATGATGGTGTTCATGTCTTTAACCCAATTCCTTAGGCTAGTATCTTGAAAAGACACTTCAGTGTTAACTTGCAACTCTTCCTGAAGCACACTGCAAAGCACTCCCTATCTGTAATCTGTTTTTCTTAGTTGATCAGGTTGAAAATGTAAAGAATGGCATCTTTTTTTTTTTTTTTTCCATCTTTTCATTGATAAAAAAAAAAAAAAAGACTCAACCAAGATCTTCCAGCTAGCAAAGCCACTTAATGGAACAGGTCTTCACAGAATGGGTAAATCCTCCCAAGCTTTCATGCCCAACTTCAGCATGGCCCAACCCCACTGTCAGGGGTGCCCCATGAATACTGCCAGTATCAGCACTCACTCAGGCAGTCAGCACATTGCTTCTCATGCCAAATACAACTCCACCACGGAAATGCTAAGAAAAATAGAGACCTTGGTGGGAAATCTGCTCCCTAAGAACACCCTTTTGCAACCACTACAGCCACATTAGGTTCAGGTGGCTAACTGATGGAGTACATCTATACAAGTTCAAGTATGATCACAACGATGACAAATCAAAACTCTGAATCACTAAGCATGAGACTTAAGAAAACAACTATAATAGCTGTATGTTTCTTTACCTCCACCTTCTAATTATTTTCCTTCCATGTAATACTTTTTACTTTAGCCAGAATACAGTAGCTCTGTGTAAGACAGACTGAAGCTGATACAGGCGTGAAGAAAATTAAAGAACGTACAGTATTCATGGACTAATCTACTACTTTAAAATGCATAGTTTCTAAATCAAGTCGCCCAAGCTCTTTTTTGTAACTTGAAAGAGTAGCCTAGAAATTGTTTGAATGGTAACTGAGATTTGGCATCCAAAATAATACAGTTTCCAGCTATCAAGAAATGGTAACAAATAAGGGAATCCAGGCAAGCGCATAATGAATAAAATGGGATCCAAACAACAATGGATGAGGTTGCAGTTAAGTGACTTACCTGAAGCCACACAAGAAATCGCTGGCAAAATTCAGAATTCATAGTACTGACACATCTGCCTGTTACACACTTCTAAATCACAAGGCTTCTAGCCCAAGCATAATAGCCAAAGCTTAATATTAAAGTTGCTAGAATGCAGAGGCAGCAAATCTTCCTAATACACAAAGATCAGAATAGAAGACCAGAAAAAGACTTCCATGATTAAGATTCAGAGCCGCCTGCGAGGTTTTGCAAGAAAATCTGTGTACAAGGATAAGTGAACAAAAATAAAGAAAGCCACACCCAACTCTAAATCTTCAAGGGATTTATAAGAATGTGAGTGTTATGATAAGCAGAAAATACTTGCTGGGTTAAACATTTCTGCTCTTCTATTGCTGCATTTCCATCTTCAGCGATAGACAATATTCTTAGTTAACTGTAAGGATCATGTACTGCTCAATACACTGAGAATCTTGGTGCTAGTTGCTACCAAGAGTAAAAATTATACACGAACACAAATTCCAAACAGAGTATCAGGACAGTAACCACTGCTGAATTCTACTTTAGTGAATGCAGACAGATGCTACGCAGGACTATGAACACACCAGTTACATACCATCCTTACCTGCAAGGGAAGGAGAGTATTACTGTTGTTGTCAGTTCGGAAAACATTATCTTCAATCCATGATTTTGGAGTCAGTGATGGAGTGGAGCGAGTAAATTTAGGTGGAGCTATGACATTACCAGAAAAGGGTTTCTTCAAAGGAGAGATCTGGTTCATAGTTCCTGGAATTCCCATGTTTCCAGTTCTACGATGGTCTCTGCCATGCATTCCTCCCCAGGATATATTTCCTGTGCTCCAGCCACTACTCTGATTGCTCCAGGGTGACTGCTTCAGAAGAGGCTAAAAAGAGAGATTAATTCATATTATTTTGAAAATAATTGAAAATGATTTTTCTACTTAAGAGCAAAGAAACACTAAGCAGTCAATGCTCGAAGATTCCTATAAACTTCTTTTTTTCTGATGTTGTATTAGATCATTATTGAGGCCAAGTAAAAAATGTAATACAGCCACAAGAAGTTGCCTTATTGAAACTCTCCCTCCTCCACAGGCCCTGTACTGGCAATTTAGGTTTTCATCCTCACAGGAACTGCCAGGATCCTTCATATGTATGCAGAGAGCAATCCCAGGGTTAAATACGGTGTTACAAAAAGGATCAGGCCATTAATCACCTCACTGATACACTATTTCATATTTTATAGTAAGATATCTGGAAAAAATAACACAAGAATTTCAAGTTGGTCATTTTATGTCAGTAACAAGGAATTCAAAAATTAAAATTCTGCTTCATTTTTTCCCCCAATATTTTGAGTATTGCCATCTCAGTACCGTCACAGTATTACCATATAAGAGCAAAAAAGGCACTGATCACTGTGCAGAGAATCTGTTTGAAGAGCTATCTTAACATTTCCACATTAAAATGCATTATTCTGAAGCTACTGCTCAAGTATTTTTGGAGTCATATACTGGACTATCTCTGGAATTCCACAGCTCACACTCTCTTATAAAAAGATTCTTCTCCCTACTTAGAAGCGGTACGAAGTATTTCTGTACCTCAACCACTATGCTCCTCAATATTAAAAACGTAAGCTGTCTTCAGAGCAAAAATTCTATAGGGGAGAAGTTTTGGTTCCTACAACTCGTGCTAAGGACAGACCCCGGCAGCCGCTGTACCACCAAGAGGTGGACCCACTGAGCCCAACCGACGGCACAGAGAGGATTTACCTTCGGTGTTCTAAACCTGACTCCTGGAGGAAAGGCTTTTCTCACCACACAAACGGGTGCGGGGTGGATGTTCTAAGTTAAGTTTAAAGCTGAATGCAGCGCTTCAACCTCAAAGGCTGCAGGTAGCCCTTAGCTTGTAATTTCAGTAACTTAAACATTTAAGGCACATTGATATGTTATGGTTTATACAGAACTTTCTGAAGACAGAGAGAGCTGTAATACCCTCTCCGCATGAAAACAAACAGAAAAACACTAAGACCATTTTTGGTCAGGTAATCAAGCAAACATCCCATTCTGTATAATTACAGATAATTACGCTGTAGAACTTGAACGCTTCGGCTGGAATTTTGGGAGAGGCCAGCGTTGTGTTGTGAAACAAACCTGAGGAGAAAATGCCAAACGCCAGCATGCCTCTAACACTGCCAAGCTGGGCTGTCACGGGCACAGCCTCGGGCTGCCCACAACTGATAACGATCGAGAAAGCTCTCCTATGGTGCGGGGACGCCTCTGAAGAGCGCACAGATACTGAGGAGAACCACCCCTGCACCACCACAGTCCAAAGTAACTCTGTGACACCTCAGACAGGATCACTGCATCGGGGTTATGAAATAAATTCCGTACAAACCCACCTCCACTGTTTTTTCGGTTTTGTTTTTAACGGACAGGATTTGCGTTACAACGAAAGAGAAATGAGGGAGAGGCCCGTGCCACCCAGGCCTTTAGGGCCAGCAGGCGACGAGCGCGGCTCTGCCGCTCTCTGCCTTCCAACAATCACTATCCTGTTCCAAGAAACAATACCAACTTCCAGCCGAACACCAAACTGTCACAGCACGCTTCGTTACAACCAGCAGCGAAGCCAGGCAGCCCGAAGCACTGCCCCGTCCGCGGGTGCAAACCCACGCCATTTCGGGATGGGCGCTGACAGCCCCGGCAGGGCGCGCGGTGCCCGCAGAGTTGCGGGCGGCCCCGGGCGGGGCGGCCAGGAGCTGTCACGCGCATTGTTCGGGGCGCGCCGCGTTCTCCGCATGCCGACGGGGAGGGAGCGGGGCGGGGGAGAGGAATATTCCGCCGGCGAGGCCCCTCCGTGAGGCGAAAAGGCGTCTCCGGGGGCGCGGGCGCCACGCGCCCCTCCACCTGCCCGCCGAACGGGTGGGGATCGGCGGCTAACTGCCTCCGCCCGAGCGCCGCCGCCTTCCCGCGGGGCCGCAGGTGCCCTCCCGTGGCGCGGCGCCCCCCGCTCCGCTCCCGGTACCTGGTGGTGGTTGTAGGAGTTCCGCTGCTGCAGGAAGGCGGCGGCGGCGGCGGCCGCCTGGTGTTGGTGCTGGAGCTGCGGGCTCACCGGGGACCTCCGGTTCTGCTGCTGTTGCTGCTGCTGAGGTAAATTCATCTGCGGCGGCGGCGGCGGCGGGGGGGCGGCGGCCGAGAAGGGGCTGCTGAAGGGCCCGGCGCACGGGTTGTGAGGAGACACCGGCGAGAAGCTCTGGAAGAAAGCGGGGTTGATGGACGACGGGATCCCCGGGTAGAAGCTGGTCTCGGACTCCGGGCTCGGCGGCGGCATGGCGCTGATCTGCCCTCCGCCGCTGGAGACCGGAGGCTGCTGCGTCTGCTGCGGAGGCGGCGACGAGGTCTGCACCGACCAGGGGGTGCCGAAGCCGGGCAGCGGCGGAGGAGGAGGGGAAGCCGCCGAGGAGGAGCCGCCCCCGCTCTGGTGATGGGGGCTGGGGATCTCCGGGCTCTGCAGGCTGCTGAAGCCGGAGCCGAGCCCGCCGGGCAGGAGGGTCCCGGGGCTGCCCAGCAAGTGGCTGTTCGGGGGGGACTCCATGGGGGGCGGCTCGGCTCTCGCCCGCGGACGAGGAGGAGACGGCGGCGGATTCACGCAGGAGGCGGCGGCGGCCACCCCCACATCGGGGTCGGCGGGCGCCGGTCCCCCCGCGCGGGAAGGGGCGCCCCGCTCGGAGCCCGCCCGGCGCTCGGCGGCGCTGAGGGGCCCGAGGCTCGGAGGCGGCTCCGGGGGGCGAGCGCCGAGGAGCTGGAGCTGCTGCTGCTGCTGCCTGCGCTCCTGCTGCCGGTACTTGTCAGTGGGGCGGCTGAACTGCTGCTGCTGCTGCTGAGGGGGGTGGCGATGATAGTCGGGGGGGTGGCTGCCGCCGAGCTGGGCTGGGCTGAGCGGCGGCGGCTTCAACTCTTTCCTCTTCTGGCTCGGCGGAGGAGGCGGCGGCGGTTGCTGCTGCGGTTGCTGCTTGTTTAAATCCTGCTGGGGGCCGAGAGCGGGTTTAAAGTCGGAGGAGGGGTGGCCGGGAGGGGGGTGTCCCGGCGCGGGGCCGCTGCCCAGCCTCTCGCCGCCCGGCTGCTGCTGTGTCACCACCGGCGGCCGCTCCTCCTGCGCGCCGCGGGGATGCGCCGGGAACAGCGCGGAGGAACCGGGCGCGGTGGGTGAGAAGGGGCAGGAGGAGGAGGAGGAGGAGGAACGGGAGGCGGCTGCCGGCGAGGGGAAGGACCACGGCGGCCCGGGGCTGGGGCTGCGGCTGGGGGCCGGCGGCGGGCCGGGGTCCCCCATGGGCCGGCGGGGCTGCCCCGGCCCCACGGAGAGACAAAGGTAATTAACCTGGGGCGGGGGCGAGCGCTGCCGCAAAGCGCTGTGCGAACCTAAAAATAGCCACTTCCTACAATAAAGCCTTTTTCCTCGTATAACCCCCGCTACGCTACATACGGAAATCGGAGCGTTTTGATAATAATAAATAACCCTTTTTTGTCAGCCCTCCCCACCCGCCCCCCCTCTCCACGACAATCCCTCCTCTAATTTTCACGCACTGCCCCCAAAGGGGCACCCCTTCCTCTCGCAGCCGCGCCCGCGCCCCGGGGCTCCCCGAGCCGCTACACAACACCGCGGGGCGCTCCCGTCCCCGGCCGGCCGCCGGTCACCGAGCGGAGCGGGCGACAGCCGGCCGTACCCCAACGCTCCCGAGCGGGACTAACACTCCTCACCGCTGCCCCCGCCCCCGATAGCGGCCGCCGGCCGGCTGCAGCCCCCTTAAGAATGCCGGAACATCCGTCATAGTCGCGTCACGGTCCCGCCCTCCGTCCGACCTTGGTAATGAGCCGGCGATCCCGCCTCCTCATGAATAATGCACGATCGCGAGGGAGGGGATGCGCTCGATTCCGCCGAACGACGAGCGCTTAAGGTGGGCGCTACCATTTAAAGGGCGCGGGGAGAGGAGAGGGCCTTTAAGCGACTCCCTGAAAGTGCGCCGGCCTTCGACGAGGCATCTACCCCGAAGCCGGAAACAACCGAAATGGAACCATTTTATTGTGTCCGCGGCAGCCGGTGCTTCCGCGGAGGGAGGGAGGTGCTGGGCACCCGAGCCGTGGTTTCTTCCGCCGCCCCGTGCCGCACCGTCCGGCGGGCGGGGCGCCCCGCCCCTCGTTTGCATTGACGCAGGCGAGCGGGCCGGGCCCTGGCGGCACGAGCTGGGGGATGTCGAGGTTGGGCCTGGCCCCGGGCTGTGTGCTGGGCTTCTGCTGTCAACTCATCCCTGCCGTGCCCGCTACCCGTGTCCTTCAGTGCCACATCTCCACGTTTTTTGAGAACTGACTCTGCCATCTCCCTGGTCAGCCTGTTCCAAGGCATCACCGCTCTTTTTGAGAAGAAACTTTTCCTTACATACAACCTGAACATCGTCTACAAAACCAGTGCACTCAGCTACTCCTCTTAAGGCCTGTACTCCAGACCCTTTGCCAGCTCTGCTGTCCTTCTTTGGACACGTTCTAGGAGACCTCTTTGAGCCACGTAACCCATCCACTGACCCAAGGAAAACCAAGGCTAAGGCAGGCCTGAGGTATCACAGATCACGGAGTCACAGAATGGCCAGGGTTGGAAGGGACCTCAAGGACCATGAAGCTCCAACCCCCCTGCCACATGCAGGGTCACCAACCTCCCCATTTAATACTAGGCCAGGCTGCCCAGGGTCCAATCCAATCTGGCCTTGAACACCTCCAGGGACGGGGCATCCACAGCCTCTCTGGGCAGCCTGTTCCAGTACCTCACCACTCCCACATTCAAGACTTTCCCCCTGACATCCAACCTAAATCTCCCCTCCCTCAACTTAAAACCATTTCCCATTGTCCTGCTGTTATCAACCCTTTCAAAGAGTTGATTCCCCTCCTGTTTGTAGGTTCCCTTTAGGTATTGAAAGGCTGCATTGAGGTCACCCCGCAGCCTTCTTTTCTCCAGGCTGAACAAGCCCAGCTCCCTCAGCTGGTCTTCATAAGGGAGGTGCTCCAGTCCCCTGATCATCTTTGTGGCCCTCCTCTGTTTTACCCTTTTTTATGGTTCTGGAAACATGGCTTTTAGCAACAGTGTTGAACACAAATAAGTAGCTGCAACTATAGGTGTAATGCTATTGCACATGTAGATATCCTTGAAAAGAACAAATTAAAGGGCCTCCACTTGTTTGCTGTAACTCAGTGATGAGAGTGGTGTACATCTGCAGAGTGAGTGATAGCACACTTAAGAAGGGTCAGTATATGCCTGATTTATCCTACTTCTCCGTAGGCATCCATTAGTGGCCTCTATCAGAAGCTGCATGGCTGCTTTCCATTTGGCCAATGGATCTTTGGGCTGAACCAGTGCTTTAATTATTAAATCTGTGTTCATTACACGTGTTTAAACTGTAAAGGAAAAATGTTTAGTTCTACATATCTACAGTCTTCTTTGATGCAATCATGTTCCTGTAGACAGGAGTAAGCCTGCATGGGTGTGTATATTTAGATGTCTATGCTACCTTGCGAGCTTGCCATGCAAATACATGTGCAGCATAGAAGACTAATTGCTATTTTATTTTTTCTCATATTTCAGTTAATATTTCAGAATTGTTCGTTATATTGGCATCCATTCTGTTTCAGGAGCTCTGCAGCCATCTTACAAGTAGCAAAAAACAGGGTACAGATCAAGGCCCTGTTGATGATGATTGCATGCTGAGTGAATGCTGCCTGCCGAGTGATGGTTGCTCCCTGAATAGCGAATTGCTTCATGGCACAGTCCTCATAAACATGGCTTCAGAGAGCTGTAGAACTGGTAGGATCCAGCTTCCCCTTGCCTTCGTGTCACACGCCTGACATTTGGTTATGTGCAAACCTGAACAGAAGCTGTCCCACAGCTGGGGCATTTGCTGGCATCTAACAATGGTGAAGTAGTGCTGCACTGTTCACCCCTATAGCCAGCTGCCTGTTGCTAGCAAGTAAGGCAGGAACTTCTTTGACTGCAGTATTTGTCCCCTTGCCTGAGTCCCAATTCTTGCAATTCTTCTAATAGAACTGTTGTGGAGTTCACAAGTTCTTTTAAATTTGGAAGACAAGAGTACTCACATCCTCTGTGGCAGCTTATCTCTGCCATGGTAGCTATCTGCCCCAATCATGCACACTTATTAAAAAACTTTCATGGAGGAAATCTCATCTATTTTTAATTGTATATAAAGTAACCATCCGCTCTGAATTAGTTTCCTAATCTTCTGCAAACAAGAGACAGGTGCTACCAAAGTAATGATTCATCTTTCTCTAGTACAGGTACATTTAGAGAGAGAAATCTCATCTCTCCTTGCTGGTTTTGAGGAAAGCTCATGGCTATATCCTGTTCAGGAGCTCTTTGGTGCTCATTGGTCTTGTGGTACAAATAGGCTCCTTGACTCTGACACAAGCAAGAATGGCCTTATTGAGTCAAACCATGCATCCTTCCAGCTGTGTGTCTACCAGCTCCTGCCTCTGAGAGCTATGAGCCCTTAGCTCGTTTGCTGGGGCCACAAGTTCTAGCTTCTTTATCAAATCATTTCCTTTCAAGAAGTCATAGGCCCAATTCTCAGAGTTTTTTTTTCCCTCTCCACTTCTTAGTTCTCCACTTGAGCATGTGTCCTTCACACTCCAGTGCTTTATTTTTAATTCTTCCTTGTAATCCTGTTTTCTTTTTTTTCAGCTGTCCCTTTCCAGAGACCTTTATTGGATTGGGCAGTAGGAAAGACTGTCTGAAAACACATGCCTAAATGGATGTGTAGGAAACTTGACATTTTTAGCCAATTCTTTCAGCTACCTCAACTGTTTGCAGCTTGGAGGTCTGCTAGATTCGCCTTTCCAGAATTTAGGTGATAGTGGGATACTTGGGTTCCTCATTCTAATTTCAGAGCAGAACCCCTGTCCTGGATGAGCTGAGGGAGCTAGGAGTCATGCAGCTCCGGTAAGTGGCTGAGAGGAATGGGTGTCAAGCCATGTGCAATATCACTGCCTGTAATATGTGCATTGAAAAAAGCAGATGTGGCAAAACAAGCTGTCGGATAGGTAAAACCATATATACCTAAGTTATGGTTCTGGCAGCCATTAATCATCCTGCTTCTGTCTATTCACTGTAACAAACATGCCAGATGTCCACTTCACTTGGGAGGCCCATGCGGAACTGAGGCTAACAGCTCTCCAGGGTTTGTCAGCGCAGTAAAGACGATGGCCATCTGAGTTTGTCTTGCTGTGTTCTGCATCATCCACTGTGCATGAAATTTTGTGTGCCAAGTTGAACAAGCAATGCTATAGAAGAGAAAGCATAAAGACAAATCACAATGAGCTGTATTAAGACAAATCTGGTAAGCTGTAAGGGTTCCAAAGCAGCTCTTCTGGCTGGAACTTAGGTGGCATGAAAGCTCTCGTTTAGGCAGTACTTCTGAATTGTACCCCTGAGTGGTTATTGCCTCCTCTAGAAATTGCCATGCACAGCTTAAGTTCTTTCCTTTTCATAAAACCAGGAGAATAACACCTGCTATTGGCCAGTGTTAGAGAGACAGTATTATTATGTGAGACAGAATTTTGGCCCATCATTCTGCTTTTCTGCTTGAACAAAAAAACCTCTAAACTTTTAGTGCTTATGAAAGCTGGAAGGGATTGTGCTGAAATACTGCCTTCCTTGGAGCGGCCAGTGGGTTTAACTTCTTTAGAAATGCAAGTTCTTGGTGTAGAATCTGTACCTTTTTCTAATCAGATACTGCTAAGGATGTGTTATAATTTTGGGGAATTTGTGATCAGTCATGAAATGGATAAAAATCAAACTATGATATGTAGACTTCTATGTATTTGCTGAGCTATTTCAGTGCTTCCTCATTTTGTAAATTACCACAAACACCAGAATATTGGGAACCTAGCACATAAAAATGAAAATAACTATGCTTCCAGAATCAGTTGTTCCCCTCCCATTTGTTTTTTTGGAAGGTCCCAGTGGCTGTGATTTTGAATATAGGCCACAAATAGCACGCTAACCTAAAAATTATCTTTGCTCTCATGCTCGCATTCCAATACTAAAAGCTGCTTCTCTGGCTTTTTTTTTTTTTTTTTTTCTTTTTCCATGTTACAATTAAAAGCAAACATAGCTACAGGTAGTTAGTACTAACTTCAAAAAGCCTTTTTGTTGTGGAGTGGCTCAACACAGAGAGTATCTGTGGCTACTTGTAATGCAACAAACTCTTTCGAGAGCCCACAACGTTTATAGGTCTTTCACCACTTACAGTGATTTACTGCTCTGTTTGACCCCTCTTCCAAGGCTCTGCAGCTACAAGAAAACATTTTTTTCTCTGCCATTTTACGTTCTCTCTTTTCCCATCTTCCCTGTGGTTTGTTCCTGGGCACCTTTTTCCAAGCTCTGTATTTCAGTAGTGCTGCCTGTCCTGCCTCATTCTCATGTGCTCTGCTGGCAGGTGTGTCTTGATGTCACCTGTGGTCAGGCTGTTCAAAGAAGCACTGTCTCCTGTCTGTGGTCTGTGGCATGTGTCTGCTTCATACATCAGCCTAAGGTTTGAAATGAGCCTGCATATGCATTCCAGGAACAGCACATTGTTCTAACTGGTAACAAAAATACATGACTAACGTGCTTCTGATAGAGCCGCTTCCTCTTAACCTTAAAGTTGATTTTTGTTAATGACTGCTTCCTCTCATGGAAACATGGAAAACAGTCTGGGACTGCTGGTTGTTGTTCAGTAAGAAAAACAGATGATGAAGTTTGACATTTCACAGGAAAAAGATGTCTAAAGGTTTATATCAATGTGTTTTATTTACTGTTTTTCTGTTCTTGATTTTTTTAAACCCTGATAACAAAAATCATGCATTGCTGCAAAGGAGGTGGGCAAGTCTTTTTTAGCAGTGAGCAGTCTGTTGAGTCACAGTAACATACATTCCTCTTCAGTGCTTTTTTTCTTTAACAGAGATTGTTCATCATCTACATTTAAAAAATATGAAAGTAAACTGCTGTTTGATCACCGTATGTCAGAATAAAATTAAAAGCAGAGAGAAAACATAACATGAGGGTTTGACATAGTTTGCTTCGTTCTGTTGTTCCTGTGACCGCATGCCCATGTTATGTTCATTTTTTATAGCTAAAAAATCACAAAATCTGTAGGAGTATTTGTTCCCTATTGAAAGCCTTTCTTCTACCACAAGGGCTCTGCTGCCTACTAAACTTGCGGGATATGGATTCTGGTCACAGAAATGTAAACCAGTGATTTACTTTGCTTTTTCTTCTTTTTGCCCTGGAGTTTAACCAGCACATTAGACTAATATTTTGTTGCTTGCTAGTGGCGGTTTCTGTTTCTTTCTTCCTTTCTTTTTTAACTTTCTTTCTTTTTTTTTTTTTTTTTGGTAGTGGAAGTCATTAGAGTTTCTCCCAAGAGAATCACTGCCAAAGTAAACAAACATCTTCATGAAAGGAAAATAATGTCTGAGGAGCATTCAGAATTCCATGTTTTACAGAAGAGTATTTATGGCAACCAACTAGTGAATTAAAGTGAAAGAAATCCCATTACTAGTTTGCTGCTTTGCTGTGCTAATCAAAAGTGGCAATTTCTGCTTGCTTCTCTGCCCTATGGTGCAGGATCTCAGTATAAGCTGTAATTTAAAATGAAGGAAAATATGAGATGAAACTCTTTTTAGAAGTAATGTTATGTTGGGTGTTGTTTTTTTTTTTTTTTTCTTTCTTAATTGTTGGTAATTGTATAGAGCTTCTGCATGTAAATCTCAGGGGAACTGCTATTGTCTCCAAAATGTTCTGCATGTGGTTGGCAAGAACAACAAGGACAGAAGAAAGTTCAGCTAAAAAATTCATAAAAGCTGGCTGGTGGAATGCATTGCAATCAGCTGTACACCTTGGCTTGCTTGTCCCTTTGTACTGATCATTTTTAGCTGAGATGAAGCATTCTGAGGAGCAGGAGGCTGGCAGATTTGCAGCGTGGATTGTTCGAAGGTTTAAACACTGTGACTATCTCATCTTACTGCAAGTCTGTAGATAGAACATAAGCTCGAGTTGCTGAAAAGTGATAGAATGGCTCCGTGTGCATAGCCTACAAAACTGCAAAGGGCTTATTTTCTGTGTGCTTTCTGCGTTCCCTCCAGGAGAGCAGTAATTCCCCAGTGGAGCAAGCACACTTTGCATTTGCTGCTGATGAGACTGTCTCTAGTTCTTTGTTTGGGCAGTGGCTTTCACAAAGGGGACCAGTACTCACTGGGAACTTGCCAGCACCATCATATGTTTCGTGACAAATGCTAAGTGTTCAGAAAGTTGGCACTACAAAATAGATACTGTCAATCTCTGTTTAATTCTCAAAATGGTCTGTAGGATTTTAAAGCTTGTGTTGTTGCTGGTGCACTCACCCATCAGATAGCATTTTTAACAGCCTTTCTAATATGGCCGGTTAATTTGGTTATATTACTAGGATGTAAAACAAAATGATTCCTAGGATAGAGATTGCTAGATTGCTAAGATTTTACTGCTGATGTTTTTTCCAATCTGCTGCACGCTGAAGAACAGTATGTCTAGCCACATGTATTGCTATAGTCAGACCATGGTATCTTCTTGTCTTCTTTCCTATGTACAGCTCAGACACAGCTGCCACTATTTACCAAACACAAAGGTGTTTTTCACAGCTCAGGGGGTATGTTTGGGTTCTGCTATAAGGAACGCATGATACATCTCCATTAATTGCATGAATGTTCGGTGTATGTTTATGTACCTGAATATTATGGTGTTCTCTTTGAAATTTTAGGGAGTGAGCTCATAGATCTTTGGATAGATCTCTAGAGACATGATGATTCCAGTGTCAGAATGATCTGCTCCATAACCTGACCACACTTAGGAGGCCAGCGAGGAGACCCAAGGAGACATCTTGAAATTTCTGAGCAGAGAGACTTTGGCACAGAGTTGGTGTATGCTGCATGGCATTCTGTTGGTAGCCTGCACTGCTGGTGCAGCAGGAGGAAGCAAACCTCTGACAAGAGCTAGATCTGTCACCCCGCAGGACTGCACGGACAGCTTAAACGAAGTGTATGTTTGTACCTAAGAAGACTGTTAAAGTCAGTGCTTTAAATTCCTGGCAAAGATTTGACAAAATTTGCTTCTTAAACTTCTGTAAGCCAATAGAGGAGCAAGTTCCCTTCTGAGCGATAGCATCTGTGTTGTACTAGAAGTATAGACAACAGTATGGGAAAATATATTCTCTTGTACTTGACCTTATTTCCTCTTTGAGTGTAAGATGAATGTTCAGTAATTTACAAGAACACCCACTGTTTCAGTGAAATTATTTTCAATGGATTCTGTAAGAAATTTGCAGCTTTAATTATTCAGGAATTATCTTAGAAATTAGCGATACAGATCCTTCAGATTCACTGTAGGACTAAAATTAATCAAACTGTTTTGTACAGGCTAGAATTGAAGATGTACAGATTGAAATTAAGACGAGTATTAACTGTATAATTGAGACTAATTATAATTACATATTCAGTAACAGAAGTGAGGTCAGCAGCTCCAAGAGTGACCACAGCGATATCCAGCATCTGTGGCACTGACGTTGAGACTGGCATGAGGTCACACAATTGGGAGGAAGAAGAGGAAGAGAGTTGAACTCAGCTCTGATATACAGCAGATGAATATTCACCCTGAGATAAAAATGTATTCTTAAATCTATTAATTTATTTAAAAACAAGTAGGTTCAACTTCTGAACAGTGCACAGTAACTGTTAGGGAAGCTCTCTTTTTTTTCTATCCATCTTCACCCTGCTTTTAAACACTCCTAACTTTGATCAGGCCTGAGAAACAAGAGCTCTCAAGTTCTTCATGCACTTTACATCTCTGATCTAATGATCAATTGTAAATCAATTTTAGCTTGGTCATTTTCTACCATTCGCGCTGTAGTGATGATAACAAAATCATGGAAAACCAATATGCATCTTTCACCATGTACATTTGGATTACTAAAAACATATTCTTGCAGTTCTTTCTTAGGGTTCATTTATAATATTTTTAATTATTAAAAAATAAAGAAAAGAAATCAAAGAAGATCTCCTGCCAAGAAATATGTAAAAAGCTGAATACCTTAGAATATTTGTGCTAAAGTATTTTAGAAATGCATTATCTCTACAAAAGAATCATTGAAACCTAGGAAATGTAGTGAAAATATTGTACTTCAATAAAATGAAATATATTAAAAAAGAAAATACATCAAGTCGTCCAGGCAACCTTAATTTTCTGCTATTATGAGAACCTGAGGGAAACATGAAGTTGAATTTAGTTTATTTTTGTAGACTCTGAATTTTTAACTGTTTCTGCATAGTTTTACTAAGAGTTAGGATTGTATGACTTAATCTTTAACTTCTCCATCTGCATAATTTTAGATTTTTTTGCAAGCTTAATCCAACTCTGGGACTGGAAGTCATATCTTCTAACTGGATAGCTACAAGATGAAGGGACTAGGAAAAAAGCAGGGGAAAATCAGAACTATTATGTTCATCTCTTATACAGAGAACACAAAACCTACTGTAATTATGTCATTTCCTCTCTCATTATGGTACTGAGAGCTCAGATCCATTTTTATGTAGTGGCACAAAACAGTTTGCTATTTAAGTATAGCTTACAGGAGCTACTTTGCAGAATTGATATTCACATATGCCACAAATCAATTGTTCCCATGATATTAAAAGGGAAAATTACCTTGATCTTTAAAAATTCCCAAACCTTGGTAAATCTCCTTGAGTAATTGTGATATAATTTTGGGTCAATGTGCTTTGACCAAAGGTCAGTCAAAATGAATAATCCAGGGAACATTTGTTTTCCTACTGATAATCCTTTTTTGTGCATGCTTATGTATGTACATGTGTATGTTGTAATTGAAGAGAAAAAAAATGCTCATAATATTTGTATATTAGGAAATCAAAGGGCTTTTCTCTCTTCTTTTTCTCTCTCTTTTTTTTTTTTTTTCCCCTTCTTCCAAATAACCTCTCTTTTCAACTTTGAAAGATCTTCTTTATATGAGGAAATTTACTAGACACTACAGTAGTATAATTATGCCTTGTGGACACTTTTTAATTTTAAATGAATGCCTGTAGAATACAAGTGTCCACATTGGGAGTTATACCATCACAACTAGAGTGGTGTAATTATTCTAGTGAATTCTGTATGAAGACAAATGCTTTATGAAAAGCTCTTCACTTTTCAGCTTATTTCGGCTCTTCACTTTTCAGCTTGTTCAGGTTCTGAACCTAAAGGTGTTGATGAAATCAATGAAAGTAATGAAAATTCAATGTTTACCAAGTAGACTGTCAAGTGCTGAGGAAATCAGAAAGTAATAAATATATCTGCCTAGTGATTAATATTCATGTGCATTTTTGTCCTTATTCTCTCAACAGCGGTTGAGTTTGGGAGGAGTTTAGTGAAAATTGATAAATGCTCTGTTTTTTTGTTTGTTTGTTTGTTTTTTTTGCTTAGCCTCATAAATTAATATAGCCAATACCCAAATGCTGGCAGTGCATTATGGATTCTTAGCCCTCAGAAATAACATCCAGAATTTCAGACAAATATGACACTAGAGAATTTTCTGAATGCTTCATAGTGTCTGCAGGTCTTTTGCAGCTTGCACTGCCCAGATCAGGCACTGAATGTCTCTATTTCCTATCTCTCAGTTAAATTTTAGTTACTTAAGTATGTGTGTCTTAGGACAGTAGTCAAAATGTTTTATACAGTAATCACCCATTTTCAAGAAAACCACTTTCAGAATGTCAGTAGGGGTATGGAAAAACATAAGTATTTATTTACACAACGTGCTTGGACTGAATTACAAGCATATCTCAATGTAATTGTTTCATAGACTTTAAGGCAAGCAGAGCCCGGTTGTTTTTGTGACCTAATCTTGTCCAACCTTTATATTGGTTACAGAGCACTAGCCTGACAGTCTCGCTTGAAGACAATTATTTCAAGGCAAACTTCATGAAAAAGATATTCATAGTTAAAGAGTTCAGATGACAGAGTCCACCACACCTATCCCAATACTCACTGCTCAGATGAAGTGCTTTATTTGTGGTCTGAACTCGGCTTTGACTTCCCTTGTTGGATCTTTGCTGGATTAAAAAAGCCCTTAGCACTGGCCATCGTTCAATGAAAATACTTAAGTGCTGAGATCAAGGCATCTCAGCCCTGTTTTGTTAAGCAAATCTCATTGAGCTGCTCTTGTTTCTAACCATAGGGCAAGACTTCTGTATCATCAGTTTTTCCTGTCGTTTCTTTCATGTTGCAAGCTTACAAACATTTTTTTTCCTTTTTTCTTTTTAAGTAAGGACATCAGGACTGTATGTGGCTGCAGTGGTTACCTAATGAGAGATTTACAGCATCTGCTGAGCAAAAGTGTGCTCTTCCCTTTCTGTTTTTGAAGCGTGGAGGAAGAAATGAGGGCAAATACAAAAATTTTCATTTTTCATATGCTTTGTCACAAACATTCTGTAATGAACAATGCCACATCGGGTCTTCCAATGGATATTATGCTTTCCCAAAGCAAGCTTCTTAGAGGGACACACCAGCATGGTCTCTTGCTGGGATAACCAGTATGTTTGGTTTGCCCTGGCTGGAATTACACATGATGGAGGGCTTTTTTTCCTGCTTCATATTTAGTTTATATGCTAAAACTTCTTTGAAGGTTGAAAATACAACCAATTTTATATATTGTCTATTTTTGTTCCAGCATGTATAACTTCATTGATAAAGTCTATATCTGTCACACAGGCATGAATTAAAGTGATATGAGTGGCAAGAATAAGTAGCTTGGCTTTGCTGTTTTCTGTTTTTTTTCCTACTTTGTCTACTCAATTTTTGCTTTCAAAACATCTCAATATTTTTTGCCCAAGACATTGAATGCAAGTAGTCTAAAAAATATTTCCGATGAACTCTGTCTTGAAGCTATGCTAATGGAACATGAGTCTGGTTTTTGCTACATGTAGAACTCTGTCAGTTATCTATTTTGTAATTAGAGTGCAGAGATTTTTGCATAGTGCTGACATTGTAATCACTGTCACGCGATGGTTAGGTAAGTGTTTTAAAAGCATCTAAGTATATGCTTTTGCATTTGTACTCTGCTGCTCTGAAGCTGCTTCAGGCCTGCTGTGCAAGCAAAACGAAACAAAATATTTAAATTTTCTTTTACCTAGTAATAGTTTCCAGTCCTCAGCTGTTCTCTGGTGAGCAAACTGCATGCTAGTAATGCTTTAGCTAGATAATATGAAGGATTTTTTTATGTCCTGAAAATAATGGGATCAAATTTACAGTGGTTCTGTGGGTCTGTGTGTGAGGGACAGCAGCACGCCAAGCACACACAGAAAAGGGAACAAGGAAGTCCATCAGCCTGAGGACCGCTTGCAACACACCCCTGAGAAAAATGAGAGGTACTTGAAATTGTGAGTAAAGAAACTGTTTCCTGCTGTTTGCTTCCTACTGCATTCAGAGAAACAGTACATCGTGTACAGGCTTTGTAAATAAATGGGATTGCATTGGATAAATGCCTGCTTCTGTCACCTATTTGAGGCATAGCATGCACAATATAAAAAATCAACTAATTATCTCTAATTGCATTTATCTACAACATTTACAACGTCTTAGAATGTAGCGAATTGACTACATGAATGTGAGTGTAGGAAGTTAATTGACAGATGACACATTGCCGAAACTAAACTAGAGCTACATGACAAGTCTGCTTTACAGTTTGGAGCCATAGTTACAAATTATTATATTTCTAGTAGCATCAACTTCTTCTGTTTGCTTTGTGTTCTCTAGTCAGAACAAAAACTTGATAGTAATGGGATTGTAGAAAAGCCTACATTGGAAGAATGCTCTGGAAGCCATCTGTTCCAAGGACCTAGGTGGGCTCAGATGCTGTGCTCAGGAGTCTGCTCAGCCCTGTGATTTCAGGAGAGAGGTTCCCCCAGTGCTCTGGGTGGCCTGTTCCAACGTCCTGTTGCTTTCATGGTGAAGGGTTTTCTCCTATACCTGGATGGGTTATCTCCTGAAGTACCTTGTGCCTATTGCTTCTTGTTCTGCCAACTATCCTTTCTTCTGAAAAGAACCTCCATTTTCTCCGTTACAACCTTTTAGGTGGTAGAAGACTGTCTTCTCCCTTCAGCTGTCTCTTTTTTACACTGAACAAACACAATTATTTCACTCTTACTTCATCTGTTGATTCCTGCAGTCCTCTAATCATGTCAGTGGCCCTCTACTAGACCCTCTCATTTTTTTTTAATGTCTCTTTTGATCTGGATGGACCAAGACTGGACAGAGTATTCCTTCTGTTCCCTAAAAACCCCGAAAACACAATTTCATTTTTGACTACTTACAATGAAACCAAAGCACAGAAGTTCACAAAACTTCAGGAAGCAAAGAGAGGTGCTCTCCTTATTTTACCCTAAAGCCCAATGACTTCAGCATTCACCCACAGTATGGGAGACCTGGGTTCAATTCTTGCCTTCTTTTGAAGAGTTGGACCCATGTTGCTTGCAACCCTGAGTGGTGCCCTCGGGTGGAGGCTGTAACAAGCCATGACATATTCCAGGGTTCCTTCAAACTCTCTTGATGCCACGGTAATATTTTTGTTTAATATACTTCTAGTATTTCTCATGACCTGCAAGTGTCTTACCTCCTCAGTTAACCTCTGCTAACTTGTCACTCGTGCAGCCTCTACTTTTCTTGCTTTACTTCAGAAATGCAAAAGCCTAGATAAATTCTCCAAAAGTTTGCCTAGGTCTGGTGTGATCTTTATGACATACTATGTCTTTGTGTTAGCTTTCTCTCCTTTGATGTGAATGAACTTGCCTGGAGTTAAGTGATTAGTCATCACTTGAATACTTCCATCTTGGTGTGCTGGTGAGTAAGTAGGGGCTACCTGAATTTAATTAAAAAGAAGGCACTCTCTGTAATACTTTTTTCTTTGAGCATGGTGGTACTTGGGTTCTTCATTCCTTTTGTGCTTCACATAGCCTTATCTGTACAACATAGTAATTTGTGATGTGATAAGAAATCTATTTGTTTTGTTTTCGTGGAGCCAGGAAAGATCTAAAAATATTTTCAAGTGCTGCAGTTTTTCAACAAAAGAGATGGGTATAATGTTTGATGTACTGGGTAATAAAATGTTGGTCAATATTCATTGCTACCATTGTTTTATTTTGGAATCCAAGTGCTGGAATGAAAAAAAAAATACTCCAACAACAAGCAACACCAATAGTGCTGGCAGTTTCCACAAACAATAAAAAATGCGCAGTTGACTTCTCCACATTACATTGCACTTGCAGATATCAATGTATGAAAAAAAGGATCATTTTAATTGAAGTAGTATGTTGAAGGAAATAATATGCCCACAGTATTTTTTCAAAGATAATTTTAAAAAAGAATTCAAAATTACAAATGAAACGTATTAATTTGGTATTTCTAGCTTATCACAAAATGGCTCAAATTGCCCTCCATTTTATGAACAAAACCAAATGAGTGGCTCATAGGTGTGTGCTACAGGTGTGCAGGTGGCAAATTCTGTCAGAATGGAGAACATTCATATTTTATAGCAATTATTGCAGTTATCCTCAAAGATGCGTTGCTATCAGTAAACTCAGAATGAGGATTTATTCCAAACATCATTAGAAAGAGAAAAAATCCAACACTTTAAATTTTCTTAATCTTGGAAAAATCTAAATAACATCTGTGGCTGGAAATTTCTGTGTCAAGCATGAGATAAATCAGTATTGGACTGCTTTCTGATGCACAGAGCAGTGTCAGTGACTGATCACCAGAACTCATGGGTACTGCAGTACCCTTTGTTTTTTGGAAACAGATTTTGGCAGCAGGCAGTATTATGTGCAACATAAAATCGACCAGTTCTTCGGAACAACTTGTTTCCATAACTGAGTGCTAAAAGGGGAAATTTTAATGGAAACTGGGACTCTCAGGAAAATCCTGCTGGGTATTCTAAAGGCTATGCTTTAATGAGCACACAAGTAAGTTACCTTGGAGAGGAAAGCTAGCATAGTAAAGAAGGCACAAAGGTGATAATTAAACAAGAAATCAATATGTTAAATATGGAAAAGGGGGGCATAACTTGGAATGAAAATTGAATCTACAAAATGAAGAAGACTTTGGTGAAGAAAGAGGTAATAAGGAATTATTAGTGGGCAGTAGAGTGTCAGACAATAAGAAGGCATTAGAAATGTATTAGGAACAAAAGACCAACTAAATCAGGTATAGATTTCAGTCTTGCAGAAAGAAACAGAACAGATCCAGTGGCTGAAAATCAAAGCTTGAAAAATTCAATCACCATAAAGATGCAGTGAGAGTGATTACACGTAGGAATGATTTCCTATTGTAGGTAGGTGGTAAGCTTGCCATTGCTAGGAATTTAATCCAATTGGATACACTTTAATCTGACTCTGGGAACAGGCTTCTGAGTATAGGGTATCTGTGAGGATGGCTGTAGAGGTCATTTCTACTGTGCAATCTGTACCTCTGCGATTCATATTTGTTCTTTGTCACTCTCTTCCTTCATAAGCTGTGGAAGAGAACAGAAAGCTCTCGCTGCCCTCAACATGTTCCACACACTTGGCTCTGCCTTAAGACAATTACAAAACCTCATGCTTCAGGGCGACAGTGGCTGCTGACAAAGGGCAAGAGGCTGATTGCTTAGGTTAATTCTGGATGTTTTAATTTCAAGTTGCTCTGAAGCATTAGGGATGGGTGCAGCTAGTTGCAAAACTTTGGCAAGTCGATGAAGAGAGGCCCTCTCTTTTGGATAGCTGCTACCTCAAAGTCAGAGCAGCAAGGACTATGAGGTCGTTTTCTTTCATCTTCATCAGGCATACATGAGACTGTAATTATGATCATTTGGGCATATCTTACATAATCAACCCACTAGCGTTGCTGGAGCCTGAGACAGAGGCATCTCAGTCTTTTTTGGTGTTCACATGAGCTTAATTTTTTCAAGACTGAGAATTTTATTTTACAGTATAACTCAATTCACTGGAGAATACAGTGGTAAGTGGGCAAAGCGCTGCATATAAGATAGCAAGTTGCCTGTTCTGCTTTAAATTCAACTGATTTATAAAGATCCTGTCAGCTTCATTTTGTCACAATATGAGTTATAGGTGACAAATACCATTCCTTCTTTTTCCAATACTGGCTGATTTCAGCCGTGATGCTCGATGGAGTTGCAGGGCTGCCACGCATGCTGCTCAAGTGCCTGTTTGCTATGATGTGGAACAGCTAACAAAGGGCTTGTTGTGCTTGCAGCAGCGTTGCCTTGAGTTCGGATTTTTTTTTTCCTGCAGTGCTCTCTGCCTTTTGTTTAACAAAAACCTGCCTTTCAAAAGCAAAAATAAGAGACCTTAGAGTTCTTACACCTTGCTGGAAAGGGAAGATGCGATAATTTTTCTTACTGTTTTATTTCTGTTGTTTTCCCATAAGGGAAAGTGAGGCTGTCAGCAGGCACTTATTATCATCCCACTACCCTGTAAAAAAGAGACGTGCAATTTCATCAACATCATGCTTTCTTCTTGAGCGTTTGAAGTAAAGGCAGCCTCATCTTACATGAACCAATGTGTATTCTCTTGTATTTATAAGTCCGATGGAAGGATGCATCTTCTATTCCTATTTGTTGTATGTAAGTGAAATTGGCACCTTCATATGTTAATATACATATTGGCTTATCATGGAAGTCACCTTACCATCCTCTGTTGTACAGTTTATCATACATCATTGCTTTGCATCGTATGCAACACTGACTTACAGTATACATACATGGTTAACTATGTATAACTGGGTTACAACATACCCAGCATTGAACAGATCACTGAATACCTGATGTGTTTGTGCAGGGATCTGTACACATGAGCTGCAAGCACAGGTAAATCTGGATGGAAACTTGGAGGTTGGTAAGTCAAGAGAGATAATGGGAAAAACCCAACAGTTCCAGATCATTCATTGAATGGTGTAACTAATGAAGAATGATTTTTGTTTCTTGAGCCATGATACATCCATGTTCTTCACATTCAAAAGCACTCCTGATAAGATTCCTCGTTTCTCATTAGTTTCTCCACCAGGGTGATACTGGTAGTTTTTCCCAAGGCTTTACACTGCTATTGCTTGGCCGAATGACCAGAGATGACCCAGCAGACCCTGTTCTGGAGATTCAGGCATGCAAGGCTGCCAACTGGTACATGTCCAGCACGGTCAGCAGCTGCTACCAGCTGAACCCATCTTACTGCCCTTCTCCTGCGCTAGCAACACACATTAATTACTTTGGGATCTACATTCCGTGATGTGCTAAATGTTGTACAGGTCTGTTGTAAGATCTTACTATTTTAAAAATGTCTACTCAATTCAATTTAGTTGAAGCTGAACAGACGTGACAGAGAGACAGTACCATGCATGCAAGCTTCATTTCCTCAGGAAGCCAGGCTTAAAAAATCTACCTAGGAAGACTTTCTGTAACTGTCTAGAAGCTTGCTGTTAATTATCAAAATGAAGAAGCAGAGTGAGCTAACAGCGTGTTGATTTAAACAATCAGAATCTGTATTTCAACAAATAGACCTGTTGAAAAGGAAAAGTAAAGTAAATCAGATTTGGGTGCAGTGTAACATGTTTAGCTTCTGTATCTGTATCTGGCCTTATACTAATGGTCTCCAACCCTAAAAATCACCATCTTCTATCCAAAATCTACAAGATATAGGAAAGATAAAGGGAGCATTTTATTCCTAAGGCATCAGAACACTTCTTAACCTCTAGCTGAAGGCTGTTTGTTCAGACTAGGTCAGCCCGAAGCAGGGTTATGTTTCTCAGTGTCAGTGTTCTTGGGACTCAGGCAGCCCAGCACCCTTGAAGGATTGCTGCTCCACCAGTTTTCCTGCCAAATGTGCCTCCTGTCCCTTCCTGCCCCACAACATACCTATCTACGCCTGCTTTGCAGAGTCATTGTGGATTCAATAATACAAGAAGATGAAAAAGGAAAATGCACATTTCTTCCATGACTGTCCCTATGGCTGTGTAGTCACCATTTTAAAGGCTGTTGTGCTTCTGAAAATGGAGTTTTGGATTATTTTGAGATCTAGCCTTCTGACATTTGTTTGCTTGCTATGTTGTGAGGCCAGCCAGGAAGTGCAGTTTTTACAAATCGCCTCTTGCATTTGGGTTAATCCAGGCCTTCCTGCACTTTACTTGGTTGCTGTAAATGCATCTTATAATTTATACAGAATGTAGTTCATCTGTGCTGTGACTGGAAACATTAAAAGAAAACATTCAGTCATCGTTTTTGCATCTGGTGATGTGAACTGGGATTTTCAGAAGAACCCAGAAGAATTAGGCATTCAAATTTCATTAAAATGCTGTGGAAGTGAAGCATATAAACTCTATTAAAAAGTGCAGTCATTATCTATAACTCTTTTTCTTTCTCCATTTTAATTTGTGCATAAGTTTGCTTAGGGGAGAGTTGAGGACAAGGCCGGTTTTGCACACCCTGTGTTCTCATCAGGGCTAAGGCACAGTCCCATCTTAGTCATTTAGACCCATTTTTAAATGCAGCTTCATGTGCTCATCTATTAACTGTTTTTGTAATTAAAATATTATTTTCATAGCCACAGAACTGCTGTAAGCAACAGATCAATAAAAATGTTCATACCAATAGTTTGGTGAATATGATTTTGAAAATGTGTGGTATCTAAAATGTGAATGATTTGTACCTTTTCATCTTCTGAAGTCACGGAATCACAGAATGGCCAGGGTTGGAAGGGACCTCAAGGACCATGAAGCTCCAACCCCCCTGCCACATACAGGGTCACCAACCTCCCCATTTAATACTAGGCCAGGCTGCCCAGGGTCCCATCCAGTCTGGCCTTGAACACCTCCAGGGGCATCCACAGCCTCTCTGGGCAGCCTGAAAGTGTTCATGTATACACAGCTAAATAAAAGTCACTTCAGAAAATAAAATGGCATTTGAGAATGTAAAAGAATGGGATATACTACATTTAAAATACAAGGAAACATGACTAAAAATTACATCTAATATATTTTCAGAGGTCTAACAACTCAAAAGTATGGTCTATATGCAAGAATAAGTAAAGTCAATATAACAAATGTAATGAAAAGCAAGGTGAGAGATCAGTTCCGTGAACTGCTGGATGAAGGGTGAGTAGGTAGTAGTTTGTTCTGCAGTCAAAAAGGACAGATGTGGCACTCCAGCATGTGCTTACTGCAGGAAGGAGTTAATATTTTTGTCAGCAGGGTTCAGCCCCTACTTCTTGCAAAAAAGAATTAATGGCCTTTCTGCCTGGTGATGAAAATAGATGCCAAATTTAAGTTGTTTCTTGAAGGCAGATGTAATTAGATCATGAAACTTCTGGCTTTTGAGTCTAAATAATAGCATAAGAATGCCCACACTAAATTAGAGCAGGATACTGTCTCCTAACTGTTTCTTAGGGGTGATGACAGGAGCAATGCAAGCATGAAGTGACACTTTCCCCAATTTCCATCTGTGTGCAATGCACATAGTCCTTGAACTGTAGATTTAAGAGCATTATATATTTAACAGCCCTTTCTGAATCCTTCCTCTATAGATTTTTCTAATTATTTATTAAACACACTTACATTTTTGTCAGCCACAATGTTCTTATAGCAATAAACTATACAGTTTAGCTCAGTGTAGCTCTGAATTGTGTGAAAAATATTTCTGTTTGATTTAAGCTACAGTATTTGCTGCCTACTAGGTCTTGCGTACGAGAAATAGGGAACAATTGTTTGTTACGTTCTGTGGGCTACTCTCAATTTTATATACAGCTATTATATTTCCTCTCAGTTATCTCTCTTGTTGATTTTTGTTGTTGTTGTTTTTGTTTTTAAATAGGAGAGCACTTTATTGAGCCTCACACTGTTATGGGGTTCTACTGCTGTTCATCTTCCTTGTCCTGCATACTTCTAATAGATCTACGGATCAATCAGAACTACATGCAGTGCTTTGGATGTGGGTGCAGTCGGGGTTTGTATGGTGGTACAGTAGTTTTGTCTTTTGCCTTTTCTTTCTCCTATCTATAATGGTTGCAACATTTTGTTTGCATTTTCTGTCTGCCGGAGAGCGCCGGAGAGATGTTTGCAAAGAGGTCTTAACAAGTAGTCCAAGATTCTTCCTGGAGTGATTATTTATAATTTATCACAGTGTATGTGCAATTGTGTGTTTTTCTCCCCCAAGTGTATTTATGTGTGTCTATCGATAATAAATGATGCGTGGTTTTATGTTGCTGAATCACTCGGCATTCAGTATGACAATGCCTTTTGAAGTATTGACTGTTGTAAGCGATTTCTATCATCAGCAGACTTAGCCGACTCATTATTAATCCCCTTTTCCAGATCATCTGTGAATGTACTGAAGAAAACAAGTTCAAGTGCGGATCCCTGATCTCTGGTCTCCCATGGTGAAAACAATTTATTACTACGCTTCAACAAATCATTAATCTACCAAAGAATTTTCATCCTTATGATAACTCAGTTTCTTTAAGAGCCTTTAGAGAGAGATCTTGTCAAAACACTTTGACTTCTGGAAATCCGAGAACATTACAGCAATCCGCATTCACCAACATGCAGACTTCTTTCAAGAATTGTAACATCGTCAAGTTCATCAACCCACATCAGGCTGCAAAATGTACATTTAGTCAGGTTTCTTCTGCAGATATGACGTTATTTGTGTACCAGAAATAGTGGTGAGCACTTTCATTACTTGTACAGAGGCTTCTAGCAGTTAGTGACAGTTTCTAAGTGAACTTATTGCTATGCTGCCAGAAACTCCAGAGCGAGTTACAGATTTCCATTGACCCTGAATGCAGCATGGTTTCTTTGTGATAGAAGTCTTCTATTTATTTTCCATAAATGACATATCCCTGAAGCAACAGTGAGGGAATGAAAGTTACATTTTATCACTGTAGCATTTGCAGAAAAGTGAACTGCTAAACTCCCTATTCATAATGAAACTTCGACTAGCCATGAGTTCTTAAAAAGCTTACCTGCAGGTGCATAGCTTTTTTTTTTTTTCCTTTAAAAATTTATATCTGAGCCTTATGAACTTCTGATTAAACTTTTAAAATAAATTAAGGGTGAGAGGATTAGACAGGGAATTGGAAATGAACTGTGGTATCTTTTGCCTCTAGCTCAGCATTTTGAAGGCAGCCCAAATGAGATGTGACAAAGTGCAGCGCTCTCGTTTCTTTCTGCTGACCTATGTGTAAGTGGAGTTTGGTCTCTGCCAAGTTCTTTGTGTGAACAGCCACGTCACCGTCACTGCTGGTATAATTAGCAGTAATTAGCCCTTTGTTGGAATTTAAAATAAATAGGCCATGATTTGGATATCAAAGCGACTGAATTATCCACTTAGACCATCCCCTCTGTGGGTGAACAGCCTGCTGCTCCCAGCCCTCCCTTTCCCACAAAGTGACAGAAGTTATGAAGAGCTGATTTAAATGGTGGATATGTCCAGCCAGTGTTTTGCAGAATGCCATGTCCTGTTTGAAATATAAACTGTAAAATCCCGCACGACCGTCCCTGAGTGAGACAAATAAAGCTACGTTTTAATCTGTTAAGCGCTGTAGTAGCTATTGGGCATTTCCTTCCTGCCCTCGATGGAGGTGTGAAGAGTTCCAGAGGAAGCACTCACCAGCGGATGTTCAGAGGTTCCTACTGCCTCAGCTGCCATCTGAACTTCCTATTGCTCTTTCTCAGGAGAAATTATTTCATTAATCTAGGTTAGCCCTATATGAGCATGTCTCTGTTTCTTACCTTGTTTCTGCTGCCTGTCCCGCTGTCCCACTGCCAGAGACTATTTTCAGACCTGTAGGTCTGACTCCCTAGGTGTTTCTCCTGGACTTTGTACACCACTGGCTGTCCTAAGAGAGGAAAGAAAAGTGTACTTTTCCAAGGGAGCACTGGATGCAGCTTTTTTTTGCATATGTGCCATCCATGGACTCTCTGGTTATCTCCTGATCCTTTTCTCTTTGCTTGACTCTGAAAGCCCAGCTGATTCTTCTGTTCTCCCCAAAGCACCTATGGATATTTCTGTAGCTTATTTGCCTCTGTCCAAAGTTTTTCTTTGGTTTTGGTTTTTTTTTTTTTTGAGAAAAGAGAAAGTCGTAGCACCTGAAAGTGTGCCAGTTTCCCAACCACTGATTGCCAGTCATTGGCTGGGTCAATAGAGACTGGGGTGGGAAAGGCTGGTCTTGCTGGAGGTCAGAGCAGGGAACGTGAGATTTCTGATCAGAGTGTGCTGGCACAGAAATCTGTCAGTGCTCTTCTGGGGTGGTGGTCATTGTCCTAACAGCATCTGCATTATGATAATGGGAAAAAAAAGTTAATACTCGTTTCGCTGGTGTATTTCAGAATGAGTTACTCTTGGCATTAGAGCCAACTGCATGCAATAGAAAACTGCACTGCTTTAAAAATCCTATGTGTTACGCCAACAGTGTAAGGGTATCCAATCTTCAAACACAGACACATGGTTTCAGAGAACAAAAACACTACGTGTTGATCTGGAAGTAAGGAGAAGCAGTGTGAATCTGCTTTTCCCATATTTTCAGCTAATGGCTGGCTATTTAAAATCTTTAATTTAAACAAATATTTGGATTTAGTTTCTGAAAAAGCAAAAACCTGCCAGCTATTTCAATGAAGGCAGCGACTTAAGCTGTCAATACATCATTCCTGAAACAAGCATAATTTCAGCAATCAAGTAGGAGTTATTTCTTGTTTCCCACATTAGGTCAGCACTTTCATATAGAGAGAGCTCATATCATAATTATGTGCTCTGTGCAGGTGACTCATCTGCACCTTTTGGAGTTCAGACAAAGTGTCTGTGTTAGCTCTCTTTCCTCTACTACCTTCCACGTGTTTTCCTGGATTCATAACAGAATGATTCCTTCTGTTACATAAGAGTGAAATGGCTTCTCATTTTCATTTTCTTTATAGATAAAGAGGCTTATAAATGTATTGAGTTACAGCTGAGGAAGCTAGAATACATGCTACCTGAAAACCACCATAGATTGTTCCCAAATGATCTTGCTTAATTAAAAATTGTTTTTGCTTTGTGGTGGTCCAACTATTTTGACAATTATTTGTGCTACAGTGCAAAAATGGAAATATAATCACACAGGGCTGAAGATGTCTAATAATGAAGTATTTATATAGAGTTCTGTATATGCCAGCATGGCTATGTGAATGCAACACGCAAAGCCAGATGTACCATTTTAACTGCACAAGAATATATACAAGTATGTTTAAAATGGGTAGTGTGACATTTATGTGTATGTGTGTAGGTCTCACTGAAAGTAGTGCCTCCTACTTGTTTCCATGGAAGAAACAACTGATACAAAGAGCTCGATAACAGTATTTGATAGAGCAAGCCTTCAGCTACAAAACACTGTTTTTCAACATTGTCACCACCATTAGCTGTGCATTTTCACCAGGGATGAATAAGAGCCTGTGTGCCATGCTCATAAGAATCTGTACCAGCAGAGATGACCCACTGTTTCACAGCTGCTATGATGGCATTGTTGCTAGAAAATGTTGCCCATGCAGTCCATCTTTCATTGGCCCAGACAGATGGAAGTCAGAAAGTACCAAACCTGATAGTAGGGGGATGTGGTAGGACAGTTCAGCCAAGGTACAGTATTGTACAGTACAGTACAGTACAGTACAGTAAGACCTTTGGTGACTGCAACTGGATTGTTTCCATTTGAAATGTTTTCAGATGCGCTTTTCCCATTATCCTTACAATTTCATCTGTGTGCTTGTTTCAAGAAAATTATGATTTTTTGGTTTGAGACAATTTTATCTTCATAATCTTGTTAACTTTTCTCCAGCCTGTCACAGATTTGCTGACCAGTAAAGAAGTCCTTCTGGAAAGCCAAAACACACTGTTGTGAAACAGGCTGATTTGGGTTGGATTTTGAACAAAACTGTGCTCTCCACTTCATTAGTTTTATTAAGTGAGATAAAAAGGTTACTATAGTACTGTTAAATTAATATCTCATCTCTTGATGGCAATCATGCTTATGGCAAGACTGTTACCACCACTTGTAGTGCTGGAAAGTACTATGAAAACTCCAAGAAACCAAGATCTGGCTATACACCATCAGGTAATATCTCCACGTTAATGCGTGGAAGGAGAAATGAGTTCACCTCTTTTGGAGTTAAGAAAGATTATGGTCATATCAAAATTTATGCTAGCTTCATTTTAGCTGATACTGAATACGAGTATTTTTTGCAGTGCAAGTTTGAATGCAAATGTTAGCATTTTTTCACACTTTTTAGTTGTGAAACAGAAATCACTGAATATCACGAGAAATAAGAAACTCCCCCTAAGGGTACCATGAATTTCTTACATATTGCCACACCCTGCCAGCAATAAACAGATCTCTTAATTGCACCTAATCTGGGTTTCCTTAAATACTGTTCTGCAAGCACCTTACCAATTTCTGTTTAGCAGCAATGTTCTACTTCACTCAAACTCCTGAGGTGGAAATTTCTCTATACTCACTCCTTGGGAGGAGCAGCTTCTAGGAAAAGGTGGGAATAAAACTACTTCCACAGTTATGTTCAGCACTGTTTGTCATCATCTCATGATGAGTTTAGAGTCCTGAGCAAAAGCACCAATAGTGTTTTTGAGTAAACAGACCCTCAGACTAATGTTTCACCTCTTGCTTCTGGTGTACCAGAATTAGATTATGACTGATGAGGTGGAGGTAGAAAACTTTGCTGGTATTCTGGTTTCCTTAAATTTAGCTTTCCAGTACACTGCCAAAAAGGTTTCCTGAGTTGCTTTCTTATCATTATCTTCGTGTGGCATTTATTTGCATAATTCATTGTTTACTTTAAATTTTATTCCACAGCAATTGCATTCTTTTTTCTAACCGTTCCATTTTGTAATCATGTTGTGAATGAAGCAAGCCTAAGAAATGTTTCTATTTATAGGTGGTGATGGGCTCCACAGCCCACCTTTTGATAAGTAAAGAACAAAACTGCTAAACTGACCTGTTTGGGCCAATCTAAGGGAACATGTTATCTTTAGTCCTTTTTTTTTTTGATAAAAACCTTTCCCAAGGGAAAAATGTCAACATATAACTGAAATTAAGCTCATTGCAATCCCTGCTCTGCCATGTAATTCATAAATTCATGGATCTAGAAAAGAGCTTGAAAGGGTGTTATCCATCAGAAATGATACTTCTGTATGTGCAGTGCCTATCATAAAAACTTGTGTTGGCTCTACATTGAATTAGCTTGTCTATGAGTGTTGAATCCTTTTGGGAAAAGATGAAAGAACTATAAAATAAGTTTATGTTGCTCAGTACCCAAATGTTATAAGTGGCTAATACAATAAGAGCAAAGCAGTAAATTTGATCTTTTGCAACATGTATATTTAACAGCTATAAAAACTACTTCTGAGTTTGTTGATATTACACTTTTGTTTTAGGTGCTGCCTGCCATATATCTGAATTACTTAGACCTCTGAGTAAAGCTAATCTTTCTTCCTAGAACCAAGCATATAACTTTTAAAGCGACAAGAAATCCCCTACAGAAATTACAGAAAAACAGAATAAAGCAAATGCTTGCTATTCAAAAGAGGTTTGCCATCGCAGTATCTGAAAACCTTATTATAAAGGTAATAAGCAAAGCATGACTACTCATCTGTCTTATTTTGTTTTTTATCCATCTTATGGAAAAAGAAATGTGCATATTAGAATATTATGTTTGTTTTGATGAATTTTTATCCAGTAACATATGTTGTGCTATGCGAATGTATATATAAATGAAGAAATATGCTTTGCATTTGGAATAAAAGGGTGTCAACCACTTTCTAATTTTTATGAGGTCCTCAGGAAAACCCTAAATCTTTTCTCCCTACAGTGAGTTGTAATCTTACTGTGTAGCATTCATTGTGTAATTGTTGACCATGGTCTTTTCTCTGGCAGTGTATTGATCTTAGTCCCAGGACATGAAATGCCTTACAGAGCAAGACTTAGCACATTCATTGTCCTGTGGGAAGATGCTGGAGAAACTGTAAAGCCAGTGGGTGGCATTTGCAATAGCTTCTGTTGTGGAGGAAGGGATCTGCTGTCTCTGTAGCAAACTGGAGCCACCACAGTGCTACAGATCTCTATCCTGG
Organism: Tetrao urogallus; assembly: GCF_951394365.1. Lineage (NCBI taxonomy): Eukaryota > Metazoa > Chordata > Aves > Galliformes > Phasianidae > Tetrao > Tetrao urogallus. The sequence continues at coordinate 57,001,581 of NC_136817.1, forward strand.
GATGTGTCATCCAGCCAAGGCCAATAGAAGAAGCTTGAGTAACTGAGGTCTGCTGGCTGGCAAAGTGTCTTGGGTCCAGCTGGCATCAAGAGAGTGTGCTGTGCATGGATGTTGCCCTGTGAGAGCATTATAGCCCTGACGAATGCAGGAGTATTCCTGGAGTGTGGACTGAGTTGGTAAACGAGTCTTATCTGGGTGAAGGGATCTGCACGCTCAATGCTAAACTCTTAGTTCTTCCCTCTGACACCGCTATTGGCTTTTTGATTGTTTATCCTTAATCTTATTTAGAGATTGCCCAAACTGGAAAAAAGGTAGTGTTCTTTGTTTTAATAGGACAGACATTTGAATTCTGAATGAAGGCTTTGAAAACATGAACTTGTGACACTAAACTAACTCTGTATAACCTTTGTGTACTTGCTGAGTTATTTGCAGAATTAGTTTTCGATGATCTTTTTTCTTCTTTCTGGGCAGTACATATACAGTGCTGCAGTATTTCTATCCTCTTATCCAGGTGCAAATGGGATCAAAATCAGGGAAGGGAACCCAGCTGGCATTGATTTAATCATGCTGGCACAGCCCTCGTTCCTTCCCAACTCAAGTACATCTGATGTGATTTGGCACCTGGGGTAAACTCTAGGCAGCACTGTGTGTGTGTGTCAGGATACTTTAGACCTCATTGCTGGTTAAGGTGTTACTGTCTGCCCTGCTTTCTAGAAACTGCCTCTACATTTTGGCATTATTAGTTGGGTTTGACTTCTGTGGCCCTCGCTTATTAGTATCTTAGTGCAGAAGTCATTTTTCTCTCTCTGTTATAAACTGTTTTCAAGCATAGTCTTTAAATTTGATAAGTAGATGTGCCGCAGTTTTGAAACTCTCATTTCCTTCACTAAGCCTAAAATAATTTGAGATAGTTGGTTGTGTGGACAAAGTTTGATCCTTGATTCATACGGGAGCTGGTTTGTGATGTGTATTCCATCTAAATGGTATGGTTTTGTTTCACTTGTACTGACTTTGTCATGTAATGAACACAATGGATTGGATGCCTTAGTCCAAAAATGTGTTTTTATGGCACAGTTGCCTAGAGCACCAAATTTTTGCACTTCTGTTGTGTACAAATCCAAACAGGTAAAACCCACTTGCTCTATTCATTGCGTTATGTGTAGATTTAAATATCTTGTGTGCAGGTATTAGTCACATTCCAAGACAAGTTCTTAAAAAGAAAGTCATTCATATTCCACAACATTAGTTTTCAATTATTGCCTAACACATTTAGTACTTTGATGCCCTTCACTCTCTAACTCTCTAACCGTGTCTCATTGGAAGTCAATGACTATTTGCTTTACTTTATCCAAAAAGACAAAAGTAGTTTTATGTCATTCCTAAATCTGCACATCATATTAAAAATACAGTGCTTTTTCTGCCTGTTTTATACTGTGTCCATTTTGTGTCACACATGGAATCTCAGTCAAAATACTTCAAGTTGTTTCCTTTCTCGCATAAAACCTTCTCCAGCCACATGAGGAATTTACTCATAAAAAAAACCCCACAACACTAAACACCAAGACATTCTGTACTAATAAGTGATCCAATAAGCTTTCAATTCAACAGCAGTACAACTATTGCCTCCACAAGTAAAGTTGGTACATTCTGAAGGAGGGGAAGAGTACTGTAGCTTGTTTTCAGAATAGGCAATTACCTGTATCACTTACCTGTACCACTTAGGTTCTGGAGAAGCAAGGCTGTGAAGGCTGTGAAGGCTCTGAAATCTGAAGATAACTCCTATTTTGTAGAAGTTGGTTGTACATATTGCCACTATGACGATTCTTAGGACTTCTGAAATGTAAGGAACATGCAATGTTATTATCTTGGCAGTCCTTCCCAGGGTGTCTCATTAGCTAGCAGTCCTGCTCATATCTACTGCCACATGTTAAGGGTGCAATGGCCAGAATCCTTTTTACAGCAGCAGAGCTGTAGGGTGTTATCTTTCTGGCTTTTCTGGTAGTAATTTCTGCATTTTCAGTGCAAGGCTGGAATTTATAAGTTCAGTAATTGTTTTACTCATTGACCATCCAGAGTTTATACATACTGGCAAATCTGGCCAGTATGGAATGACTGAATCTGGTAAAATATGGAATGACTGAATCTTCTGTTAAAACTCAAAGTAAAAAGGAGTATTTGAGGTTTTTCACATTCAAGTTTCCTCCATTTCTCAGTTTTTAGTACTTTGTGTTCTTGGCAGCTTTTGGAAGGTTCAGAAAGCACAAACACTAAAATATATGGGGACATTTCAGTTACAATTATCTTCCCAACACTGGCAATCCCAAATCAACCTCAAACAGCCTGAAAAGAACTTCTCAACGTGAGAGGAAATTCCAGAGAATTCTATGCAAGCTTAAGTATACTGGTAATGGTATTGCAATTTGGAGGATGGCCAAAGCAATGCAGGAGAGCAGGATGCACAGAACTGTCAGAGTGGAGTTCTATAAACAATGGCTGCTGCAGGTGCCTAAGTGTTGGCAGTGCTTTTTTAGCCCACTGCAGGACCAGCAGTGAGGAGAGTGAACCAGGAATGACCTAAGAACAAACCAGGAAGCTGGGGCAAATTAAAGTCAAGAGGTTTCTCACCTTTACCCACTAAACCAATCTCAGTAAACTCCCAGCAGTGAAACAGTTAATGGAGGTACTACAACAGCTAGTTTCAGATTGACTTGCTTAAGATATTTCTGGCACAGAAGGGAGTTACAGAAACTTTTTAACATATTCCCACGTGCTGGTGTTTAAACAGAAATGAAGAAATAGAGCAGGACTCTTGGGGTGGGGTGGTCATGGTTTTCTCCTGCACCGAGTTGCACTAAAGCAAGACTTCAGCCTGACAGTATGAGCAAGAGCATGGTCCTCATCCCTTCCTTCAGCTCAGTGCTCTGTGCACATCCCACTACAGGAAGAAGATCATGGTGTTTGCCCTAGTCAACATGTGGGTTTACCAGGCTCTGGGCTTCCCCACTACTGGGTCCAAGAGCAAAGTGTCAACTTTTTGCTTGGTCTTCTTGGTCCTTGTGTGCTACACTCTTAAAAGTGCAGATCAGGCAGCTATCAGAGCAGGAATTATAGCGTTCTAAAATGCGACAATTTCATATTTCACAATTAAACTGATGGGGACATTAAAGAAGGGTTGCTTTTGTAAAGGAATACAGCATGGTAAGAGATAATCTGCCTTTTATTAGGTCAGCTGGAAATAAGGTTTGAAATACGAATTCCTGTGTTTATACAGGATAAAATCCTATCCAGTGTTTCTGATGTCACATAGTAATATTGGATGGAGATAAGATGATTTACATTTATTGCATGTCATGTAATGTAATAATCACCTAAAAAAGCTTTCCTTTCTCCTGATTTAAAAGGAGATCACATTGTGCCAGGAAAAATATGAAAATAACAGATTTTGTGAACAGTGGGTATGCGAATATATATTAGCTTACAATGCCTACAGTTTGGGAGAGCGCAGAAAAGAAGATGTTTATTCTCAACCTGATTTTTTTGAATGCTCAGTAATAAAAGTGGTACTTCTAAAGAATTTAAACTGGAAAATTAAGGGTTTTATAAAACAATGACTAATTTGTGGAGGTTTGTTTTTTAGCTAGTTTTATATACTTAGATAGCGGTAGAATTTGCCCTCAAAGCTGTTAAAACTATAGTATTTTTGCATAATCGATGATTTCTAACTGTATGTATCAACCTTAGTATCTAGTGGTCCATATATATTGCTCACACATCAAACTGTATGAAAAAAAATAGCACAGCAAAACATCATAGTGACAGAGGCAAGGTATATCTGTGTATACACTCTATCAACTTTTTATGTAAAGTGTTGTTTCCTAATGCTGGGATTTTTCGTGCTTTGTTTTCCCAACTAAGATCAGGGTCGCTGGTGGAACAGCTCCATGAAGAGAAATGTAAGCAATGCTTTCATGACTAGTTCAGAGCCTGTGGGCTGGAACACTCATTTGGGTAATGAGATAATATCACCATCAGATCTTAAATAAGAGTTTCCAACATTAGAGTATGAACAACCACGCTACTTGCAATGCAATTTTTTTGTCCTATTTGGTGTTGTCCTGGAAGTACTAAATCATTTCTCACCAAGGTGTTTTCAAAATCTCATGTGATCTTTGTGGTGTGACTCATTTGACAGCATTTCTAGTGGAAAACCCAGTAAACTCTGGGCTGCATTCCAGTAATATATCACACATGATTGTTTTATATAAATTTGGTAGACTTGAAGTGACTTAGACTGGTAGACTTGAAGTATATATGGGTCCCATGTTTGCCACCTAATTCTGTTATTCATTTAAAAGCTGTGCTTCAAAAAACGTGGAATAAGGTCAAAACAGATTTGAAATTAAAGTTAGATCTCTGTTATCTGTTTACTGTTTTTCTTGACTATATCATCTATTTAAGTTTTAACTTTTAGACCAGTGATAGATTGAAATGTGCTTTGTTTTTGTTAATGAAAGATGGGATTTCCTTCTATTCCCTTATGTCTAAGACTTGCATCTCTAAGGTGGCATGATGAGTCATTATAATGCTAAGAGAAGTAGTAATATTTCTCAAAAGAAACTGGTATCAAATGATGCACAGCGATCTCTTGATGCTACACTGTTGTGGTGTCATTGGTGGGAAATTCCTGAGTGAAATAGATTTAAATAAAATATAAGAATTTTAATAAAAAATTGAATAAAAGAGAAGAACTTTGGTTTTTTTTAAATATTTTTGTTTATTTTATTGCTGAATTTCAAGTTTCGAGCAAGTTGTAAATTTTAATTTCACTCATTCCATACAGATGAATACAAGTGATATTCTGGGAAAAGAAACCACACAACAACATGATCTTAACTGTGTGGAAATGGTGGGGTCTGAGTTCAGTGTTACCACATAGCAATGAGATCTTGGAATTATAATGAATAGTTCTTGCAAAAGCATCAGTAGCAATAAAAAATGTAAATTGAATGTTAGGAATTATTAGAAAAGAAATAGAGAAGAAAAGAGACTGCATAAAGCCCTACAGTCTGTGTTCCTTCTTAAAAAGGGTGGTACAGAACAGAGAAAATTCAGATAAAGGCAATAAGCAATGTGCGCTAGTGTCATCACATAAATGATGACTCAAATTTTGAGGAAAAAAAATGACTATTCTTCACTTCTTTCCATTTAGAGATGTATGAGCCCAGTGCTTAGGCAGTTCAAAACAAGCAGGAAAAAAAACACGCCTAAAAACAAAAACAAACAAACAAACAAACATGGAACCATTTTCAACTAAAACCACCATTTTCAACTAAACCACCATTGTCAACTAAACACAAAGACCTTATGGCCTGCAGAGGAGATCTCAAATACAAATTTTCTGGAGGCTGAGAGTTCTTCCGTGAAAATCTCTACATGTTTCCATATTCTTCCCTAGGCATCTACTGTTGATAATTGTTGGACACATGCTCCTGGGCCAGGTAGACCTTTGGGCAGACAGTATGGCCATTTGTGTGTTCCTATCATACACAGTAGCATTAGAAGAATTTGTCATTGGGAGGGCAGGAGTTTTCTGGTGCTTCTTAAATTCCAGGAGGATGAGACTGAAGGGTCACTTTATTCATTCAGGTGTTAATGCTTGGTGCAGACTAAATTGAATGAACTGATGATGCACAAGGGATGAAAGGAAGGAGCTGTGCCTCTCAGAACTTTTCTTACAGGCTGCCTGAACAGAAAACAGACCAGGGGCTTGGGTAAAAAGGATGCCAGTAAACTTCTCTGAGATTATTACTGGCAACAAGCTCTCCTGTAGCCTGTGGTGAGTGAGCTTGATTTTTCCCTGCTGCACTTAACTTGATAATCAGAGTTTTGAGAAAAATAACTGAGACTAATACCTGCACCGCCATGCTTTAATATAAAATGCAAACAAATCCTGCGATTCTGTGATTCTGTTGTCTTTCACTTGCCATTTGATAAGGCAGAGGTGCTTGGTTCCCATGTTGCTCTCCTTTGATGGGTAAGAAAGTTTAACATCCTACTGAAGAGCTTCCAGGCCAGTGAATGTGCCTAATCCTACTCTTATCACTATAGGTGCAAACAGAGTGTCTTTTCAGTCTCTGTTACTCTGCTGATCAGAAAGAGAAAATGTGTAAATATAGACTTGCTTATTTGACAGAATAGCTGTGGTTCTGAACTGTATTAGAACAGCTTGAAAAGCTCCTGGTGCCTCAGGAGCTCAACAGGCTGCACGTCTCAACTTACATCATGTAGAACTACCCAGGCAGTTAGTCACTAGAAGTATCCAAGCTCAATGCTCATGTTCTTTGAGAAATGTCAACATTTAATTTTTGTTTTTCTCAAATTTAAACAAAAAGATGAAATTTCAAAATTTACTGAGAAATGACATTTGGGACTTACTTTACTGAAAGTCGTCAAAAGAACAATTATCAAAGATTTCGTTTTACTGAAGTCAAAAGTGTGCTTTGGTTTTATTATTTTGATTTTCAAGTAATAACATATTTGAAACATTATTTTTTATAGTCTATAACGATTGAAACAATGAGGTCCAAATGAAATCATTTAACCTTTTAGAAGTAATAACAAATAATTTTCTTTAAATTTTTTTGGATGAACTCAATAGAGATCGTTGAGTCAGTGCTTGCTAATGGAAAACAGTTCTTCTGGAAATGCTTCAAACACTCCTAGCAGGATATTAGACATTTAAATTCCAGCATGAAGATAAAAGCCCTCCCCCCAAAAAGCCTTGTACTCTGAATAGACAAATTACACGAACTAAACAAATGTTTATGTTTTGTGCCTGCAAATCACACATGAGTGCTTGTGAATATAGTCTAACACATTTGACAGTTCTGCTGGTCTTAGTACTTAATTCAGCTTTTTTTTTTTTCTTTTTCCCTCTCATTTTTTTCACAATATCTCCTTTCATCTTTACTTGCTAATGCTGGCTATAGTCCGTGTTATATTCCATCCCAAACAGTAATGCTCACTAGAACATTTTGAAGTTAAAATAATTTTCCACTATTGATTTATACACCACCATATTACAATGACTCTTTCATCTTTGTCTTCAGAAGGTATTTTGAAAGCTGCAGACACTCAAACCTCATACCTTGCTAGGAAAAGGAACAAAGGCTGAGCACTATTTAGCTCCAAGTGTCAATCAGGACAGAACAAGTTAAATAGCAGCTAACACATTGGCAGATGAGTAACACAGAATGGTTACTAAGCAGTGCTGAGTGCTGTTTGTCCTAGTCTACCTCAGCAGCTTAATGTGTTTACTTATTCATCTGCATCTGTTAGGGTGTAGCCATTGTCAGTAATGGGTAATTTTCCCAGCAGAGACACGGTTTTGGGGCTTGTCTTACAAACCCATCCAGACCCGGAGGATATTACTGTGATTAAACTAATTGATTTCAATAGGTGCTAATCATGCAGGCTCTGGCAGCACACAACAATGAAAAACTTCAGTATTCAGCGTCTTTCAAGCATCAAATTGGTATTGTACTTCTTTCAGATTCTCATATAACGATGAGAATTTTTCCATCCTGATTTGGGTATCTATTTGGCATTTCTATAGCTGTATACCACACTCAGCTGGTTCACTTTATGAGCCCCAATTTGCTACTGGGAAGTAGCCTGTGGATAAGACCAATTCTCATCAGTGTATGGAGACGTCACTATTTAACGCCTATTACAGGATCTGATTAAGCCACTGGAAATTACCTGACAAGTTGCCCCACATGTCTGCTTAAACACTTGCTCCAGAGGTACTATTGACTGTGACCTAACTTGCAGAACTGGCTATGAGGATGGCAGTTTGCTGCTTTGTGGCTGGGCTTTTATCAATTCCAATTTAAGCACAGGGTGACTTGCTTTTCCCCTCTTCATGCTGCCAATAAAGGAAGCAGGGATGAGGGTGAATGCCGTGAGTGACAGCCTGAACTGAAGACTGCACCTGGGTGCCCAGAGATGCTTTACCCGGAGAAAATGTAGAATGTAGCATTGCTGCTCCCTCTTACTGGGAATAGCCTTTATTTCATTGCAGCTTTCATTTCAGACTGTGCTGGCAGATGAGGGATGCAATAAGCCTGATTAAATTTCCATGATTTATGTATCTGCAGCACACAGAGTCCATAATTAAGACAATGGGGGACAGAGACCCTGGCTGCAAGGTGCAAGTACAGAAGTTCACGTCAGATGACAGGGAGACGTGTAAGTGTGAGAATACAAGTTAAAATTGAGGCAGTACTGATCAGCACGTTGGCCAGTAAACTCCATACATGAGTATCTTCTTGCTATCTTTGTAGCCACTTTGAAAGAAGGGGGAGTTAAGGCAAGCGCCTGTAACCTATATTTGATTACCGGACTACAGAGAGATGTTGGGAGGTTGATTGAAAGAGAGGTGAAGAGTGGTATTGTGAATGTTTCCACATTCACAAAGTCAGCAGGAGTGTGGGAGAGCATACTGGTTTCTCTAGAGAGCTGAAGGAGGAACCAGGATGGTCTTCTGACTGACCCATTTCAAGGAGAGGAAGGAAACTGTTACCAAGCAAGGCAGGTGAGGGCATGATTGCAAGATGAAGAGTTAATTGTGTTGAACAAAACTGGCAGGTCACAAAGGATGGGAAAACAGCAAAGCTGAGCTTGGGCTAAAAAGAGTTCTAGAGAGAATAATTTGTACGATCAGCAGGAAGCTCATCTTTTCCATATCACAGATGCATGCCATACCGCAAGTAGAATATATGAATATCTTTTACATACCATAATGCGTATACTATAGATGCTCTATAACTTTGAGGTAAGTCAAAGAAAGGACTTGGGAATACACAAGGTAGGTCCCTAGAACAGAACAATGTGATCACAAATTTTTAAGTAGCTATACACTGTTTGACAGTATCTGCCAAAGCAGAATAATGTTTATTGGTCCCACTCCCCCAGCAGTGGACATCTTAATTTCCACCCCATCAAAGAGTGATGCTGGCTTTTGCCTGAACCCCCTCACTCCTAATCTCACCAGTGAGATTAATGTGGGATTCCATCTCTGCCGGACAGTAAGACTTGGACTACCTGGAAATAAATGAGGAAGCCTGGCAGGGATATAACAATCAAATTAACAAATTTTTAAGATTAATACTTCTTAGCAATTGAGGAGAAACTCAGTAAGACCAAACAGCCACGTGCTGAGGAATGGATCTGAGGATGGGAAAAATCTCCAAATAGGTGGTGAACTATTGTGTAAGGGAAAGCACAGTATGGTTTAACTTTTACCACTGACTTATGATCTGAGGCACACGTGTTGCGGTACCCACAGCCATGCAGCTTGGCCTTGATGGACTCCATGACTGGAATGGGATGTGGCTGATTTTTGCCTTGGAGAAGAAATGACTGTGCTACCAGTTGCGTGTGGCATCTCTCCTCTGGCCGTGGCATCTGTCTCTGTAGCTGGGCTCTTCTTCCAAGAATGATATGCAGCCCTGAAAGTCAGGTGGTCCAACTGGTTGGCATGGTGTAAGGACAGACCAACCCACATTCCAGAAGAGGAAGTGGGCATTGATCACGTTGTTATAGGAAGATACAAGCCTTGTGCTGCATCCTATGACATGAATCTCTTTTGTTCTGATACTAAATTACTTTAGCTCAGATGTCCCTGATGCACTTACAATTACAGGATAATCCTGGATTAGAACAAGCATTTCAGGTGTTGCTGCAGAAGTGGCCCCCATTTGCGTTCTGGCCACTTTTTGGTATCCTTTTGGCAGCACGGTTGGGCGTCCACTTACTTCTACCTTCAGGCCCATGAGCATGGAGAAGAACTGGGAACAGCTATGAATGCCCAGCACCCTCCATGTCCCATCGCCTGGGTGTGCCTTGCTCTTGCAGGACATGGGGATGAGCATTGCCATCTTTGGGATCTGAGAGATGTAGCAGCAGGGGCTCTGTTCCAGGGTGGTGAGGCACAAGAACAGACTGCCCAGATAAGCTGTGGATGCCTCATCCTTAGAAGCGATCAAGGCCAGGTTGGATGGGGCCCTGAGCAGCCCGATCTGGTGGGTGGCATCTCTGCCCACAGCAGGGGGTTGGAACTGGATGACCCTTGAGGTCCCTACCAATCCAAGCCATACTATGATTCTGTGGTTATTGTGGATAAGAAGTGTGGCAGAAGCACCTCAGCCATTTCCCCTGCAGCTCAGCAGGACATGTTGAGTAGAAGCAATTTGTGCCCCGCTATCTCAGTCACGAGGACGTCACTCCCTGTAGCATGGTGTTCTTTATTCATTACCCATTTCTTACCTCCACACCTGTTTAATATTACATATTCAGCTTGGAAATACTGTCCTTTTTGTCCCCTTTTACACCATCTGTTGACACAACCCAGCCTGTTCCTGGGTCAGATCCAGCTGGCACGCACAGGGGGTGAACGCATTCTCATCTCCCGAAATTGCTGATTCAGGGTGGGGCAGGGGGGCTGTGACTCTGAAGTGGCCCCGATAGCTCCACAACGAAGAAACCCAGGGCTGCCACCAGTGCTGGTGCCCTGCACCGTCAATGCACAGCCGTCCTTTCACCCAGGCTGCCCTCCCCTCGCCCCGCCGAGCCTGCTGCAGCCACAGAACAATGGCAAGCGCCGAGTGCCCGGCACAAAGACAACAGCTGCACTCCCGGGTCAGGCTTTGCAGCCTCCTCAAACAATGACAATGTGTAACCCCATCCCATTGCCCGGCCCTGAATAATTTATTTATAGATGCAATATCTCTTTTTTTTTTTTTTTTTTTTTTTTTTTCAGTCTATTTAAGAACGTCTTTTCATAAATGCATGGAAATTGAAATTATTCTTTGCTTTCCCCACCTGTAAGATTAAGGTATCTGCGCCATACAGATAAATAGTGTAATTTTGGAGGGCGACAAGGAGAAAAGCAATTGAAACGTGTAATGAAAGACTGGGAGAAGTTGATTCATTGTTAGTGTGCATTTGGTTTTTTTAATTAAATATTTTTCATTATTACCACCTTTGTAGTAATGGGCACATGTTTAAAAATAGGAAAGAAATATTGAAGTAGGAAAAAAGAAGAAAAAGCCCTCTTACAGAATGGATGCCAGCCTTTCCTCTGTGAGAGAGGCCTGGTTGACTCTTTGGTAATAAAACTTCTTTCACCCGAACAAACTATGAACATCTGCTGGGAATGGAGAATTTTCTGACATCCAGGAGATCATGAGTCATCTCTCACATGAAAATATAGTCAGCTAGCCCAAAGCTTAGTTCACTTAAACATACTGTTCTCCACTTCTGCATGGTCTAAATGAATGCTCTAACAGAAGATCAGAAATAAGGAAGATCACCTAGCTCCATAAAAACAAAAAAAAGTCAGAACAATAAAAACACTTCTTAATGCCAGTAATTTCAATATCCTTGCCCTCTTTTTCTAATGATGACTTCATAATTAATTTAGATTGGGTTTTTCCTTTCACTGCCCTCTGATTGCAGACTGAGCTTAGAGCAACTACTTTCCTGAGTTAAACCAATTGGTGTCAAAGTTGAGAGCCTGGAGCACCTTTCTGTGTGCTGGAGAACAAGCACATGTAAGGGAAGTGGGACAAGATTGCATTTATGTAGGAAAGTGCTTAGGTACAGTTAAATATCCTCCAAACACCTTCATCAGATTTAACAACAGAAAACTCCTGTACACTGATGTGATGTATAACATGCTTTATCAGTCACTCAGGAATAGAAAGAAAACATTTTTTATATTAGCAAACGCCACATACAGCATCTATACGTACAGCACATACAGCATCTATAAAATATATATACTAGAAAATGCATGGCCTCTTTATATTTTTTCCCATCCTCAGGAAAAGCCTCGTGACTGGCAGCTGGTTGCCTGCCCCATTATCTGAGTGTGCGTCCAGTCTGGCTAATTACAGTCACTGATTACTAAACACTGAGGAGCACTGTCACCTGCCTTAGCCTGACAGGATTATACCATCTGTGCCACATGGCCAGGGTATGGAAAGCTGGTGAAAGGTCACAAAAAGGGGCAAATAGTCTTTAATGGGAGTATATGTCTGTTTGCAGACATGACAGCTGACTGTCATTAGGATAAATGTATGTATTCGCAGCTGAAGATACTTCCCAAGGAAGAATTAGTGGCATTGGAAATGTGACTTTGTCAGGCTTTTTTTTCTCTTTTATTCCCCCTTCCCCCCCCCCCCCCCAAATAAATGTCATGCATTGGAAAGAGGGTAAATGCGATCATATCAAACACACGGTAACACACAGTCGGATGTTTTTCCTTTATGTCACCTTATATGCCTCCACCCACCACAGCAGTGGGCTGTCAACACCGTAGCTTAACTAAAAGCTCATGTAGATCAACTGCTCAAACCTTTGTGCAGGCAAAATTGCTTCATTTAAAGGAACTGGTTGGATGTGTTCAGTCTGCGCTTGCAACATTATCAAAGTAGATCACCTCTGCAATTGAGGACCAGGCCTTTCAGCCTGAGCACAGTGCAGAGCCTGGAGACGATGTGGCAGGGCACCCCTCTCCCAAGTCTCTGCTGCAGCGCAGGTCTTGTCACACCCACAGCACAGGCCAGGCCTTGTTGCACTCACAGCACTTGCAGGAACATGGCTCCTTCCCATGCACCTTCTCTCATCTCCTCCCATACATTTGCAGCTGCCCTCTGCTCCACCCAGGCTTCGCTTCACTCCTACTTTCCATCCATTTCATGCTTGTAAAAGTCTTCTCCACTCTTTTCCCAAGCACATGAGAAGGTGCAGCTCTTTGCAGAAAAAATCATGCATTTTCTCTTGTTTGTTTTATGTCTTCATGTATTTAAGCTTTAATTCTCCAAAGGAAATTCTGCTGTTTTTTTCTGTATACCTGCGTTGAGTCCTGCTGAGGTCAAAGAGGCATAGCACGCACTCACAGCCTTGTTGGATTGTCCCAGTTCAGATCCCCTGCCCTTGGAGATTCCCTTTATTTTACCCTGGAATTGCTATAATTTAGAGGCTTTAAGGGCATACTGCAAGGTACCTATTTCTTCTAACAATCTCTGTGTTGTTTTTGTAGGAAATATACACCCAAGAGCATCTATAGAGAGGCTGACTGATGGTATACACCCCTGGGTACCACGGTGTGCCTTGGGGCACTTATGCACTCTCCCCATTTGCTGCCCCGTGCACAGTTTTTTCAAATCCTCCAGATCATAAACTTAATTACAGAGCTCTCATTTATAACTCAGAAGGCCTGTGCTGTCACCCCAGGAGCTCACATGCTTCTTGGTCTTCCTGTCAAGGTCTTCGTCAGTGGGCCCCTGAATAGGTTTGTTTTCAATCATGTTGCATTACAGCTGCCAGTCAGTGCCATAGGAAAGTTAACACATTGAAAGAAGGCTGAAGAAGAGACATGATGTGCCTGCAAAGTTGTACATGCAGTGAAGGCACCATGTGGCCCCACTCCATCCAAAACATGTCTAGGGCTATCCGCAGAGGATGGTGACACAAATTCTAGTGTGGTTACAGGGCTGTTGTTCTTCTGTCATCAGTTATGCAGTGGAGAGCACCATCTGCTAGGGCCACTGCACTGTGTTTGTGTTATGCTCTGGTGGCAGTGGTGGTCACTGGTGTGGTCCCCAAACCATGTTCCCCCAGCGTGGCTCTGCTATTAGTACCTGGATAGGGAACCTTCCTCCTCCTCATCTTATTCTGGCTGAAATATGAAGCATTTTCAGCCAGGAAATCAAGTAGTCTGTGCAACTAGGGAATGATTTATTTCAGGGAAGTCGTGGTGTCACACACTCACTGCTTTGCTTTTGTTCACCATCTTTGAATGTCCTGTCTAATTCCTCTCTTTTGCTGTCAAATTTGTATTATGCTTTTCCGGTTGCATTCAATCTGTATGGTTATTATTTACCAGATATTTTAGTATGTGAATGCAAGATAGATGCTTTACTGAAGAGGATGACTCTAAACAGCTTTATATATGCCAAGTCACAATTTAAAAAAAATACATATGAATCCCAAAAAGGTGCATAAAGAAGTCATATCTCAATCAGTCTTACTTTTAATAATGAACATAATCTTCTCAAAAAAAATCAACATAATTTATTTCATGTCAAATAGGTGTCCAACATTTGACAGCCACTGAGAATGGTAATTTTTCAAAAGGTATCAAATCAAGATGCCTAACATTCTGAGTTTTCAGAGTTTTCACATCTGACCCATGTGCTTCCCTAGTTGCTATGTGGTTTTTTTCTTTTTTTTTTTTTTCTGGCAGGCTCTTCAAGATTGATCTCAGAGCTGCTTCATATATTCATGTACACACACATATACATGTTCACAAGTCTGCTAATGAAATCAATGAGTGGAATGGTGTGGGCAACATCACCACTGGGTCAGGGTTGTAATACTGGAGTGGAGATGCACAATGATATTCTGGAGGATTGGGAGAACGAGGTGAAATTTGACTGTATGAACAACATACTCCTTTTTTTTTTTTTTTTTTTTTTTTTTTTTAATTAATAGTAAAAATTTCTGCTAGAAACTGAAAAGGAGCAAAATTTAGTTGCCGTAAGTTACCACTTCGCTGCTTGATCTGGGTCAGATCTGGTACTGTGCAGAAGTCTGGTCAAGTGTGCTAAGAGCAGATAAGGGCAGACTGGATGGAGCAGGTCTAGAAAATGGTTACTTGGATGAGCAGAGGACCTGGCAGCTTAATTTGTGAGGGGCAGCCTTGGGAGTGCCGCTCATTTAGCTCCTGAAGACAAATGCTGAGAGAGAAAAAAATGTGATTGCTCTCTCTAAATTTATCAGTGGAGGCAAATGGCAGAGAGGGAAAGGAACTATTTAAGGTGAAGGACAATGTTGGCATAAGAACAAATGAGTGTAATCTGGCTATGAATAAATTTAGGCCGAAAATTAGAAAATGGTTTCTAACTATCAGAGGAGTGAGTTCTCAGCTTTTTAATAGGAACTCAAGAAACCCAATTCTTATTCTGTCCAATTTGATAAGATTATTAAAAAGCTGTCTGTGATAGGAGTGGACTAGTCTATGTGTGGACGGCCTTCCCTGTTCCTGAGTGCTGACAGGCACAGGTTAGCTCAATGGGAGTCCTGCCTCAAACATTTGGTAGGTTATTACATGAAGAGGTTTCAAAAACTGGGGCTCAAACACTCGAGGGGGCGCCCCAAATTTGTGATTCTTTGGACTTCAGTGTATTTTTTTTCCCTCTGCTGTGTGCCTGTGAAATACAAAGGACAATTCCACCCCTCCTCCCCATCTGATCACACTGGGGTATTGTGAAAACACCCGCACTGTGGCATTATGAGAATATAATATTTACTGTTTGTGTAGCACTTGGGAGTGCTGTGAGGATGAGTACCAAAGGAAAAAAAGCTGTGCTGAAATTAATAATTTTGGCTGCACAGCCAGGTTTGAATTACATGTAGTAAATCATGCCTAGGGCAACACACTGAGTGAGAAGAAAATAAAATATTGAATAGCTGCTCATTAAGTGAACAACATCTATTCCGTGAACTGAATGAAGCAGGGTCCCAAGGAAAATACAGGCTGTGATTTTGTAATTAAAGATTAGAAGAGGGCTGAATGAAGGTTGCAAAAGCCTTTCCTTGTGACTTTTCAGCACTGAGGATGTAGTTGGGTGGTGTTCTTTGACGCACAACTGACCAATTAACTCTCTGCACCTACGTGCAGTACGATTCAGCCTCTGTCTACAACTTTAGGGTTCCTTGTTCGCGAGCAGCATGGATGTGTTGTGGGATGGCACAGGTTCTGACACGCAGCTTCTCTCAGAAGACAGGGACCGCCCAGGCCTATTTGGACAACTGCTACCTCACCAGTCCCCGAGCGCAGAGATGCTCTGCACTGCATTGCGCTGTGTGAATAACACCCACAGTATTTCTGCCCTTGGCACTTGCAGCTGGAGAAGAATGGGAGAGTTGCACCAGCTTTCCCACAATAAGCTTCTCAGAGAGTGGCAGAGAATAGCATTCTGTCTTATGGAGAAATGGGGAATTTATTTAGCCCCCAGTTTGGGGCTAACTTGGCTTCTAGAAATTCTCTCCAGGTGCAGTTCTGGAGAGTGATTAAATTGTAGACGAACCAAGAAGCTTAGGCAGCCCAAACCAACTACCTTCCCTGTGAATGTGGAGATATAGAAGACCTTGGCTGTGTTGCAGCAGATCTCAGGACCGCCATACCGGCTGCTGAGGAGTGGCAGATATGGTCTCAAGAAACCACGCTGATTTCAAACCGTATGGTTTTTTAAGAATTTAGAAAAAGAAAGTGAAGATGTCAATAAAGTAGCAAACATTTTGTGAGCGTCTTCCAAACGAATTGCAGGACTTTGAATCACACACTAAGTGTGAGCAGGCCAATGTGGATAACATGAGTTCTGATTGTGCCCCAAAAAGCTGTGGCTGAGTGTGGCCTGAGCTAGCTCACCTGTGACCACATCAAAACATGGTACCAGTGCACAGGGCTTTATTCTAGCTGGAGTGTTTGAAATGCCTCCACTAAATGTTGAGAATACAAGATCTTGCTATTTACAAATACCTTTGATGCAGGGAAGAATCTTTTCCAGCATGATTAGAGAGTTTGAGTACCTTTGTTCTTGACATCTGATTTCTCTTTCAGCCAAGGACTGATTTTTCTGGCTGCTCAGCTCTATGTGAGCATCCTGCATTCCCAGAGTGGGCACAGGCAAAGTGAGTGAAGGCCTTGGCTGGTTCTGAAAATCTTGATTCAAACTCCTCAGAGATTCAGACATTCTCCAAGGAGAACAAAGCCTCCTCAGCTTAGGGAAACGGGATTTATAGGTTCACCCAGATCACGGAATGCTTGGCTGGATATTTCCTGTGTGAATTGGTTGACAGAAGGCTGGTGTGACTGGACATACAGCAGAAATTGCAGACACACCCCATGTTTGAAATACTCCTGCTTTACCATAACCAATCAGACTTCCATATTTGTTTGTCATAGTAGGTATGTCTTTAATAACTAAATGTGTGCTATGGCACATTCCTGCTCAACGAAAGAATTGTCAAAAATACAGAGCCACCTCCAGGTGCTGACACTGTTTTTGACAGCAGTGTTTACTATTGAATCATACACCACAGAAAACAGTGATTTGCACAAGAACAGCTAAGTGTAGTGAACACTGCTTTTCACAGGAAGGGGGAAGAAAGACATAGTTATCTTGGTGGTGGCTAAGCGATAGTGCAAACCAGTAATTATGTGCAAATTATGACCTTGCCCCTTGCAGGCAACTCCTCAGTAAACATGACCGCATTTGATTTACATCACCTCAGCCATCCAAAGTGACATGTATGCATCACTGTTTTCAGAGCAGGTTTAGTGCTTCTCCTCAGATTTTCATTTCAATGACAATGTTTGTTTTTTAGAGATCAAAACCTTAAATGAAAAGCTGTTTTTTTTCAGGTTTGGGGAATTTTATTTGATTTATAAATCTCTGACAGTATAGTATTAACTTTTATAATCTCTTCTTTATACTTTTCTATTACGAGAATGCATTACATTCAAGGTTAATTTTTTTTTTTAAATATAAATATACATATTTTTTATTTTCATTTGGCAGTCTCTCATATTTCTAAACCTGGAGAAATATTGAACTGTTACAGAAAATAAAGCGATGAAAGAAAATGCTAACCTGGATATTATTATATGTAATCTGTACAGAAATAACTGAGAAACAAACAAACAAACAGAAAGAATATGTAGGAAAAGCAGGAAGCCCACCGAATTATCTTTTTAGACATGTAGATTTCTTAAAAGAGGGCACAATTTTAAAAGAACAGAAAATCTCACTGAAGTGGAAGTGACTTTGAATATTAATAGGACTTCTTTCAACTTCTGAACAATTCTGAATTTTCAATTTATGTAAACAATGGCAGGTGGGTAAGAATTGTGCCTCTGTGCTTACCTACTATCATGAATTTCAGTGTGACAAAGTGCAGCTCCACACAATTATCCTATGCTATCTATTTTTGAAATGATATTCACGATTTCCTACCTTAAGCTGTGCTGTAAATTTGCTCTGTGCTATTAAGCAGATATAAAGTTCTGCCTAGAGACAGAAACACTGCTGATGAGTAAAGTGAATCTTAATAACTGTGTTTGTTGATGCTTCTATTAAACTTCAGAAGTGTTTGGAATAAATGACAGAAATCATTCTTCCATGAAAAGCCACGCTGAATTTTCTTCTCTAGCATTTTTGTGAAGTAAAGAGACACATTCTTAGTTTGGTTCCCTAAGTTGGGTTAATGCACAGTGTGTCAAGATGCAGAGCTGCCCTGAGTTAATCCCACTGCATTGGACGGCCCAGCAGTGCTGGTGGTGCTTCTGCAGGAAGTCCAGTGCTACTCCACATCCACACGTGAGTTTTGGCATCACCCAAGTCAGAGCAGGCAACGTGAGTCAACAGCTCCACCACAGCAGAGCAGGAGGCTCTTGTGGGAAGCTGGGATTTGAATAATTGGTAGGGTTCAGGATGAAACCTGAGTTAGCTTGGTTAAAGAGGAATCCTAGCTTGACTTCATGCGTGTGAAATGCTGCTCACCGGTGTTTCACCATTAGGATCATAAACGGGTGTACTCACATTACCTAACTGAAGCTAGAGCCGACCTTGTTTCCCTCTGAGACACACCTTCAAATACTTTGCAAATATCAGCAAACTCAGTTTCACAATGGGAGTTTCTACTGGCAGGCAGGCTGCATCATCAATTTCTGGATGAGGAAACAAGGCAGGACCGGTGGTGGCTTCAGGCCACATCACTGTGTCTGCATGGCACCGTGAAGTGGTATGAAGACACTGGGGTTGATGAGGATTTCTGCTTTAACAGGGCTGGGGAGTCTGCTGGCAGCCAGACCTGTCTTCCTGTGGGCATGTGAGGACTCTGCACAGTGCTTTGCCATCCTGTCAACAACAAAAAAAAGAGGTTATTTAAAGGAGCTGAAACACTAAAAACATGCTACTGTGGCTCATGAAAAAGTGAAGTCAGGAATTTGCAGTGACGCAGGAGCTGGTTGTAAGCTATGGCGTGGGGAGGGAAACAGGCAGGGAGGGCCTGACTCAGCAGATGCTGGAGCCTTCAAAGGGATTAGCACTGTTGCCAAGGTGTTCCACCCTTTTTGCTCTTTGAATGTCTTAACTACTGCATTATATGTAAAAAGCATGTATGCTATTAAATTGGCACATCCAGAGCAGAGAGTACTTAAATATCAAGATTTTCCTGAAGGATTACAGTTTGATTATATCTGCATGTGCACACCATTTCATCAGTGCATAAGCAGCAAAATCCTTTCCATGCAATTAAAAAACCTCAAGCTTCCTCAACACGGCAGCTGGAAATGTTTCAAAATAGACACTCTAATATAAAACAACCTAAATCTGCATCCAAAAAAAATGTTTTACTACACAAACACATAGCTTGGACCAAAGCATCCCATCTCCCAACATACCTCCAGAGCTGATGTGGGGCTGCTCCTATAGGTCATTGCCTTCTTCCCTGTGAGATACTGTGCTTTCTAAGGGCAGACATATTTCCCCATGCCTGCTGCCAGCCCATTTCATAACTTCTGCCTCTGTGCAATCTTTCTAACTGAAAAGATAAAAATGCAGGGAGTTGGTCTATACTTAAAAAGTTTTGCTGGCACGGCTAAAGTATAATTACAATAGCAAAGTCCCTACCCTAAGTTCAGTCCTGCCATCAAAAGCCTTTTTTGTTGTTGCTATAATGTAATCTGTTCCACAAACTGGTTTAATTTGTACCAGCAAAACAACTTTTTTTTGCTGGCCTAAGCTGTTTCTCTGTTCAGGGTGTTGACTGCTGTATGTTGAATGCTATACCTGTATCAAGTGGAGATGTGCCCAGAGGATGAGCAGCCCATTTGCCCTCGCACTGTGAATACAAAAAGGATTAGGAGATGTGTAGCAACTGCTGGGCCAAAGGAGAATTTCAGTCCACCTTTCAGTCTGACTCCTTTGCTTAAAACCCTGTGGTTTTTCAGACTCTGCCTTCACTCGGAGTATTTTCTGGCTTGTGGCTGCAGATAGGACAGAGCTGTGCTGTCTGCACACCCCACTGCCATTTCTGTCACTTAAAGCATTTTTGGACCAATAGAAGAAAGGAGATCATAGCTTTCACAGTATCACAAATTAAATCTTCAGGTTCTCATCTCAGAGCAGTAACATGGGCCCCCAGCAAATGCAGAATTGTTTTAATCCAGCTGTGATCTTTTCTATCAAGTTGCAGTTATCAAGTTCAGAATCCTTATGCCCACACATGCGGGTGCCCACACATCTCCTCAGTGCCATGCATACACATTTCCTTTGAGATGCTGCTGGTGGGTGCTTCCCCAGAGCTTGGAGCTGGGCAAAGGATGATGTATTGCCCAGTGATGAGCTGTGGAAAACCTCCATCAAAGCCACCATTCTGCCCATGAGGACAGGTGCTGACATAATGATTTGCGTCTTTTTAATAAGTGCATATGGAATGTTTGTTTTCATGCACATTTTCTGGCTTTCTATGTTTAATTTAATTTCAGTATTCTGTGGAACGGATACCAGATATAATAAAATGCAGCAATGAAGAGAGAATTATATTAACTTTTTTTGTTGTTGAAAAACAAATGCTTCAACCTGTTTTAGAAATCCTCCTAGCACTCCCACAGCAGATCACCAGAGCCATTTTCACAGTATCTTTTGCCAAAAAAATGCAGGGACAATCTGGAAGGAACAGGTGCATTGGCTCCTCTTGCTGCTTCAAGAAGTAAACACCTAATTTGCTGCTACCGCAAAGGAGGTAAACATTTAGTGCACAGAAAGTTCCCTTCCCTCTGAGAAAGACCCACTGGTGTCGATCTAAATAAATTCCAGCAGTCAATCTGTTTTACTTTGTTTTGTTTTTTAAAAAAGCTTATTCTCCCTCAGGGAACTGGCACTGAATTTGTATTGCAACTGCTTGTATAAAGACCAAAAAGACTGCAAGAAGATAGAATATCTGGGCTTCCTGAACTCTTTCCAGGCAGGAGCAGGGCAAATTTGGGAGAGCTTTATGTCTAGTACTCCTATCTGAGCAAACAGAGGTTTATACATGAAAACAAGGTGGGCTTGGTAGCACTCTTGATCTGTATGCATATGCTTGATCTGTAAGCATATTGGACATTTCATCCTACTGGTTTGCTTTGGCTGGAAGGAAGCTTGCCAATGGGTAAGTGTTTGGGATGACCTTTTTTGTGCTGGTGGTGTGCTTCAGACTTGTTGCTGTCAGTGACAGAACATGAATTTTGGTCGAAACTGCTCTCAAGGTGGGGAAAAAAAAAAAAAGTTTTTTTTCTGTTGATAAAGTGGCAGTATTTGAGGAGGGATATTGTTAAGACTCATCTCTGCAAAAACCTTCATAGTTATGGCCAAATGATAGCATTTTGCAGAACTACCCAGACTCGGTAGAGATTTAAGTGAAGCCAGTGGATAAATTCATGCATTACGTGGGCCTTGTGAAGAACCTGAGCAGAGCAGAAAGGGCCCCTCTTGCCCATCCTGCCCTTCATGGGGCTACTCATTCACTTCAGGCCTTGTAACTGGGCACTGCTGAGGAGGACTGGAGAGAAGAGTTGGACTGGAGATGGCAGAACTAAACTGGAACAACAACAACAAGGGTACTTACTATCACTAAGTGCCTCTTTTCTTTCGCTGTTTAATGTGACAAATCTGAACATCTCCTTTCTGGTAACTGTTCTTCTTAGATTGCTCATTCATCCTCAAACAATTTCTTCATTCACCCCTGTACAGTGAATTCTCATGGTGTCTCAAAGTTAACCCCCATCATGCATTTAAATGTCATCTTTTTTTTTTCTTCTAGATTATGAAATGATTTCTATAAACTGAAAATAGGGCCAAAACTCTTAAATCCTGGCTGCAGGGTTGTACCACTAGCAGTAGCTCAAAATCGCTGTTCTCATTAAATACAACCTGCAGCGGTGGTTGTTTTTGATGTGATATCTAGCTCTTGTCTTTCTTCTATGTTTTTCTAATTCTTTGGAGGGCGTCTGCAGCAATTGGGTCTTCTTGAGGTTTGCATTCAGTTTGCAAATTGTACATCTGAAAGCTGAAAAATAAGCTCCATGTTTTTGTGGTGTAGTGAGGTTTGCCAGTCCCCTTCAGAAACAACAGAGATGTGGTTTTGTTTCAGTTGACATGGGCCCCAGTCAACGCAGGAACCTTTCGGTGCCCTCCCTAAGTGCACAACTTCCCTCCCTAGATGAGTGTGCCAGTGCAAATTTATTTTAACAGCACCTGCAGAGAAGCAGAGAGCTCTGGTTTCTTGTTTTGGCTGTGTGCTTGCAGGATGTCCATGCCAATTCTATCCGTCGGGATGTCTGTGAACAACTGTTTTCCACCCTCTGTTGTAGCCGCTCAGTTTCAGAGCTCCGTATTTTGTTACTTGAGCTCTTAAAAGATGTTTTATGGCATGCCTGCTGGACATTTTTCACAAGCTTGTTGCTTTAGACAGACAGTGTATGTATGGGAATGTTTTTCATAGTCTGGGAGTCGAATGAATTGTGCCCTTCTCATGTGTGTTGGAGAAGGTATGCCACAAATGGCAGCATTATTGCTGTGGTCAGTCTCAGCACACTTCTATGTTATTTTATTTTTCATTTTCCTCTCTGAGGGATGATATTTCTTTTAAAAAGAGTTGACTTTTTCTAAGCTTTAGTCCAGCAGTGCTTCCCAAAGCTGCTCAGATGCTCTGTTATGCTTCTCTGTTACCCGAACCACGCGCCTCTTTATACCATTCAAAGGTCTTGCATTCTTCAAGCAAAATATTTGTTTGCCAAGTGAGAATTTGCAGAGCCAGGGTCTCCCTGTGGGAGTGTTGAACATGTACAAATGTCACTAGGTTTTCCAAACAGCACCTGCCAGAACCCTGCTGGTGCACCACTACATCAGAACAAGATCTGGCATCAGAACTCTCTCCAGAATGCTTTCCTCTATGGGGGTTGGACTTTTTAATATATCTTTTTAATACATACTTAGTTTGAAGCAGTTCTTTTGTGTTTCCTGCAGTGATCTCATCTGAGTTATTATTATCATTATTATTACTATTATTATTATTATTTTTGCTTTGCCTTCATCTATTTAATGCCTCCATCCTCTTTGGCCTGGAAGAAGTTTGGAGAGGGATGATTTGCAAACTGACCACTCCCTTCCAGTTCTGTCAAGATCCGATGTCCTTATCCTAGGAAGATGTTTTAAAACTCCCTCACACCCACTCTTCACTGACCTTATGCTCCCTGCCACTTTTAGCCCTTTGGTTACTCTTATTCCTTTGGTACTATCTTTCAAAAGTTATATATCTGTACACTTGTCTGCATGGTTTTTTACTGAGGAACATTTATTCCACCACTTCATCATACAGCATTCTTCCAAAACCTGTATCATTTCTCTGAAATTATTTTACTTGTCTTTCATTTTGCTAAAGTATTAAATAGCATAGAGCTGTGAAGTAGCCCCAGAGGAAACTCATTAGAAATATGGCTGCCTCTCCATTTCCAGTTATCTTTTAAAATCTAACAAGACCTATATTTATTTCTCACTTAAAGTATGTGAAGCTGGATTTGGTTTCACTCCCATTTCTTATGTGACTCAGAGCTGAATGTGTTAGAAAAATTCAGGATTATTATTTTGGTGCTGGTGCTTTCAGCAACAAAACTAATTTTTAAAAACAATCAATATTGTTTAATATGACGTGCTTTCAATAAACATGTTGTTGGATATTACCTCTTTTATTCACCTTAAATTCTGTATTAACCAGATCTTCCATTTGCTCTTCTGCTGTGCTCCCAGCATCTCTGTCAGAGCAGCAGACTGGGCTACTTAGGCTTCCAGTCATTAGGGGAGCATCCCTTCTCTGCCTGGTAATGGGAACTTAACTACAGCTTCACTGAAAAGTGACATTAAAGGTCTGATGGCCTTCCCCAGCTCTTAGACTATGAGTCACCTGGATTGGTTCATTTCTGTGTGTTTTAACTTATGCACCTAGACCTAATGAGTATTTCTTCTGCTGCTGCTGACCTTTCTACTGTTCTAAACTGTTAGCTGGTACTTAATCACTGGTCTCAATTTCAGTATTTTAGATAGTTGTCCATATTTCTATGATTGTTTTTATATTCTTTTTAAATCAGCTTGGCATCTTAATCCCACTTTTCTGTTTAGTTGTTTGTTTCTTTTTTAATAGCATGAGTATATTAATGTATATATAGTGTTTATAATCCTCTGCTTATTGATGAAAATATTTTAATTATAGAATCAGAGGTTGGGAAAGATCTCTAAGATCATCCAGTCCAACTGTTCACCTATCACCAATATTTTCCTCTTTCAGCAGGAATTTTCTAAGCATTTTCAAGTTCTTGATGATAGTATTCTATTTAAATTTAGTCTTCCAGGTGATTTTGTGCATAACCTTTCTTAGCTTTGTGAACTTGGAACTCCCATAAAGCCAAGCAT
Source organism: Tetrao urogallus (assembly GCF_951394365.1). NCBI lineage: Eukaryota > Metazoa > Chordata > Aves > Galliformes > Phasianidae > Tetrao > Tetrao urogallus. The sequence goes on from NC_136817.1 coordinate 57,026,165, forward strand.
ATAATTCTGTTTACACACAATTACATCTGCTAAATAACTGAGGCAACAGCTAATTTCTATTCTGTGATCAGTTTTCCCGTTCAGATTGAGGTATAGTGCAGAATTCTTTTGGAATTGAAAAGATACTTCTAGAGCATGGAAGCCCATTCTTGTGGCACTGGTGCTGAGGCCATTGGAGAATTCCTTCTCTCCAGGTCTCATAGTGATATAATTAATATCGTTCCAAACATTTTAATCTTAACCTGAAAGTATTATTTTACTCTTTTTTTTGGAAATGCTCCTTTTCATTAGCTTCATGTTCCTTGGTCAGGTCAGAAAGTAACATGGCCATTTCATTTCATTTCTAATGAGACAGGTTTACGCTGAACTTCGCAAGTCCGTCTCTCTATTCAAGGAAAGCCAAAGTTTCACAAAAAAAAATTTTGTTGAATAGTTGCTATATACTTCCTGATTTCCTGTGCAGAAAATCATAAATTTTCCTGTGAATTACACTCAACATCCTCACAGACCTTTAATTTGACTTCTGAGTTGATTAATTTTGTATAATTTTAAAGCAGTAGCATTTTTTTGGGGAAAAAAAAAAGTGATTATAGGACTAACAGTTGTACGAAACACACAAGACTTAATTAAGATGACAAAGGCAACATCTGTTCTGGTACATTACAGTTTTTGAATGCTAAATACATAATGCTGTTACTTTTTTTGCGTGTGTGTACATAGCATATGTATATCAAGGAGTTCCGAACTTTTTATTTGATTTGTTCTTATAAATTTTAATACTGAAGTATGAATCCTTTTACCTGGAATTTTTCCTAGATGCTCTCATAGACCCTTTAGAAAAAAAAGAATCTCTATCTGACAGACAAGCAAACCAGTACCCAGAAATAATGACATATAACAGAGATACATTTGGTTATAGTGATAAAGCATTTTATGAACAAGAAATAAAATATTTTTCCTAAAAGTTCTGGATCTCTTTACTATGTCCAGTAGCTTCTTTAACTCGCAAACAAGTGCATTTTATCTCTGTTTTCTAGCTGAGTTGCAACTAGAGATGTCGTTTCTGATATAGTTTAACTTGGTTGATAAGTTCCCAATCCTTGAATTGTGCTGGGAATAAGTGAGACAGCCATGAATGATCCTACATGGCAGCCTCCACTCTGAGAAGCGGCTGTCCCATGGCTGAGAACCCAGAGAACAAATTAATCACTGTGAATCCTTGTTGGGAGGAAGGGAAGAGGGAAAAGCAGGAGTATTGATCAGCTGCGGTGAGCTGCCAGTGGAGGAAAGGTGAGGGAGCTGGAAAGGAGAGTGGAGGGGATGTGGATCAGGCACGTGATCTGCTGCCACAGGAGCCAACCGCTTGAAATTTTGCCATTACCCATTAGCAGAGGCAGCAGCAAAGTGATTAATGTCTCCTTGGCAGATAACTAACCCTTGTGTTGTTTCCAACAGAGGCTGCCAAAGTTAGTCAGAAACCTGCTAAAGGTGCTCAATTCCTCCAAATGGGGGGGCTGGGTGAGTAGGCAGAAGTTTACTTCCAAAAAAAGCAGCTTTAAAGGACACTTGGAGTTTATGCATGGCCCAGAGCTGATGGATCGCTGTGGGAAGAGGAACAGAACATTAATGTGCGCTTTGCAAAGAGCCAGGAACTCCTGGATTTTAATCTGAGGGCTAACACTAACACTCTCCTGGATCTGGGCAAGGTGAAATCTGTGCCAGAAAACCACAGGGAAAATTTGCTTTCATTTTTTCAAAGCCAGAATGTCACTTTTCATGAAAAAAAGAATGGCATTGACTGGCATGGAAAGAATAGGCTGGAAATAAATGAGATATCTTTCACAGTGATTCAGTTGTAATTTGCTTTTGCTGCTACAAGCCACTTTCTACAATCCCTTGCATATGAACTTAACATTAAGCTTCAATTGAAAAAGAGGAAACCAACAAAACTCCCCATCTTACACAAACACCAGGCCTCATACAGCCACAGCGTCTTCTGGCCCCATTGCATTTCAGTGCCCCTCCCACAGTTGGTGAGATGTTAGCTTGCTTGAAATGCCTTCCGTCTCTCATAATCAAAAAGTAAATATTTAATATGTGCTACCCTGCACTTAGTGTTGTTGGAGATGCTGTTGAGGCATCATGTTATAAATGCAAGTTTGAGACTTTTGCATAATTGAGGAGCAGAGATCCAGAGGAGTGTGAAGGCTGGGGAAGGGGTAAGGGTGCAGTTAATTCTCTATTGAAAGCTAGCTGGGATTCTGGGTTACTTTGCACACAGGGCAATTTTCCATTTGTTGTGGTGAGGGAACTACTGGTCACAGCCAAGGCTAAAAGGGACCAGGAGTGCCTTGTCACAGGGCATGGGCTTTTGTTGTGGTTCTCATTCACTCATGATACTGGAGAGTGAAACAATTCCCCTTAAATTCGGGAAGGAACAGTAGTTTTAAACCTACATATGTGAAAGACTTAGTTTCCTTACATTAGGAAGTGTCAGGATATTTTTTTTTCCACACAGGCAGGTTGCTCCAGGAAAGGCAGGGAGTTAATTAGGTGAGTAATATGTCTCATCATATGTGAGAATTAAAAGGTTTCTGTTTGCATGGGACTGTGAAAACTTTTTTTGGTGGTTTTTATTTTACATGGTGCTGTGTCTTTTAAGTTTTACTTTAGCTTTTTGTGTTTGGCTATGCTCTAGAGTGAGAAACACACAGTGTGAGTTTACTTACAGTAGAACTGGCCTGAAACAGCAAAGTCTTGCAGCCAGAAGTCATAAAAGAAAGTCCCTGTGATTACCAGGGAGCTGTCTTCCTTTTGGGATGAGCCACACTGCTCTCCTGCATATTCCACAGAGCAATGAGCACTGTGCCACAGGTGAAGTTTATTGTGAAACTGTAATCACAGTGGTTTGGACAAGATACATAAAGTTTCAGAAAATCACACAGCTGATTAATGTTGAAATGTGCTACTATGGTTCATATCAGAATCCTGGAAAGAACAATGTCTGGAATTAATTAATTTTGAAATTAATTAAACAATTTTAAAATGATTTAGTTTTCATATAGTTTGTGTTAGGTTTTGTGTTAAACATCATCATAAATAATGAGGAAAGCGCAAATGAATAGCAAAGTGAAACTCTTCCAGCTCATACTCTAATGTTTAGGACAGAACCAGGAACTGAGTTATAAGTGTTGTAAGAGTTATAAGGAGCTTTATTTTGTTTACTACTACTCAGACAAAAAATCTTGAAGACCATATAGCTGATTTTCAGAAAAATAGAATCAGAATCATTAACATTGGAAAAGACTACTAAGATCATCCAGTCATACCATCAACCCATCCCCACCATGTCCACTAGACCATGTACAAAAGTACTACATCTATCCTTTTCTTAAATACCTCTAGGTATTACGGTGGGTCCACCACCTCCCTGGGCAGCTTGTTCCAATGCATTACCACTCTTTCATAGAAGAAATTCCTAATATCCAATCTGAACCCCTCTCTGGTGCAACTTGAAGACATTACCTCTTGTCCTATTGCTGTTATCCAGAAGAAGAGTCTGACACTCATTTCACCACAACCTCCCTTCAGGAAGATGTAGAGTGATAAGATCTTCCCTGAGCCTTCTCTTCTCCAGACTAAATGATCTTAGTTCTCTCAGCTATTCACGATAAGACTTGTGCTCCACAGTCTTCACCACTTCATTGCCCTCCTCTGAACATGCTCCAGTGTCTTCCTTGTAATGAGAAGCCCAAAACTGAACACAGTACTAGAAGGCTGACTATGTGTACCCACTCCACACAGTAGAAAGGGTCCTGGTTGTTCCAGTTCAAGAAATGAGACAGTGAAAGTGGCAAAAGGTAAAAAAAAAAAACCTAATAGCTACAAGACAACTACAGCAGATCAGCATCCTTTAGCTTGGAAAAGATTAAGTATCATGAATGGAATATTGCAAATGTTTATGAGATTTTAGAGATATAAGAGAGAAAATTATGCAAATTTCTGCAGTTTTCTTAGTCCAACAGATTCAGAGGCACCCACAGAAATTATTTAATAAGAGTGAAATGTACATAAACACAAGGAAATTCTGTTTCATGCACCATATAATTATTGTGCATAATTATTGTAGAATTCATTGTTAACAAATGATGTGGAGATAAAGGATATAAATGGTCGCCAAGGTATTAAATAGAAAAGGGAAGCTTATACTTTCTGCAGCAAACAAGTATAGACCATTGCCAAAGTGTGAAAGCCTCCATGTCACACAGGGCTGGATCTGCAGCAGGGGAGGGATCTTCCTGATCCCCTTGCTCCGTGCATTAAGTCCATGAGTATCAAACATAGCTGCTGCAGCAGCAGCTGACAGGTATGGATGAGATCTCACTCTGTGGATCCTTCTACTTTCATATACTGTGCCCATATTTTCAGCTTGGAATTTAAGAGTGTATTACTGAGATGACAAAAGCAAAATTGGATGAGTTGGAATTTCCAGAGAGACTGGCCATCCAAATTTTGTGTCATTCTAACAGTTGTTACGTGAATCAGATTTATACTGGGTAGCAAGCCAGGATGTATTACGAAAAAATTTATGACTTCTTAGGGTGGAATCTTGTCTTTAGAAGTCAGTATTTTCTCTCTGAAGCCAGGCAAATCTATAGAATGTTCCTGGACCTACACAGTATTGCTGCCACAAGCTGCAGCTAGTGATGGTGCACTTGGCTATGGGTCTAGCTGTCAAGACGTAATTTCAATAATACAATCAGCTCTGAAGGAATCTTAAAAAACTTAGGATTGTCCCCCAAACTTGTCCTGTGCAGCGTCTATGGATGAATCCCAGCAGAGTCGCAGAGTCCTATAGGCAGCCTCAGCATACTTCAGCTGTCAGGTTTGCGCCCAAGCCAGAGCCTTGCTGGACCTACACTTTCTATGCAGCACCAGAGAGCAGGGCCACTGCATATGCAGGTGCACTGATTTGCATCAGAAATTACCCCCAGCTTTTCCAACAGTTTAACTAGGTCAGTTAGGGGTGTGATTGTTTACTGTAATAGTTACTGTCGAGAACTAGGAGAGTAATAATACCTTTGTACTGGTAAAATGGATTCCAGAGTAGGTGGCTGATTGTTCTCAGAGTCCTGTGTGTGGAGACAGCCCAGCAATACGTAAGTAGAATTAGGTACCTTAATTTTTACCTCCAGTAGTAAATTCAGTTCTGAGTATTGATATTACAGCACAGTTGCTGGAGAAATTGAGGTATGTAAGACATTGTAAACTGATTTCCAGTGTAATGCTTGTAAGAAACCAGCAAAATCACGGGGAGAGCAGAGGAATGCTTTTTAGATCATTAACTTGAAAAACAACACAAAGAAACAGACATACACACCCACTCTATTATTTAGAAACCTGAATATCATCAGGAAGTGGTGAGTCATTACCATCAGGCCACTGCCCTTTCTCATTATGTTGTCTCCTGAACGTAAAATTTAGCCTTCTCCTGGCCTTTGGACCAAGTGCTCTGGCCCCCGACCCAAGCCCATCTCTCATAGAGGGCTGAGTCATGCCACATGGGCATAGAGAGATGAGCTGTTGGGTTTGTTTGGGACAGTGGGCTTAGGAAAGGCCCAAACAAGTTATCTGATGGCTTTAATAGCTTGTTGCCGTGTCAGAGAATCAGAGCTGCTATCTCGAGAAGGTCATGGAAGTCATTTGTGTTTTAAAATGTCTTGTTAGCATACATTGTGGCAGTACTATTAAAGCAACCAGTTCATCCTAATACATCTAATTATATGACATGAGCCTCATCTGATGACTTTTGCCAATTATATCTGACAGGGCTATTTTCGATGAGAGGCTGTGTGTTACAGCAATTTCAGGAGATGAATATAATGTAATATATGTTTTCAGAAATAAAGTATCTACTATGTTATTTGCAATGATTAAGTGCCTACCAATGCAGTTGTGAGGTAAGAAAGCCAGCCTTTCTGGTTTGTGAATTGTGCCTGTGCTGAGTCACCTCTGTTTTTTTTAAAAGGTTTATTATGAATGAAGGGCTGGGTCAATGCCAAATGCTTTGTTTCTGGCTGTTTCTTTTGTTCCCCTGCAAATTGTTCATGTCCCTGAAAACAAGAGCCTCAAAATGAAAACTTCCAAAGTGGCAGGAGCAGCGTCTTAAATGCAAAGCTTCCAAACAGCCATTGCAAGGAGCTGCTCTGTGGACCTGAGTAGAAAATGCTACCAAAAGTAATGAATATGACAATCTTTTGTATGACAAACCATTATCCTTTAAAATGAATGTAAAGGTTAACCATGGGAATGGAGAGATTGAGCCTTATGTGAGAATATTTAGGCAGAGGACAAAAGAAAATAAAAGCATCCTAAATTCACTCTGGAGGTATCAGGGGGATAAGTGGACCAAGACTGGAGAGCTGCTCTTGGTTCCTCTTGTATCTCCTACTGTTGTTCAGAGCAGGGAAAGTTCCAAACTGGCAGTCTAGACAAACAAGAGAGAGCATGGGAAAGACAGACAAATGTGCTTTATCTAATGCTGTTTAATGTAAACATGTACACAGATGCATGGCCCTCAAAGGGCTGCTTTCAGCTATGGGCTACTGCAGCAATCTTTGCATAGCAGTGCTCAGGCCTGAAGTACCCAGCACTGCAAACACAGTTGGAGACTGCCCTGATCTCATGAGGAAATGGATGGATGCACAAGTGCAGGATCTCAGGCTGGCAGCTGGTCTCTGGCACAGGATGCACATAGGCATCCCATAAAAGAAAGGGAATTCCAGCAGTCTTGGTTGCACATTCAGGTTGCTGCAGTCACTCCCTGCTTGGGGTCCCCAAGTCTATCTCGTGTTACTTGCATTCAAGGCAGCAGCAGGCAGCAGCAAGGGGATGGTTGTGGGGTGCTGGGCCTGATGGGGAGAAGCAGCTAGGACATTCACCTGGCAGTGCAGGACTCCCACTCTGTGTCAGACAGTCCCCCAAGTTTTGCAAACCGTTAACACATGCTAGGCTTACCTTGGGATGGCAAGCAAAATGCTCTGCATCCACTTCAGCCAGCAAGTCCTGCCCTGAAATCCTCCCAAAGCCCTCCCATCATGTACAGGAGCAGCAAGCTGTATTCAGATTCTTTAACCCCCAAGACTTACACATCCTTCTGAAGCACTTGTGATGTGAGAAACTTATATCCAAATCTCCTCCCTGCTGTCTGCAACTCCAATGTATGCTTGTCTCCCAGGAAAGCCTAATTAATCCACTTCAGGATATTCTGGGACAGATGTTCTTCAAATCTCTCATTCAAGTTTTTCAACTTTGGCTAAATATTTACATTCCTAAGCTGCCCCTACCTGTAGCTGAGAGTGTAACTACTTAACCATGCAGTAACTTTCTCTTTCACTCTGCCCCAGTAGATAGCTAAATATTTTGAGAAAAGTGAAGCAGTTTTAACAGGAGGGACCAAGAACCCTCTGTACACCAACCAGAATAGCTTTGTTGCTAGATTGCTGCTGAAAATTAGAAGCTGGATGTTAAAAGCCTTTCAGCAAAAAAGAGCTCTTCCATTTCTCACATGAAGTCTTTAATCACTAGATTACAGGATAAAAGGCAGTGGGTGAGGAGGGAGCCTCATGTTCTAGCAGTGTTTTGTGGGAAAGGCCTGTCTTAGTTGTTGAATGCCAAAAGAACATTCATGGTCAAGAGTACTGTTAGTAGGAGATAATTTCCTCTGGCATAGCATCACCTACCTCTCTTAAGAGCTTAAACTCTGCATCTTTCCCTGACTTGTCTGAGATAATTTAGGTGGCTTCCTACATCCAACATGCCTAGAAGATCAGTGCTGACAGAGATATCCTCCCCACCTGGGTATGAGATGGCTAGATGAGAGCCAGCTGGGATCTAGTAGTGTGATATTAGTGCATTTCTGCACTTGAATCAATACATCCTGCTGAAAGGCACTGTGTTATCACTATGCTAACACAATTAAACAGCCTCTGTACCACAACTGACTTGCACCCAGCTAGCAAAGAGCACAGCCAGAGGAGTCCAGGTATGCCTACACCTACCTGTATAAGCCTAGTTATTAATTAGTGCCAAGTTATCTGCTTGGTCTGAGACATATGGTGCCAAAGTTAGGTGCTACATTATTATACGTTGTTCTTTGGATATTTGACTGCCAAATGACTTGCAAAGTCAAATCAGAGCTGAATTGATGTAAAACCTGCATCATAACTTGCAGAATGTGTAAGTCCTCTCTCATGGCTGCTGTGATCTATGGCCACTAGCAGTCCACTTTAGCAGCGGGAAGCACTCACTTGAACACTGAATAAGTAATCTGACACATGAACTTGTATTATGTCTTTTGTTCAAATGTATCTGCTGTCTTTAAGTATATGGTTTCCAGAAGCAAGTTTTCTGATTTATTCAGAGTTCATTTGATATCAGCTCTTGCAAGTTTAGCTCACTACCACCAACTCGGGTGTTAGATGCTCAGCTCATCTAGCACCAGCATTCCTCAAGGATGTTGTTGAAACTTTTTTCTTTAGTGCTGGGGAAAAGTTATTCCTTGTTTGTTTAATGAACGCAATGGAAATTGAATTTCTGAAGGTAGCAGACACCAGTTCCTAGCAGCCTTTGATTACTAAACTCTCTGTGCTTCACTTTTTCCTTCCTTCAGCCAGTATATACTGCTGTGAAGTGCATGATATATTCAAGTTAAAGACATTAGAAGTATATTAAAGAACGATTAGAAACATCTAAAATGTTGGGTTAGTGTTGTGTATCTTTGTCTGAGATATCAATACACATAACCATACTTGCCATATTTTCTAACTAGTGTGAGTGTGGTTTAAAAATGCAAGCAACCCCATCAAAGGGCCTCCAGCTTTTTGATTCTCTGAGAAATGAATAATATTCAGCACATTTTTTGGAAACCGCATTTAAGTCAACCCTGAAAGTGGGACTGGACATATAATATTCAGAGAATTTTAACAGCTTCAGCATGAACTAGAAAAAAAGAGAGTTGCATTTGGGATCCTGTTGTCTGCCAACTTTGCAGCTTTTTGCAGATAATGAATGAACAGGTTTAGATACTTTGTTCTTGAACTTTAAGCCTGGTGGTGCTTAGTGTATGCCACTACAATAAATCCTGGATTTTCACAGAGTGCAGTGTTAAGTCCAGGCATCTTCATCAACAGCCAGAAGTACTCCTAATTTTGCATATCCATGCCAGCACAATGTAGCCACTGTGAAAAGTCCAGCCCTGTCTGATGGGTGCAAAACTAGGAACAGGCAGTGACTGAGCAGCCTTCTCACATGCCTAGGTCTGAGAACATTGAAAGGGCAGGTACTCAGAGAGTATGCTCAGTATCTTGAAATGACATTCCTTTCTAAGCAATGAAAGTATTCTTCCTCTTTCTCTAATATCTTGCATTGTTCCCCTCAGTCTCTGTGGGAAGCCTGCCACTGGCAACATCTGCATAGCCGTGTGCCTTCCAGGTACACCAACCGAGGCACCAGTTGTATTCCAAATGAAACAGCATGTGACTGACCAGCTTCAGATCTGAATTTCCTATCTTTGGAGAGTTTGACTTGGCAGTCCTACCAGTTCTGTTGTGCAATAACTTACAAATGTGCTGTAAGATTAAGAGGAGAATATTTGGACAGGGACGTGGATGTGTTTGTGCTCCTGAAAATAACAGCTCAAACACTCTGTGAGGTAAGTAGGCAAGTAGTACCCACTTTTTACAGGAGAGGAAGAAGGTGTGGTTTGATAAAGTGACTGCAAGCCAATAGCTGGATTCTCAGCTCTGCTCAGCTTTTGTTTCCAGTACTTAAAGGCAACACAGGCAGTTCCATGGTCCTGAGCATGCCAGATATACAAAAGCTTCTAAACTGCTGCCACAGAGCAGAGATTTTGCTGCCACTAAGGACAAGTCATGTGTCCTGTCCTCTGTTCTTCCCCTGTGGAGGGCAGTGGGAATAGCACTGCAGCAGCTGCTCCAGTCTGTGGTAGCAGAAGACCTCTTCTTTTGGTGGGAGTCCTCAAATGGGCCATGAAGGTTTGATTAGCTGTTGGATCAGGGTGAAGGTCTGGCCCCAGAGCTCGTAGGTCACAGGTCTGTGCTTTGATCATTAGAGTACTGAGTTATGCAAATGCTGGGAATGGGGAGTAGAAAGGTTTTCTTTTTAATCTTTTTCTGTGTTAGCAGAAGGAAATGGAAAAGTGAAGTAATCTTTTCTCCTTTAATTGTATGGTCCTGCTCTATTGAACTTGATGGTTATTCCCATATACAGCTCAATGGGAGCGGAATCAGCAATAACTCCTTCCCACTTGGAGTATCACAGTGTGAGTGGATTTCCTCTCTGTGGGGATGTGTGTGTCTCTTGGATGGGATCTTGCAGGCTGCTTGTGATATGGAATAGAAAAAAGAGAAGTAATGAGACAATTATAACTTTTCTCACACATCAGGAAAGAGTGACAATGGGCTGCTGATGCTTGATGCAAATGGAGAGCCTTCAGGACCTTGTTTGTCCTCTGAGGCTGTGCACAATATTTGGAAAGGTTTCTATTGCTGCTGCAAGCAGGAGTTATATCTGTGTGCAGGTCCAGGAGAGGCAGGGAAGTTTTTCTGCTCCGAGAAATTTGCTATTTCCAGCCAATAGGGCTCTCTACTGTTATAATACTGCTGCTGTAGAGGCTGTCTGTCCTAACAGTCAGAGATCATAGCTCGAAATATGCTTTCAGCTTTAGTTGGCACACAAAAGCCAACTTCACAAAAAGCTTCTTCACAAAAGCAACCCAGAAGTCAAATGAATACAGAAATTCAGGGCCAGGTCTAGAGACAGATCTGGTGGCACTCTGACCTGCTAGTTGAAGTCTCTGTGTTTCAGATCCTAATCTGCTTTTCCCTCTTTTGCTCCCAGCTAACACACTTTTCTGCTCAGCAGAAGCTGTGCACTCCTTTCAAGTGGACATATTAACTAATATAATTAGATTGAACTAATCCTAACTCAAGTTTAGTTTGGATTTTGCTGTTTTTTTGTCAGGTGGGTGAGAAAATCTACCTTTTCTCTTCTTATTTTTGAGTTTCTGCTTATTCCTACTAGTCAAAGAAAAGCTGTTGCTTCTCTCTACAGACTTCATCTCCTTGATAAACTGAGACTATCAGTGCCACAGTGAATAATAATACTGTAATTCCTCATGGTAATCCAGATTGAATTTTTCAACAAATGCCAACCCTTTGGCTTCTGAAGTTTGAATGCTTACTTTGTCTTTCTAGTTAAAACATACTGCTACAAGGACACATAATGTACCAGTTTGTGTAGGGATGTCTCTTGAATGGTATCCCTGGACACCCTGCAGGAGACAAGGGAATACCCCAAAGCAAAAGGGAGCTATATGGTAGGAAAAAGGCTGGGCTAAGGAGTCAAAAGGAAGCATCTGGGCCTACCTTAAAGAGGAGTTGTCTTCAAAGCCCATGTCCAAGGGACCCTCTTGCTAGGTTTGCCCAGGTTTGATTTCCTCTGTGATGAAAGCTGAAGGAAGCTGGTAACAGCCTGCACTGAGTTTATGATGGGGAGTCAGTGCTCTTTCATCATTTAAGTTGGTGGAAAGCCCTAGAAGTCAGGTGAATCCAGGTGGGTGCTTTCTCAGTGCTATAGGGCTAGGTTTCTTGCATATATAGATAATGTTTTTGAATGAAAAACATCATTTCAGCCTCCTCTCTCAGGTTGGTGCCAACAATGTGCCTATCTACAAGGCCCTAGAGTTGTACATTAATTTTAATTACTTCACCATTAAATGTGAACACAGCTCCACAAACCTTGGATATCTCCATCAAGAAGTTACCTATAGACCTAGAGCTGCAGAAGGAACCAGAGACCTCAGAGCCTAGCAGGAGCAGATACATAAAAGCTGCTTTGGAGAAGTGGTGATCAAGTTCTATCACACAATGGCTTTAGAGCTCCTCCAGGGAACACCTCCAAGTACAAGGGGAATCTAGCTTCTTTCCCTCAGTTACTCAAATCATCTGTCCACTGGAGTACATGGAGCAATGGAGAGGTGTTGGAGAGAGGCAGAGGTGTGACCTCTTCTTTCACTGCCTCTCTTCTAATCTCATCCCTCTTTCCTGGGGATTACATCCAAAAGACTGCTCTCATCCTTTGATCTTCCCTTGCAATGAGCCTGCCTGGAGTAGAGGCCTCCATCTCTTTGGAGCTTCCAGCTGTATCTGTGAAGTGAGACAGGACATTATGTACAACAGCAACAGCTTTATTTATTTATTTATTTTCCTAGTGGTTTACACTATTTTTAAGACCAGGATCAATCAAATAGTGTTTCTGTAATTCATGTATTTATGAGTGAGTACAGACAGTACTTAAAGTGCCCATTGTCTGCATTAGCTCTTCTTGTCTCTCACCTCATCTGCATCAGGAAGGTTTTGTTGCTGTGGTTTTCCTCCATTTTGTGGATAGTGCTGGATATTGAAGGCATGAGACTCCCTCTAATTAGAAGCAGCGATGTTTAGACAATTCAGATCATCATCATAAAACAGAAAAAGAATGAGGCTGAAAAGTAGACATTTTAGCCAGAAAGATCCGTGTATTTAAAATTCTGAGGCTTGTTCTTGCTTATTAAAGCTCAGACATGATGCCTGAGGGACTAGTGATATTTTTTTTTTTTTTTTTTTCTTTTTTACATGGAAGATGTAAAATGAAACTGTGGTTCCATTTAATGATCAAGGACATAAAACTACAACTCTGCGATGTGGCCAGATCGTTAGGGGAATATGTCTACTGACCACTAGAAACAGCTGGGCAGGCTTTGAGCAGATTAACCAGTACTTGATGGCACGGCAGTGCTGTCGAACAACCAATTCCTCTTCACTTCTTCAGCCCTTAGGGTAGATTTGTGCTGTCTCCTATTAATACCCAACAGATGTTTAGGTGATTGTGGTTGCCCAGTGTCTGACTGCAGCAGTGACCTTGTGCAGAGAGAAGCTGGTGCTGCTGTGGATTGTGGCTCTGTGACGAGGATGAACGAGCTTGTGATCCAGATGGGAAAGGTATGTGTGTTCAGTGCACAGAACGTCCCTGACAAATAGTTGTAACCTTTAAGGGAAGCTGTGCAAATGATCCTTGTCAATACTACCATTAGATTATTGAGGGACAGTGACTACTCTAGGGCTATGAACTGCCTTGCAGTCATTTAATAGAGCTCATTGGTAGTAAACTGACTTGGTCATTTGCTTTTCATCAGCTCTATGGGCTGACTTTTGAGCCTTCTCTGTTCAAATAGCATGTGAGATCTCTCGTGTCAGTTAGCACCATTTGGGTAAAACATTAGATACCAGCATAAAGGGAACCAGGCTGGTAACAACTAGCTAGCTGCCTCTGAGTTGTAACACTGGCAAGAGCTTAACACTGTTATCCGTGTATGTCTGCACTGTTTCAAGTACTTCTGCTGAAATAAGGTACTGGCCTGTTTGTTTTTTTTTTCCTGTACTGTTGATTGCACAGGTCTGTACAAGTTTAAGGCTTCAGAGGTCATCCCTTTGGCAGTTGCTGCTGCTGTGGAAGTGGCAAGGAACAGGTAAGGTGAAACTGGTTGTGGGGGCAGTGGGTGATGGATAACCTCTCCTTTTCTTTGGGTCCTCCACATATGCTGAGCCAAAGGTTTCTGGGTGATTAGCGTCTCCTGCTAATTGATGGTTAATATACCTATATAAAAGTACTAGATACAAGATGGTTAAATAAGCAAGCACCCTCCACAGAAGCTGTTATCTTGAACAAAGTTGAGTTTAGAATAATATGGCAAGCACTAATTCATCATATCTCTAGAACTGGAGTAGGTGGAGACTTTTCCTGCTTTATAGAAGAGCTTGTGTGGCAAGCTGTAGTTGTGTAGTTGTTTGGTGGGCCTTCTCCTCATTCCACCCATTACATGAGGTAGCATGGATGCTCAGCAGCAATGTCAGCCTTGAGTTCCTTCATCCTTACTGCAGGCTGCTTTGGTGGCCACCAAGAACTCACTAGCTTTTCTGTCTCCACCTTTCCTTTATCTTCCAGAGGTGTCGTGAAGACAGATTCATGCTTAAAGTGAACATGAGTGCCATTAAAAACTCTCTGAGTATTATTATTGGCTGCAGCAATATTGTACTTGGCAGCAAGGAAGTGGGATACAATTTTCTCTCCAAAGAGTTTGCAGACACATCCGTGGCTTCAGTTCTCCCACAGGGGATCTGTCAGGACCTTGATTTGGTTTGTGCAAGAATATTTTTCAATGGGTGTAGAGTTCTGTTTGCAGGTGTTTGCTTTTCTCCTTGAACCGGAAAACACTCTCATCACTGCTGCTTGAGTACTAATGGCCAAAAGAAGCCTTCTGGTCCTGGAACTCTGAAATAAAAGACAGATAGACATGCCATCTGCTGCAGCAGTGCCTCATCCCTGCTGCTCACCACCACCAGCCCAAGCCATGAGATGCAGGGTGGTGCCAAGTCTTGTAATGTGATGAGGTGGGACATCCCAAGTGTGTTTTTAAGGCTGATATCATTGCTCTGCTCAAATCACAGCTTGTTTCACTCACAGAGATGGCTTTACTTTGCTTCCTTGCTCAGCTTTTTTTATGACTTGGAGAAAATATGACCATGTCCCAGGGTTGAGTGATGACTGTACTAGAAAAATGGGTGGAAAAATGGTTTCATTGCAGTAATTTTGATTTTCTTTAAAAATGCAAATGATAACTTTTTACTTCACTTGAGGGTTGTTCAAACCTTTCAGAAAAGGATATATGTCTCAGAAAGAGATATTTTATAAATAAATGTTTCATTTGGAAGCATCTATGAAAAGGTTTTCACAGGAAATTTTAGTTATATATATATATATATTTTTTTCCAGTTTCTGTTAGAAATCCAATTTCTCTGAAACCCCAGCAAATTTTAGGTTTATGTTGGAAAATATCATCAACCTTTTACTACATATTTATGAACCAAGACCAAAAGTAAGGACTATCTTTTCTAACAAGATTTAGCAATGAGAAAATAGAACCTTCTCTTGAGAAGCACAAGTGTGCTCAGGCTTCCAGAGCGATATTTATCTTGTGGAAAGCTGGTGGTTTAGGCAAATACAGTTCTGAGACTTCACCCAGATATTGTCCTGATTTGCATACCTGATTAGGAATGAGACATGATTACCAGCCCCTGAGCTTCTTGCACTGCAGCTTCTGTGCCCACATCTAGTGCCCAAAAGATCCAAAGTGATCCTTCTTCCCTGGGAGTTGCTGTGGATCTGGGGGCTGCTGCTGGGGACTTTTTGGTTGGATTTTTTCCTGCCTAGAGAGTCAGGGGATTGCAGCTTCTCTGGTTCTATTTGGAGGTGAGGCCTGGGGTGTTTGTCCCTTTGGCAGAGTCGTACAGAAGAGGTATTGGTGCATTTCAGAGAAGCCAAGCCCCTGGCCCTGGGTAACTGGAGTGCCATGTGTCACATGGCACCCATCTCTAGGCAGCAATCACCTCTCTTCACCCTTTCTATTCCTTTACCACTCTGTTCTGATAGTAAATCTGCTTGGGTGCAGAGATGCTATTGATTCCATCTCTCTTCTCACTTCAATAATCTGGGCACTGTGGATTCAGATAGACATACAAACCAGGGTAACTCATTTACTGAATCCCTAATGCAGGGAATCAGATGAGAAGCAGTTGCTAGCCATTACACAGCACAGAGCAGAGGTGTTATGCACAAGCTATGAAACTCTTCCTAACAAGCCAGCTGACAGCTCTTGCTCCCCCCCACAACTTCTGCATCCAGGGTGAATTGCAGGAGTCTCCTGCTAAGGTGACACAGGTGTGGATTCATTTCCAAAACTGCCTAGTCCCTCTGGGCTCCTTACCTTTAATTATTTTTTTTTTTTCTCTCCACTGATGTCAGTACAGCAGCAGATTTAAATGCTGGTACTGCACTGATTAAAATTGTCTTCCTAAAATAACTTCGTCCTTTGGTATCAGTTTATGAGATGCTTTTGTATTTTGGATTTTTCAAAGATAATTCTGAAGCAGAAATTGGCTAGTTTCAAAATAACTTTTCTATACCACAGGCAGGATGCACTGCCTGTCCTTGGAATGTCCATTTAAAAAAATAGGAACAGCCAGTGGTAAGACAGACCAATACATTCATAAAGGGATTGCTAGAGGAGTTGTATAGTATTTCCCATGTCTTTCCCCTTCTTCCCATATATTAATAGCATATCTAATGTTTTGTGCAAAATTTCTACAGACCAGTTGTGGTAAGGGTTCCATCGTGACCCTGCTAGAGATTAATGACTTCCATTTTGCTGCTGATTAAAATCTGTTGGTGTTCTGAGAAGGTAAACCAGCACTTTGCTGCTTGCCTTCTCCCATCCATTATTGCAATCCCTCACGTCTGCTGGTGCTCACCTGCTCCTGATCCCACCCTGCCTGAGCAGCCACTCTGCACTCTGCTTCACCACAAGATTCCTCTCTTACGTCTGAACTCATTTCCTTTTTCTTTTGAGCTACAGTGCACTACACAAACATCATTGTCCAGGTAGCACCTAATACCAATTTTCATAATCTCCTCTTTAATATTCTGAAGGCTGCTGCATAATCTTTGACTAACAACTGTGAGTATTAAGAGCTGATTTCTGTAGAACTTAACAAAATCCTGCTGCGTATCTCTACTTTTGACTTAGATTTCCTATTTGGGTGACCTGTTTTAAATAGCTGATTCAGCATGGAGAGCTGGGAGTGACACTTGTTCCTGTCAGTGATGATTTTGCAAAGGAACTGTTTTGGTCCAATGGTAGCTAGTTCCTTACCACTGAAATGAGCTTGTCACGAAGCTTTGTCTGAAGTCTGCATGACTGCTAAACTGTGTTTCTCTTCATAACATGTTAGATCTATTTTCATGCATCACTATCTTGTTTACATGTTGTATAACCCTGAAAGCAATGATTCCTACATCTTCTAGATCAATGGTCCTCTCATTTTTCCCCAGTGTGTAACCATCCAACTTTTAACTGAAATGAGTAGAAAGAGTGGTATAACGCTGTGGATGAACTGCTGGCCACTTGACACAACTTTGCATAAGATTAGGTCTTCTGACTGTGGTTTTGGAAAGTTGGCACAAAGCGTTAAATAGACCTGCATGAACTCTTTGCACTTTTGGCAGCACCATCTTGGTCAGGAACTGCCATCTGCTCTGCTTGATGCTGATAACTGCCAAGTATCTTGGATGCTTACCTTCTGGAGAGATATCTTTGCATCCTAAGTCCAGAGTCTTTCAGGGAAAGAGAATAAGAGCCCAAAACAAAGATCTCAGATTTTACAAAATCCCTGAGTTGGGAACTCATAGCAAAAATTGCAAATGCATGGCAATTTTACTCCATAACTTCTCTCCTTTCTTAGCAATTTTATTTCCCTTCCTTTTACAATGGGAAAACATAAAAGAAAGGGAAGAAAGTTCCAAATAGCAAAAAGTGTGGGTTTTCTTGTTTGTTTATTTTGTTTCATATGTTTGTTTCTTTTGAAGGGGAGGTACAGACTGGAGGAAGTATGCAAAGTTTGACAGTATATTTATCATCATTATTAATAAATGCAAGTTTTCACTGACAAATTTCTCAGTGGTGTCATCTGCAAACTTACTGAGGATGCATTCAATGCCCTCATCAAGATCATTAATAAAGATGTTACATAATAAGGAAAAGTTACCTATCTGCAACAAATGTGGCACAGAATCAGGACCATGTAGGTCTGGAAGCTCTTTTTAACTTAGAGGTAAGGGCTCTCCTGTGTCTAAGCTGACCTAACAGCAGAAAACTCACCTTTTGCATGGGGAGAGAATTGTTTGTAAGAGATTTTACAGAGGGCAGGAGGTACTCCTGATTCCCATTTTCACTTCAAATAGCGTAAAGCTATAAAATATGCAATAACTCTGAAGAAAATGCCAAGAATTATCAATGAGAGGGAATACTGATATCTTCCTAGCTAAGGGTACTTACAAGTACGCATCTCCTGCATGAAGGCTCTTCCAGGTGGGGTTAATGGATTTGCATGACCTGCAGACCCACTGGCACAAGTACTGGTAATAATTTGCATAAGAACTGTGAGTTTTGGGTACTGATTTGTTTTATGAACAGATTTTACATGCATATGAACTATAATAGGCAGGTTTAGTGCAGTTTGGCCAAGTGCTCAGCTACTTTGACTCTGAGTGAAGAGGCACCTATACTCATCTTTGTATTCATCCTTATGTTGTTCCTCCACTTCAAAAATCCGATCTTGATGCATACATTGCAACTTGATGGGCAGATTGCAGGAAACTACTTCTCTCTCATCCAGAGCAGGATAAGAGGGGGGAAAGGACAGATGATAGTAGTGCTGGGCTCTGCTGGGATGAAGAAGGCCATGTTGTAAATGTTAGTGAGGCTTCCTTAGCTTCTGTGGGTATTGGCTTCGAACATACGTCAGAGGTGATACTGAGATCGGTGGCTCTCTTGTTTCAGAGTAGGAGAAGACCTACTCTGATGGTTGGACTACATAATCTTAAACATTCTTTCCAACTTTGATGATGATGATGATAATGATGATTCTATGATTCTATGACCTACTCTAAGCATCTCTCAGGACACCAAAATGAATTACTTTTATGACTGCTCTAGCGGATCAGTCTAGTAGAGTTCCACCAGAGGTCTATCCTACCACAAATATTGCTGGAGGAATACAGGCAAAATTATCTTCACTGATAACAAAATACTGAGCATGTTGTAGGGGCACAAAATTTGCTCTTGTGGTGGTGAAACATTTCTGAAATGGGCTTGGAGTGAACAAACAAGCCATGAGTCCCCAAGGCATAAGGAAGGATGAGACCTCAGCACTGTCTTTAGTGCAAAAAACTGTGATATCAATATAGTTATCATAGTTATTTGGAAAAAGCCCTTCTCTACAGCATACCAATCCTCTCATATTTTTGCACTCACTTCATAGTAGGTGAAGCTCCTGGTGTTGGAAACATATGATTATTATTGCTACTATTACTATATACAACTATTACTATTATGATTATTGATGTAATTGAGCTCTAAAATGATTGTATCATCCTTAGAAGGCACAGATAGAATGGATTGTCTCTTAATTTTGACATACGATGGAGACTTCTTTTCACTGTTTCTTCTCATCGTTTTGCCTTTGAAAAAAATACAGTGAAATTAAATGCAAGAACCTCATAGCACAGCATTAAGGAAAAAAATTAATTGAGCAAAAGTCAGCAAATGCAGAATTATGGTTCCCCCAGCAACTGTAATGAAGGCAGAGAACACATACACACACTGGTGTTCGAGTTAATGCTGCACACTGCCTGGAATACAAATCCAAACTGTGTTCAAGGGGCTGAGTGATGATTACTGCGAGAACCATAACTTTGCATTTCTTGACTTTTTGCAATTAAAATCTCAACCTGGATGATGCATTAGCATAGGCTTTGCATTTAATTTGCTATTTTCTTTAGAATGTATGTGTGTGTTGATTATGCTGGAACATTTCTTACCTTTTCATCTCATTTATTCTTTTGTAAGAGAAAAATCAGGAGAAAAACCATTTACCACATCAGCTCCCTTCTTCTCCCTCACCGGCGGGGGGGAAGAAGGAGAGGAGAAAAGAACAAAAACCTTAGTGCAAGCAGTGCAATTAATTGTATTTTTAGCTCTAAGAAGCATTTACTGATGAATGTAAATTCATCTCACTGCTTTTTTGTTAGTATTTGTACAGAGACTGGCTGATCTGTACAGAGTGGTCTTTCAGACTTTTAACCCGTACAGAATTGAAACAAACATCATTTCCACAGCCTCAGAAGCAGGTCTGAGAAGACCTTCAGTGGCCCCAAGCTCATAGATTTTTTAGCCAGCAGCCATTAAAATTCAAGGCTCAGTTCTGCAGCACTTCAAGATGTGTGAAGTCCTGATGACTTAAAAAGCTCAATTTTGTGAATGCTTGAACGTGTGCTTTCACTGTATGATCTGACCAGTCTCTGCTATAAGCCCTTACTTAACCCCAGAGGAATTTAATGATCATAAGGATGCTTCTACCCTGGTTAGCTGATATATGGCTGAAATCAGACTGCATTCCCCAAGTGATTGCGAAATTTCCGTGTTTTCCTCTCCTGCCATGTGTACAGAGGGAAAACATTCTCCCACATGCACCTGGAACATGGAGGTGGTGGCACTTTGGGAGCAGAGGCAGCCTTGTGTGCAGACCAGCCTTTGGGCCTGTCCATCACACCACATTTATGGAAAAACTCAACCTGTTATACTCCATGCTGCCCAGGAGCAATCACTCATGCTGGGTAGCTGAGGGACTTTGGACCTAATGACAGATCAGAAAGAAGGAAAAGATGCTGAATATCCAGCTCTGTCATGATGTGATTTTTATTTTTTCTTCCATTTATCATTAATGTGGTGATACTTAGATAATATTGTTCAACCTTTGCTTTTGTTCTTTTGCTCTTTAACCTTTCCTAGTGGTTTGTTTTGTTTCTTTGGCTTTTCATTCAGCCATTTCATGATTGTAACTTCTTCCAATAATTAATTCTATTCCCTTTGTTCTGGGCCTTGTGCATTTATATCCTGCTCCCCATAGAGCCATCAAATTTCTTTTAACCTAAAGGCCCTCTGCCACCAAGGGTAAATCAGTCTTGTCTAAGCTCATTCACTTGAGCCCACCAAAGAGAGATTCCCCTCCCTTTCTGTCCATCCTCATATGAGCTCATGTCCATGTAAAGATGTCAGGCATCAAAGTTCAAAGAGAAAATAGCTTGGCACACGTTTTCCAGATGCTGTCAGACTGTTGCTTAGGCTCTGAAGGAATTAAATTATGTGAGTACTCATGCTGCTGTCAGTGGCTTGATGCCTTCCAAGAACAGACACTATTATCTTTAAACATATCTAGTGTGCCTGAAAATACTAGCACAAAGTTATACCTTGTTGATCAATGTATTAAAAACACAGCAAAGTATGAAAGCCTGAAAGAATATGAAGCTGAAAGGACAGTTAATTAATGGTATTTTATGTATTTTATGATATGTACCAAAGTGGCTGAAACCAACCTATTTCTATTAGAAGTTGCAGAGTTCTATAAAAACAAGGTGACCTCGAGCAATATGGATTAAACACTAAATAGAATGCCTTCTGTAAAGGCAATGTTTACTCTTATAGTATCCCTTTATAGGTAAAATTTTTGCTTTTTAGTTTGACCTTATGGATTTTGTAAAGCTTCACATGTCATTCCTAGGACAAATAGCAGACAGACCAAATTCATTTTGTTAAAACCTTTACTACATTCCATTGGCAAACTGTGTTTTGTCAAAGTCTTTTGTTCATAAAGTTCACAAACAACATTTCATCACATTTTTTGTCAACAGAATGTAATTTTATTCCAATCATTCTGTCAACAAAGAGAAATACCATAAAATCACTTTGCTCACAAACATAAATTATATCTTGATTTTGTTTGGGGAAGAAATGGAAGTATCAAAACTTTTTCTGAGGAGACAATGAAGACAGATCACAGTCATTCTGTGGACAAAATATTAATATTGCAAGCAGCAGCTGGTAGTTTCTAGGCTAGTTGAGGGCAGAGCATGCATGAAATTTATGGTCAGGCAAAGGAAGAACCCATGAATGTGCTCATTCTAGCCATAGTTTGGGGCTCTGGAAAAGAATGTTTTTTACAGAAGTCAGTGAGATTTGGATCAGGTCTTTAAAGTGCCAGATGCAACATAAGGCATTATGCACATGGAAAGCAAGGAACTCACTTTCAGCTCCTTTTCCTCCATTGGCTTTTTAGACTACTTTTGTCTTGTTGGAAGGCAAAAGCCAGGCTCAGAGCTTATTTCAGGTCCCAGTGGCTGGGACGCCCATTGTGGGGATAGGCATGCTACAGACCTGTGAGAGAGTCTATAATTTTGTGAAGAGTCAGCTGGGATGATAGAGGGGTTAGTAGGGTATCTCGCAAGGCATGAGGCAATAAAGTGAGTCCACAGTCTCCTCTTTCACTTACTATGTGATGTTCTGATAAGTTTTCTTTATTATTATTATTATTGAAAATAATTGCTTTCTTGCACAACATATGTAATGTATTAATTTGAAGATGCATCCTTTTTAAGTGGCTATTTACAGTTCAGGGCTATTGCTCAAGAGCCTGTATACTCTATCATGATACAAGAAAAAGATCTGTGCATTTCAGAGTGACTGCCAGTTGCTTTCCATTTTTGCCATAACAGGACATGAACAGCCTCTCCCTTTGTCTTTGTCTTTCAACCCAGTAGCTTAAACATAGCCAAATAGGCATATGAAATAATTTTTGGATTCTGAGTACTTGACTTACATCTATGTGTGTGGCTTGATTACTATTTAATAGCATCTGTACAGAATATAGATTTTGTTTGGATGCATTTGGGGAATGTACATTCTTTTTTAAGCTTTTACCTTTTCAAGAATATAGCCACCCAATCAGAAAAGGAAAATAATACTGCAGCATTGACTTCTCACACCACAAATGATCACAGAAATTAGCCAATATAGGTAAAGGACAGGAAAAGAGCTTGTCCTCTAAACATGATTGTATCAATTATTTTTGGACCGTTAAAAGAAAGCATCATTGTTTTTCCTCTGTGAAACTGATAGCAAACTGAGGACAAGGCTCAAGTCCTGGACAGGACTGGGGTTTGGAATCCTTAAGTTCATTTACCAGCTCTGCCACTGACCTGCTGGCTAACTTTGGAGAAATTGCTTTATCTTTCTATTCATGAATATTTCATCTGTAAAAAAGAGGTAACGGTTCATTATATTTCTGTAGCGCTTAATACCTGTGTGAGAAATGCTGCAGGGAAACTTGGTTTGGGGTCAAACAAATGACCCTCCCTTTGCCTGCCTTTCATGCTGTAGCATATTCCCTTCCTTCCCTTCACATGAGGGCCACAGCTCAAGGTTTGTGGGTCTTTAGGTGTTCTCACAGAATGGTCCCTCTCCTTT
This sequence comes from Tetrao urogallus, assembly GCF_951394365.1. Classification (NCBI taxonomy): domain Eukaryota; kingdom Metazoa; phylum Chordata; class Aves; order Galliformes; family Phasianidae; genus Tetrao; species Tetrao urogallus. The sequence goes on from NC_136817.1 coordinate 57,049,200, forward strand.
GCATGTGACCAGGAGAAAGCTGATGCTCCTGCTGCTCTTGCCTGGACTGCTGCAGACCACTGTATATCTAACCTTTTTGTTTTCTCAGTTTGTCCCCTGAGGTGATCCAAAGCATAGCTGCCAAAATCTTGCCTGTGTTCCCCCTGTGACTCGGCTCTGACTCAGATTCATATCTGAACATCGCTTTCCAGACTCCTGACAAGCTGTTTTCTGATCTCTGTCTCTCCTTGGCTCAACTTAGCAGTGCCAAGTGTTCTGCTGTTCTGCCAGCATGGCTTATCACTTGCCTTATTACCACTTCTTTCTGCTTTCTTAAACTCCTCCTCTTTTCCCAAGCTTTGCATCTCCTTTCCCAGCCACCTCCAGCCCCATGCCTGTTATGCTGGACTCACTGCCTTTATGTTCCTCAGATCCTTTTTCCTCAGATCTGTCTCCTTCAGGTATATTTTCAGCCTATGACTATATCCATGCCTCGATGTTGAAAATGTTGCATAATGACAACAATAATAAACTAGTAATTCTGTTTTTGGAGCCACACTGATTTTCATGGAGGCTCTGTAACCCTATTGTTTCTGTAGTTGGCATAAAGTAATACATTGTAGAAGGGAATAAAACCATCCTTTCCTTGTAGCTCTGCATGCAGCATTTTGCACTAGGACATTTTGTACTTCATTGTAACATCCTGTGACTTCTGTAACTTTGAATGCATAAGCACAAATGTTGGCTCTGTTATGTTTAATAGACTTTGTGTGTATAGGCTGAAAGAGAATAGGGGAAAAGATGATTTCTGAATGCTCAGCAGCACTGTAAAAGAAACTTGTTGAGACACACCAGGGAGTTTCACAACTTCCCAGTGGTCTTGAAACAGCAGGTGCAGACTTAGGATTTTGCTTGTAAAAGAAAATTTTCAGAGGAAGGGAATACAACTCTTGGCATCTTGTATTTGGGTATTGACATAAAGTTTAAAGTCGACAATAAGTGTTACAAGGGCTAAAATTCAAGAATGCAAACTCGCAGTTCATTTTTAAAGCTTCCAGTAAAATTATTTTTCTGCCACCTTTATTTCTAATGTGGTTTTGCCCAGGTAAAAAACTGGCCCAGAAGAATAGGTTTATAGAACCACAGAATCATTAAGGTTGGAGAAGACCTCTAAGATCATTCAGTCCAACTGTCCCCCTATCACTGATACTGCCTACTAAACCATATCCATATGTACTAAATACATTCTTTCCTTCAGAAACACACCTCCAGAGACAGTGGGTCTGCCATCTCCCTGGGCAGCCTGTTCCAGTGCCTCACCACTCTTTCTGAGAAGAAATTCTTAGTATCCAACCTGAATCTCCCCTGGCACAACTTAAGGCCATTGCTTCTCATTGTATTGCTGTTACCTGGGAGAAGCCTACCCCTACCTTCCTACAACGTCCTTTCAGGCAATTATAAAGAGCAATACAATCTCCCCTGAGCATACTCTTCTCCAGACTCCTCATAAGACTTGTGATCCAGATTCTTCACCAGCTTTATTGCCCTAGTGTTGTTACGTTAGTTCATCTGCTTTTATCACTGAGAATGATGCTTTGGAGTAAGTACAAGTATGCATTCAGTCTTAAGCACTGATATAATATATTATCTCTTTTCAGAAGTCAACTGGAACTCAGAGAAGAGATAAATTAATAATTGCAAATACTGCATAATTGCAGATAAATTCCAGTAGGCTTGGATTAATTGAAAACCCAAACCCTCATGAGATCAATAAGAATTTACCATTGACCTCAGCCAGGGAGGTAAGTTCATATTCACTTTGGAGGCAGGCCTGATTGCCCAGATAGCTGTTGGTTGCATCTCCTTTCCTCGCAACAAAAGGGTGCTCAAATCTTACATCCCTTGGTCCTCTGGATCTGTCTTTTCCACACTTTGTGTTCCCCTGTGCGCTAAAGCCACGCCCTGTTCAGCATTTAACCCTTCTTTTGACAACTGATCCTGTTTCTAGAAGTTCACCTTAGCCCCAGTGTACTCAGCCAGGTGCTGTGAGCTGACTGGAGGATGTGAAAAGGGTATCCATTAGCCACACAGGGCTCTGACCTTCTGCCTGTCTGCTGGCATCCTGCAGATTTTGAGAAGATGAGGACCGTGTGTTCAGCATCACATATTCTTTAAGCACTTATAAACAACAGCTTATAAAAATCCAAGAATGGGAAATGGCAGTCATAGTTAGGCACCTCTCTGAAGCTCTGTCAAAGCGATGAGAGGAATTGCCCAGGTGCTCACAGCTGCCATGGTGGCAGCATCCTCAGGGTGAGTTACAGGAGTCAGAGAGGGCACACAGGGTTGGAGGATAGTGGTGGAGGATATCCCTGGTGATGGAGGACATTCCTGATGGTGGAGGACATCTCTGGCAGAGGAAATGGCCCTCAGAAGTGACTGCAGGCAAGGGCACTGAAGCAGGTTGGGCAGCAGGTCTTGCAACTGTGTCACCCATTTTAGGGCCATAACTTGAGGATCTCTTTGAAGCTGGAGGAAAGGTGACTGCAGGCGACATCTCTGAGCAGAATAGCAGCAGTGCCAAAATCAGGGAAGCGCATCTGTGCTTCTGGTGTCTTCTGGAGGAAATTAGAGGGAAGGCAGTAGGGATTCTGTGGTTGTGACCAAGCAAATAATTACTGTGGTGCTACTGTGTATGACAAACTGGCTTTTAACATCATCTGAGGGAGGAAGCCGTGCAGGTCCCTCATCCCATCCTGTTCTACTGCTGATCAAAATGAAAGCCAAGCTGAAGCTGAAATTAAATGTGCAGTTTCTGATTCATTCTAAGTTTGTGCTTATTACTTAAACAAAAACAACAACCACCACAACAACAACAACAACAAAAAAAAAAAAAAAAAAAAGAAGAAAAAGGAAATCAAAGCTGGAATTACAGGCTTAGGAAGGGAGTGCATGTTTCAGCACATACTGGGCTCTTTGTCATTCTGTCACACTGACAGAATGAGACTATTTATGCATTGTCCCAGGCAGGTCACATTATAAATCCCAGTGGCTAAATTAAATGAAAAAGTCCCTCAGGAAAAACAGCATGCAGCTTCCTGCTGCTCTCTCTTTGCTGCAGCGCTGCCTAGATGAGTGGGGGGAGATGCAGTGTATTCTGCTTTTGCAGATGAAGTTGTAAGAGCTTTTCATAAAAAAGAAACTCATGATAGTCAATAAGATTCCTGGACAAAGCAAATTTCCAGTGTCTGCTCACTGTCTTACACATTCTCCTGGCTTTCTGAAATGTTGTGTGTCAGCAGGTGACAAATATTCCCTCTTTGTGTACAGGCAAGGAATTACATGGAGGGCTGTAAGTACTTTCTTGTTACTGTTCAGCTCTACCAATAGCATCTGGGGCACGCAGGGGCACACACATCCTGCTTTTAGCTATAATGTTAGGAGAAAAACAAAGTTGCTACATTTGAAAAGAGCTAAAATACAAATTGTGCATCCCTCTTCATCAACTTGATTTATCAGGGGACTCAGATTTGCCTAGCAATTTTCTGGTATGCTCATGAGCAGCAGGTTCAGGATCGTTTGTGGGAGGCATGAGCAACAACAGCGGCCCCAGTAAAATTTGGGAAAGCCCCATCTCTTAATATCTGTTATTATTCAGGTATGTTGGTTAAGCACCCTGACATTGGTATCACCCTCAGTATTCCTAGCTTCCCATTTCTGCAGCACTTTTGGGTGCCTGGTGTGGATCTGGCTGGCTAAAACCTTGCTGTTCTGTGGATAAACTAGTTGCTAAACAGCAGTAACAACCTGTTATGAATTAATTTTACCTGCTCAAAATTTTGGCCACTAAACAGAGTGATGGCTTCCTTGGTTTCACAGCAAACCCAAAGCCACCACAGAAGATCCTGGAGAAGCCATCAGGACCCTTTGGCATCCTTTCATTTCTGTTTTTGCCTCTGCAAGTGGTATCACCCCAAACATCTTGGTGCCCTTGCTCTTGTCTCAATTCCAGTACTGTCATCCATGTCACATATTTGCCTAAAAATCCAAACAGTTGGTGAGCAAGCAGCCTTTGTTCCAGGCATCCCATGGAGAACAAACAGAAGAGCAGGTGATGGATGATGTCAAGGATAACTATTCCTTTAGTATAAAGAAATGCTGGGCAGTGCAATGAATGTTTGCAAGAAGCATTGAGTGTGACACATTGAGTGTGAGGAAAGGTTCTATGGAGGCAGAAATTGTTATTTTGTTGTTGTGATTCTCACTGTATTTCTTCTCTTTCTGGGACTGAATGACTTGAGAATTTCTCTCAGCCTCCCCCTCCCAACACCTCATTTTGCAATGTTTTTCTCCCTTTTTTGAATTTATCAGGTATAATTTTGCAAATGAAAAGAATTATCCATATGAAGAAGATCCTTCTCTTCAGGAGTTGTTTCTTCCATGAGTTTCCTATGGAAGAGTTCCTTTTCCACCTTCCATGCCACACATCACTCCAGCCTGGGCAAAACCAAGTGGCTTTTAGAGCTGCTTTTGTGGCAGAAATAGTGTTAAACATCAGTTGATCCAGTAACATATCTTCCTACTGCGTCATTCTGAAGGAAAACAAGGCTAAAATAAAAGGCCCTTTTCGTCTTTTATTTGTCATGTTACTAATTGCTGTATTACAGTGCTTTCCAAGACCAATTACATATTGTTTGGGGAGATTATCAGGGTGCAAAACCTACCATGGTTTATTATACAGTAATGGCTTATGGAAAAAAAGTAGCTAAATTCAAGCCCTTACTATTTTGAGTATTTATCCTGATGTGGGTTTTGTAGATACACACACACACACACACACACACACACATATACACACGTATATATACACACATGCATATATATATATAATAGGAACTGTGCAACAGTCAGCAATGTTTAAAGTGGAATTTCTTCCCTGAGAGGGAAGGAATACAAGTCATTTGTCATATGTTTCCTTTAATTCATGGCTACAGAGCATTTTAGAATTGCTTGATGTAAATCTGTCTCATCTATTTGACAACTCTGATATTGAGTCATTCATTTTTATTCTATGACTTCAAAAATTCTATATTGCAGCTGGAGATGGGTGGCTAAAGTGCTAGTTTTGGACTATGGCTTGAATGTAACAATAGCTTTTGACCCTAGCTCTAGTCCCAAGGAAAGTGAATTTGGTAATCTCATTTCAATTCATAGTGAATAGCTGTTCACATAAAAAAATCAGCACCTACCATTTGTCATACTTGGCAGCTTCTGCTTAAGAATGGTCCAGAACTGCATTACCATGGAAACTAAATTACCTACTCCTACTCCTGGCTCAGAAGGTGATTTCAGCCGGTTGTGGAGGTTTCATATCACTGACAGAAGGAGGTGGGGGCAACCTGGGGAAACTGCAACATGGATGACCCATAAATAGGCTTGGATCAGTCCTCAGTTTTCAATATTGCCGTATTCTGGTCACGTGTTGTTGGATTAAGGCTAAATGGTTTTCCTACGCATTGTGATATATTTACTGATTTTTATTGTGATAACAGATAATGGCTCTGATCCATACTAGGACTGTGTTGTTGTTTGTACTGCACATACATATATTTAGAGATAGTTTCTTCTCTGAAGACCAGATACGCAAGGGAGGTTCCATATATTCCTTTTTCGATTTTTCCAAATTTAAAACCAAATAAGTGATTTGCTTGAGCTACACAGGAAAGTGCTGGCAGACCTTGGAAACGAATGCCCCTTTCTCAGACTCCAACCTGTGTTACTTCCCCAAATCACTTTACCCTTTTTGGAATTACTCCTACTTTGCTCTGGGAGCTCAACATGCCCAAGGTTTAATACTTTTTGTCTCCCGCATCTACCAAAAGGGCTGCTAATTCACAGAACAGTATTTTATTTAAAGCTTTTCTGTCCTGAAATGAACAAGCATAAAGGATTAGAGATCAATGTTTACTGGACACTGGAAGTTTTTAGGGTTAATTATATACTGTATGTTGATTTTGTAATTGCAAGGAAAAACTACTTGTAGCCATTCTGTCCTTCAAATAATGACTGAAACAAAAGATCACATCAGTATGCTGAGCTGCATCTATCACCCCTTCCCCTCTCAGATACTGCTTTTTAGCAAGATGTACACTGGTAGGATGACTAGAAAACAAACATACAAAAAGCAGATTAATAGAGATCTGTCTTAAGCTCATAGCAGGAAAATCAGCAGAGATAAACAAAAAGATCTTTGCCATTACTAGGGCAGTGGCTGGGTGAGGAGGGGAGAACCATGAGCACCCTGTGAACCCCAGCTCCTGAGGCTAAGGGCTGACTACGGGACTGCAGGACAAATTGCACGGGTGACCGAATTTGGGAGCAGCTGTGATAGCCAGGGGTTTGGCTTTAGGAGAGAGCATCTTTGTCAAGTCTCCACAAGGTCTTGCTAGAGGGCTGGTAAAGCCTGGCACAATCACACAGCTCAGCCAGGACACCAGCACATGATATAAAGCAAAATGAGACAGGATTGCTAAAACTTGGTGGCTTCAGAGCTGTGCAACAGAATATGGCAAGTCTAGGGCCTGCTTATTAAATGTAAGCCCTGATTCATAAAGCAGCACTGCATTCTTCCCACAGATTTTCTTTCGAAAGATTTGCCTTATTAAGTTGTTATTAGACTGTGGACCTCTTGAGTTAAAAACTGCTACAAAAGCTGCTTTTTATTTGAAAAATGGATTTTGAGATGGGCCTTGGAGAGCTTTTCAGGTGACTTGGGTGTGTGAGATTCCTTGCTCTGCTTATCTTCTGCAGCAGGGGTGACTGCAGCTGTAGCCATGTACTGAACAATACCAGGCCTCCTGCCAGGCTCTCGCTCATCTTGACTCCATCAGAGCTGGTACTTGAGTCACGCTGGGCCAGAGATGTGCATGGGGGGAATGTACTATCTGGGCTGTCGTGAAAAAATCTGTACTGTTGTGGCTCATCACTGATCCCTGACCACTTCTCTTCCCTGCTGTGAGGAGGGCTGTGCTGGGAGCAGCTGCCTGTACATGACACTCCACGTTCAGGCACCATCCACCCCATCCCTGCCATATCCTCCTCAGAGGCTGCCTTTGGGGCACAGAGGCAGCAGGAGCTGTTGGTGGCACTAAACTTTTGCCCCTCTTTGAAGTGGGCTTCTGAGGGAGGATAGTCATCTCCCTTTTCCTTTGCCGTGGCCCTGGTGGCATGTTTGGGTCCCTTCTGCTCTCCCCTTGCTTTTCATATGCATCTTTCCTATTTAAATGTCACAGTTCGCTGCACCAGCTGATTAGCCTATACATGGATGGAATATAAAAGAGCAAGTCCCCAACTTGTAGGTAAAATCTTTTGTGAGATTGACTGGCTAAAAATAAAACGGAAATTGGCTCTGAGCTTTTGAGATTCTGTCTCTTCCTCAGGCCACAGGAAGGCAGAGCTAGGGGTAGCACTTCATAATTAATTATGAATTTATAATTAATTTGAAGCCTGAATCAACAGCCTACTAGTAGAGCTGCTATTGCTCTCTCTGTCTTCCCACAGTCTGTCACAGTTTGATCCTCACAGGCAGATTTCAAAAATTCCAGTCCTTTTTCTTTTCAGTTTGCACTTTTTTTTAGCCTATTAGGCTCACATGCAACTGTTTTAGTTTAAAGGACTAGATCAATACCTGTATTTTGGGTCTCTAGTTATATAGAGTACAAACAAACTTACCCTCTCTAGTCCCCGGATAGGAATGATTTGTTTAGATGTATAGTCTTACATACGGTTTCAAAGGTTGGTTCTTTTGATAAATAAGCCATGGAAGAACATTCTGTACCTCTGTAGCATGTCATCTGATGCCCGTTGTATACCAAGCCTCTTTACTCTGTGCAATAAATGCAACAAAACCTCTCTTCCCATTGAGATCGGCAGGGCTTAAGCAGATTGGCAGGGTGGGATTTGGAAGAGCACTGGAGGCTGACCTTTCCCTACCTCCCCCCCGAAGCTGGTGGTTAAAATTCCTGCTGACTTCAAGGAGAGCAGAGCTGGGTCAGTGTTGAACACTTCTGAAAATCCCACCTGTAAAGCCTGCAGAGTTCATTATAGGGGCAAAATTTTCTATAAAGCCCAGCAGGGACATGCAGAAATTGTTAGCAGCTTATTAATGGCCTTCACTGTGGATGTGTGTATTGAATTTAATTGGGCTGCATCCCAGTAAGCTTCTGATATGCTTCTTATTAATTTTCTCTACAGTCTACCCTTTGCTTCTCCTCTTAGAAACTGGACAGACGCTCTATGTTTGCACTTGCATAAAAGACTGGCAGTGAAATAAAGTGTGCAGGTAATTATTTATTACGCCTTGAGGATGAGCAGTGAGCTGAGAAGGCCCTTAGTTAACATAGTCAGATGCTAAGAGTTCAGGATCAATCCCTCTTAACATAGTCCTTAAATAAAGTAGTATTAAATGTGATACTATATAATTTTGTGGGTAGAAGCATGGTTACATTTCTTTGTGTGAGACATGGTTAGTGGTGTTGGACTTCAAGTAGGCTTTGAGCGCAGTGACACACTTGAGAAGGCAGGTTATATTCATTCAGTGCAGTATCAAGGGCATACTGCTTGCTAACAGCAATTAGTTTATCAGGAGGTCTGTGTCCAAATAGCAAAGATGTTTTTTCAGAGTACAAAAGGGAATATTGTGTTAGTCCTTGGGTCCTGAAGGCTGTGAAGATGCTTTCCTCTCCCTTGTGCTATTGCTTGTACTTGATTACCTTTATGTAAATCCAGTGATGAGGAGGGCTGAAAAGACTATGACATTAAAAAATTTCATCTTTTTCACTGAAATGAGGCTTTTGTTGTCAAGTGATGCTGTATCAGACCACTGCAAGGAACAGAAAGAGATGTTATTGAAAATCCCGTAATTAACAGCTTAAGGTATAAATCATATAGAACTCTGCTCTACCATAAGCCCTCTAATTAGCTTTGTAGAGTCTGTTTAAAAGCAAACAGACATGCATCCTTATCACTAAATAATTATTTGCAAATAAACTCTTTCTCAACACATCTTAGGAAAACATGAGATTATTAGCTGGCAGAGCTAAGCCAGCAGAGTAGCTGAAAAAGCATGAAAAGAGCTACAGAAGTTCTTTTCAGAATCCTGCTCTCTTTGGCTTTATTTCTCTAAAGCTTGATTTATCAAGAGGAGAATACAGTATTTGGTTTCCCCACGAGTAAGCTCTTTTCATGTTTTGTCTTTGAAATGAAAATCGTCTTTTGGAACAAATATCTGCTCTATCAGATAACTGCATGCTTGTCATCTCTAGCAGTGTGTTGGCAGGAAGGCTGGGCAAGGATTTTTCTGCAGTACATTGAGTACACATTGCTGGCACTAGATCAAGAATCAATTCCTCTGATATCGAAATATTGACTTTGCATGGCTGGTCTGATTTAAATGCTTATCATTCTTGACTTTGTAGGCTACATACGTACTGCAAACATTTTTCATGTGGGCCTGAGAATAAACATCTTTCCAGCTGCCTGGCCATTTCTCGCAGAGCAACGAAGGGGCTGTGTGTGTGCAGGGGAGTGTGCGTCTGTGAGTGCAATTGAAAGTAGATTAATGTGAAAGCCACATCTGTGTAGGGCCCGTTTGGAAGAACTTTGGAAGAGAATTTTTGATGCTTGAGGCAATGCAGTGCTGCTCCTCTGAATGTACGTGTCAATCTTGTCCCTCCACCTGACTGGGTGTTGACCACAGAGTCGAACAAGGGACAACATAAACAAATGCTAAAACAATGATTAAAACATTTTGAAACCTCTGTGATTTGAAATAATAATAATAATAATAAAGTAAAGATGATTTCCCATAGGCAATCAGAACACCTATTAAGTTAGCAACAATGTTTAATTGGCATTATCGTATGCTTCAGTGAGGAAGACAATGGATCTTGTGGGTGTGCAAGTGGAACACATTTGCATTTCATAGATGATTAAAACAGATTTGATTGCGTTTGTCTGAAGCCTGGCAAGCAAGGCCACATCTGCCGCCTTCGCTGTGCCCCATGTTCCCCAGGACTAATGGAGCGCATCGAGTCACCGCGAGACGCGCTTTTACCTTGGGAAGTCCCACGGCACCTTCTGCTGCCTGGCCCACTCTTTGCTGGCCCTGGAGACTTCTTCTTATAAAGAATTGATGTAAAGTGGTGCAAGATGGGAAGGATTGAAGGCAGTGAACTTGTCTTCATCTTGTTATGTGAGAGCCCTTGGGCATTCTACTGCTTCAAGGTAGAATTTATAAGGTGAGATGAAAGGTAATTTAAGTCATTAATTTGTGTTAAGGGCTGGCAGGACAACAACAATGCATTTAATCTTGCTGTGGAAAAAATCAGTGATTTGCAAAGTAGGGGTCAGAATTAGGGGTCTGATTTCTTCTTTCTGCATAAAAAGCACTGCTTATAAATAGAGACCTTTATTTACTAGAAACATAAAGCTGAATTAATTGTCTTTGAAAAATACATCTAAAAGCATTAAATATAATATAGAAATTTGTATAAAGCCAACTAATTGATGGCATTAAAATGTTTTCCTTGTGCTTTTCATTACTCTCTCATCTAAATTCAGCTGTACAACTACAATTTCATCTCTGATTTGATTGTCCCAGGCCACTCTACCTGCATGCCTGTAGCTCTCACACATGTGTGACTTCACCCATGAACCCCCCCTCAGCACCCACACAGAAGCCCACCTTTCCTTCCCCAACCTACTGTGCAGCTGAACAGCAGATCAGCAACATTCTTGTTGGTAGTGCTGTGCTTTTTTTCAACCAGCATGACAGTCCCATGGCTGGTGAGTAACTTCTGGTGCTCCTGTTTCTCCCTCTTACTTCCCTCCTTGACCCTGGTGTGTCTCCTAGCTTTTTACTAGGATCCTTGCCTGGGGATTTTGGCTCTTATTTCTTTCTTCATTTTGAGATGGCTCCCATTTTTGCTCTCTTTATGTTTCCTTTGCTCTTTCTATGCACTGTACTCTGCTGTCCCTTATTCTCACAGCACTACTCTCTTTCATGTGCCAAATGGCAGCTCTTCTCTCTTTAAAAATGTCTCTTAATAATACACTGCCCTTACATCAAAGGCTGAAATAAAGATGAGCTGGCTTGACTGGGAGAATCTGGAAAATATGCATCCTCAGTTGATGAAAGCAGCTTGTCATGGCCACTAATCTTTCAGAATAGCTGGAGACATTCAGCAGCAACAGTGATGGCTTTCTAAAGGATCAGGCTATCTGGGTGTCCCCTGTGCTGCCACTTCCAGTGGTCCTTGGGTAAGAGTGGGCCATGGGTGCACTTCATCCTGCCTTTCAGCCCTGGTCCTTGTTCACAGCATCCTCACCTTTTCTGTGACTTGGTACCAAATCTGACATAATCTTTTTCTCACTTCTCATCCTTTTGATGCTTGTTTATTTTTATCTTGGAAAGAGTGGAGTGATGGATATTCTGCAACTGGGAGAGTTCCAATGCTTTTCTTGGGCTCTTCTCTGGGATCTCCCTGCAGTCTTCTGGACTCCTTTTCTTCTGACTGTGGCACTGTCTCGCTGGGCTGTTACTCCTGCACGTGTTGTCAAATATGCATTTTATGAGTTGGGTGGCAGCTGTGTAAAGCTGGAGAACATGGGTGCTGGAGTTTTGTTTGAACAATGTCTTATTTGGAAAGGAAATAGAAAATTACTGGTGATGTGTGTAACGTTGTTAAAATAAAGTTTTTCTGTTGAGAATCTGATTTTAATCATGTACACATTGCAGGGTTTTTTTCCCTTTTACTTAAATAATGTATTCCCATGGAGAAAGAGTACTTAGAAAAATTTTCTCACCGTTTATTGCCAAAGCTTTTCCCTTCAGCTTTGTTGCTACTTAATCATAGCCCCTGGAGGCAAGTTGCACATATTAACCTGTCAGAGCAATGCTAAAATTGTGTGACACTTAGGAATATATTCAGAAAGTCCATAAAGCCATCATAATGGCTCTGGTTTTCCTCCTTTCCTACTCATGCACTATGGCAGCACTTCTCCATATTCTGTACCACTGCTTCTATTGTTTGTTTAACATGGTTCTTGCCATGTTAAACAGCTAGTTGGATCAGCTTTTTAGAGGTTTTTGGATTGCTGGCCAAATAAACGTGTGCTTTTTGCTTGTGCTCATTTCTGGTCTGGAGTCCCTCAGACTTCCAGATGAAGATGACACAATCACAATTCAAGATGTCCTTTGTGTACCTAGGCTTAGGTATAAGAAGTGCTGCAGAATACATTCTAGATCCAAGTTCTTCTGGATGTTTGCTGTTAGAGTAGTGTGGGCTGCTGTCTCAGCAGAAAAATTAACAGACTACCTGATCCATGTCTGCTTATGCCGAACTCCCTTTTATAGATTATTGATGATTATTTGTTTGCTGTGCATGTCTTAATGAACTGAGGCATTTTATTAACCTTTTGGGAGTATTTGCTTTATCAGGTGTTGTTGGTCATCCTATCTGAGATGGAGAGAGAGGCAAGCAAAGGTCAAGGAAAGAAAAGCTTGGGTAGTGAAGAGCTATGATTAATGTCTGCTTTTGAATTATGTTTTCACTTATAGGATTCAAGTTGTTAAATCCAGTTTTAGACACACAGTGCCAGAACCTCAGAAACAACCATTTCAGATGAGTGCCCTGCATCCTGCCACTGTGAGCCATCCCAACATAATAAAAAATTGCTATTTCCACATGACAGCATGGACATTAAGCTGAGGGGGAATTGTGGCTTTCAGCTTCAGTAGTGTTTCTCTTCAATTAAAGTCTGAAGTATCCTTTATCAGCGAGTATAAATATATAGAGGCTTTAAGGTACCTCCACAAAGAGATAGACTTCGGAATATAAAAAACATTATTAATATGCAGGTTGTGCATTTGTAGATTTCATTTTTATCCAGATAAGGAAAAATGGTTTATTTTTATTCAGATAAGGAAAAATGATTTATTTTTATTCAGATAAGGAAAAATGTTTCTTGTTTGCAAGTCAGTAAGCATGTACATGCTAAAAAATTGTTTACCGTGTTTGAGAAACACAAACATAAGGCTAAATTAAGCTTGATCAGCCAAGTCTGACTGTATCCTTTTTAATACAGCACGCTTGGCAACTCTAATCTTGAAGCTTGCAAGCCATAGAAAAAGCATAATTTTCAAACACCTTTGGGATCCTTTCACGGTAGCCAAGAAGTTTCTCTCTCAAGCTCAGAAAGAAAATTGTTCGTATGCAACAGAAAGATCTTTATTTAAAGGCAAAAATAGAGCCTCTCTGTCATGTGCTCTAATTAACTTGCTGTGATGTCGTTCTGGTGATGGACACAAAAATAGACATTTGCCTTCCTAAATCCTGAAGTAGAAAATGAGGCATGAGTCAGGAGGATACAAGAGGGCAGAACTCATTTTCTTTTAATTACTTTTATTCAGGTTATATCATCCAGCAGATGTTCAAGTTTCATTTTGAGAAGTTGAATCTGCCTGAAATCCCAGCATGTCATTTTTGATGGGACTTGCTCTCTCTTTCTTTACACATCCATAATTTTTTTTTCTTTTTTCTTTTTTTTTTTTTTTCTTTTTTTCTTTTCTTTGTTTTCTTTTCTCTTTTCTTTTTTCTTTTTTTTCCTCTTTTTTTTTTGTTTTTTTTTTTTTTTTAATCTTAGAGCTGATAGGAAAAGTATACGCAGTGTTCCTCTTCATCATTGAGGGGCATAATTGGCCAGCAACTCTCCGTTAGTAAAATGGTGGAGGAGGTAACACTGCAAAAATGCGGTCAGATAGTATGAGCATTCTCATTACTGAGCAAGTAGCCAGTGAAGCGTTTAACCTTCTCTCAAAGATGGTGTACATGTGAGCCATGCCTGCTTTCGGAGAGGACTATGCAAGCTGCAGCTGGGTGGCGAGCTTCAGCTGGGCCTTCAGGCTCATTGCAAGGCCCATTGGTCACTGAGTTTCTGCAAGCACTGCTTACCATGGCTTAAGACATAAATGACAAAATAAAAGCTGTAACCAGATGAATGCTACCCTGCACTGGCTGCTTTTCAGTCTGCAGGGCTGGTGTGGCCAAGGTTGGCCCTTTAGAAGTAGAGCCCTGCTGAGTGCTTGCCTTTGTATGCCAGCAGTGACGTCTGCGGTGCTGAACGGTCCCTTCACCTCTGTTTCTCACTTCTAAAACTCTACTCTGCCCTGGTAAGACCTCATCTGGAGTACTGCGTCCAGTTCTGGGCTCCCCAGTACAAAAAAGACAAGGATCTCTTGGAAAGAGTCCAGCGGAGGGCCACGAAGATGGTGAAGGGCCTGGAGCATCTCCCCTATGAGGAAAGGCTGAGTGAACTGGGTCTTTTCAGCCTTGAGAAAAGGAGACTGAGAGGGGACCTGATCCAGGTCTATAAATATCTAAGGTGTGGGGGGCAGAATGGCGAGGCCGGACTCTTTTCAGTGGTGAGTGGAGACAGGACAAGGGGAAATGGCCAGAAACTGGAGCATAGGAAGTTCCGCACAAACGTGCGCAAGAACTTCTTTACAGTGAGGGTGACGGAGCACTGGAACAGGCTGCCCAGGGAGGTGGTGGAGTCTCCTTCTCTGGAGATGTTCAAGACCTGCCTGGATGCCTACCTGTGCTACCTGGTGTAGGGAACCTGCTTTGGCAGGGGGGTTGGACTCGATGATCTCAGGAGGTCCCTTCCAACCCCTACAGTTCTGTGGTTCTGTGATTCTGTAAAATGGGAATAATATGACTCTGTTCTCCAGCAACATAAGATAATAAAGACATAATGTTTTCTGAACCATCACAGATGTTCTGCTGCTCTGAAGGCAAGTAGTACTCTTGAGGAGCAGCAAGGATATATCCTCTTCCAAAGGCAATGGGTGGACTTGTTGAGGACTGCAAGAACTTGATGCTTACAATGTTTCCACTCATTTTCTGCCTTCAGTCTTTCTTTCTGAGAAAGTGTAGGAAATTTTGGAGAAACATTACTCTGAAATCTGATTTTCTGTTCTTGTTTCACTGTGCCCTAAGGTTTTCACCAGTGGCAAAGGGCTAGGCTCTCTTCATGCATTAGGGCCCTTATTTTTGACTACAAGGTCTGTAAACATGGTCTCTCTGTAAGAAAGCACCTTTTATATTTATTTTATGGATAGCTCACAGCACAGGACATTGGGTGACAAGGAACTTCTTGGCCTTGGAACTTCAGAAATGACTTCTGTCTGCTTCACTTCTGAAGGAAAGCAGCATGTCTGAGGCAACATGACAAAGATGGTGCAGAAAAAGCTAGAAGCATAGGTTAGTCCAGAGAAATAAAGGAAAAGAGTTGAAAATAAGAACCTCTGGATAGAAGCCACTGTATCTGTACTATTTTAAAGTCATTTAAAAGTCTATAAGGTCTCTGAAGCCTATTTTCTATGTAAGCTGAGGATGCCTTGACAACATAAATCAATATTTCAGTATTTAAAACATAGGAAATGAATTGTGTATAAAATGGAACTGCTCAAATGAATTTTGACAACAGTTCCTACATGCATTATTTATTTTTTATTGTTTTATTTTTTACAGATGTGGATGGTGACTGAGCCACTAATGTAAACTTGTATCCTGATTGTTTTAAAAACATGTATTATTGGCCTGGTTCATAGCAATAATGTGAGGTTCATTATAAAACAGCTTTTGTTGTGAACAACTTTACAAATCTAAAATATTTATCAAACTTCTGAATATACAAGAGCCATTTTCATCCGTACCTGGAAGACTCCTACATAAAGTGATTCATAGCTGATTCAGAACACACATAAAACTCCCGCAAATATATTTAGGAAAGGAAGTAAAGGCTATTTTAAATTTATGGGGAGCTGGAATTAGAAAGTACCTACAACAGTGGAACTTGACATAAAACTCCTCCAAAGAAAGAATATCATATCCTTAAACTTACACACTGACCAGGAATTTGGTTTAATATTCTGCTTTGAAAGGATTGCCTTATCCCACCATCATGTAAGTAGCATGTTGTGCTTCTTGTTTCCCAAATTAAGAGTGGCACTGCTGTCAATCAGCATTGCCAGATTGTGTAGCACTTCAGTGCATACTGAAAGTCCCATGCAATTGCCCTGGTTGGTTTCGCTGCATCAAACGTACTCAGTGCTGCATTTAAATCCTGATGCTTATTCTGTTTTAGGGCTTTCTTCATTTTTCACTCTTTGTTTAAACATTTGTTCCTCCCCCACAAACTCTGTACATTTAAGATGCTTCTAAATGGATACAAATGGTACTTATCGGGAAAACAGAAACTCACTCCCTGAAAAAAAAAAAGAAATCCATCCACAGCATGTTTTAATGTTCAAATTTGAGTACCGTCTCCAGTACTAAAATGGGGTTTATAATGGAAATGCTGACATCCTCACCAGACTCTGTGTGCCTGTTGCTCTTTTGTCCTGCAAGTTATTAAAATCCAGCCTGGTTGCCTAAGAGACAGGGTAGATACTTAGCAGATATTTAGCCATCAGTAAAAATAAATGTCCTACAATGCATTTATTGGAAAAATGCACTTAATTAAGCACTCAAGTTATACAAGCCACCCACCAACTACAAGTGTGTTCTGGCAACAGAAGTATTGTTGCTACCGTGGTTCTACTTCATGATGTTATTTTCTTCAGTAAATGCATTTTTCAGCCTAACAGTTCTGGCTACAGCATATTGATAAGATAACTGTGCACTAAAGGGAGCCATAGTATTTTTAATTTCCATTTCTAGCTACCAGTAGTTCATTAGTGACACTGTTGTGAGAGTGTTGATTCATTAAGAGTCTTTTTATTAACAGTCTGACATTCATACGTAGAAGAAAAAGCCAGGAAATGTAACGAGGCACTCAGCATTTTCTGCTGTCGCTCTGGTATAATTATCTTTTCTAATGTCAGAAGAAATGGATGATTTCATGGCTATAGGTTTTAAGCTGAACCTGAGTGTGTACAGTTTTGGGGAGAATACGCACACAATGCGATTTCAGTGCCAAATCTGTACACATAAGAGGCCTAGGAGATGGCATGGGAAAATCAGACGTGGAAGTTCTGTTCTTAAATTGCTTTTGATTGGAGCTGTAAAGGCTAACATGGAAACACAGAGGAAAATATGACTTTTTCTTTGTTATTTAAATAGACTGTTGGCCATATCCCTAAACTTTATGGGGCTTTGGATAGATTAGGAGCTTTCTGCTAAGCTATCAAATATGTCATGCTCATGTAAACTCCCACCAAATATATAAATACGAATTTTTCATTGTTTATAATTGCCATGTAATTGTAGGACCAAATTCAATAGCTTAACATTTATATAGAGCTTGATACTTTAAGCATTACACAAATATTAACTAATTAATAAAAACATCTGAGGAGCCCTTCTGAGACTGTCAGATTCCAAAGAAATAAATTCCTCTTCTTAAAAAAAGGGACTGTTATAGTAAACACACTGCAGGTTTTTAAATGGCAAATCCAAAATGACACAGTAGGACAGCATTTTATGGCTGAAATCTGAGAAGAAAGCCTTTATTTTTCCAAGATTTTTCCTCCAATCTTGTAAATAAATACTAGGTAACGACTTCTCTTAGGAAGCATAGGGGAGGCAGGCCAGAGATGAGCTTGACATTGGCACTTGCTTTATTTTCAGCTGTGTATAGCATTACGTTGGAATATAGTATTACAGTGACTTATGTATTCATTCAATTGTGAAATTCAACAGGAGTTTTCAGTTCTGTCATCAAAAGAAAGCAACAAGAGGAGCAAAGCAAGTGGTATGTTTTTGACCTTTGCTTTCCTTGCTGAGAATTCATGAAACAAAACTATGGCCTTTAAGTCCTTTTTGAGTTATTTTGGCTCTGAAAGGTTTGGTTTAGTGATGCAAAACTATATGAATACCCTCTGACTTTCTGAACAAAAAGAAAATGAAACAAAATAATACAAAAATTCAACCCAAAACATATTATTTGATAGCTTAATACTACTCTGGCTCTTCACTTTTCCTAGACTCAGAGCTTTGCCTTCCATGATGATCTTTCATTTCTGGTCTTAGTCAAAGAGGTGACATTTCATAGCACACGTGGTCACCAAGCTGCTACTTCTGTACATTTCTGTACATGTTTGTAGGACAAAGGAAACCTCAAATGTACGCATTCTGCAATTTAAGATGGACGCATCAAAGAAGGGTGAACAAAGGGCAAAAAAACAGCTATCAAAGGAGAAAGCATTACAGGGTTTTTCTTTTGAAACTTTTCTCCTTGGAAATTGCTATTCTTAGAAAAAAAGATGCTCTTTTGTTGCTTAAAATAGAAATGCTAATGGATATTAATTTTTAGATTTTGTTTATTTCTTTCCTTCTTTCCCATTATCCGGGACAAGCTGGAAACCATATATTTTTAATCATAGTTTCACATTTTGAGATCTAAATAGACTTTTTATGCACATTTGTCACGAAGAAAATGAACATGAATCATGTTTTGCCAGAGCTTTTTCTGTTTTCATATAAATTTTATGAATATGTTTTCCATTTTGTTAACAGTGTCTGCCATAATTGCAAGACAGCAAGGACAGCACTGTAGCTGCAATATCACCTTAGGTTTATTTTATCTGGGGAGTAGTGTTAAGGATGAATGCTTTGGTATCAGGGAATCTCAGAAAGTTAATCCAATAAGTAAATTGTAAAGAAGAGTTTCAGAGAGTGAAAATGACACTGACATAAGCAGCCAGAGTCTCAGAAACCCATCTGACAGTTTGATCTGTTGCTGTGTTGTCAAGATGTCTAATTAAAGTGCTATATATATAAAAGACAATTTGAAAATGGTGAAAAAAAATATTAAAGTTAATATAGATGTGATTTCACAAGAGATGTGCCTTTTATTTTGTTTGACAGCCAGAGACAATCGAATGAAAATGAAAGCAGGAGTATTCATTACCTACGTGGGATTTTGACTCTAAAGCAGCTTTCTGCAATTTCTGATCACAGCTCCCCTTCATATTTCTCAGCCTACTATATCAATATTTATACATTTTGGATAACCAGCCAATATGATACAGCTAGATCTACTTGTTTTTGGTACATGTTCTCTTTCTAGGGAATTGTGTTTGAGCTTGTCAGTTCTATGAATACAACCTCAAGCATAAACTCTGGGCCCTATTATAGCAAGATTTTGCTGTTTTGACAGCCATCCTTGCATGGCAAAGAAAACAGTTTTATATTATGAAATGAATGGTGATAAAACAAACAAACAAACAAACAAAAAAACAAAACAACACACACACACACACACAAAAACACACCACAAAACATGGACTCTTCAAATGAGACACTCCAGATAGAAGTGTCTGGATCAAAAGGGAAATCACTACTTGTGAATTTCCAAGATCTGTTCCCATTAATAAATTAAAATACCCTTAAGAAAGGATCAGCAAATCTTAGCAGACTGAACGACAACTCTTGAGTAGAGCCACAAAATATTAAAAAGTATTTCACAGTAGAAAAATTTAAGATTGGCCATGCATGATCCAAGTTCTGTTGCTATACTTTGAACACACTCCCTGCAAATAGTGCATTAAAAAAAAAAAAAAAAAAGAAGTAAAAGCAAGGGACTCTGAAATGAAAAATTATAAGCCATGCAATCACAGAGAAAATTTTTTCTTAACCTGATTGGTCATTGCATGACTATGCCTTGAATCTACAGTTCCTAAAAATTTAATATTAACTAATGAATATATGAAAAAATATGCATTAGACCAAGTCTAGCATGTCCATAAATACTACACACAAATATCCCAAATGTTTTTCAGCATTTAACATCAGAATGATGCGAGAGTCTAAAGCAGATCTTCAGCAGCTCTGGTGAGAACTGAATTTTGTCTCCCCACTGACAGAAAGCCTGCTGTACTGGGGCTGGGCAAATAGTGTTTCCTTGATTTTTGGGCTATGAGGCACATCAGCAGCCTTGTGTTTGTGGAGGAGAAAAGATCAGGCTCCCACTCACTGTTTTGCACTTTGTACTTCTACCATGATTTTATTAGCTAAAATCTCTTCAAAATGATTTTTTTTTCCTTCAGTTGGGATATCCTATGAACACCTGGGAAGCATTTGATATGTTATTGAGGGGGGGTGGGCAAGCTGCCCTCTCCTTGTCCTTCTAGTTGGAATATTCTGGGCCAGACCTCCATCTGGCAGGAGTCAGCATCTGGTCCAGTTTGTCTCACCTTCTGCAAAGTTATTTGTTGATAGTTTTAGAAGATTATTTGAAGTTCTGCCTCTTGGTGCATTTTATTTTCCCACTTAATTGGTTGAATTTAATTTTCATTTCTATTTTTCAAGAGTTTTTCTTTTGTTCTAAAATCCAGTCATCTTTTCCAATACAGGAAGATCCCTGTACTCTCCTCTGCACAAATTTAAAATGCTGTTATTTCATTTAGAACGTATGCTAATAGTTTCAATTTCTTTGATTTTCCCTATTGCTGTTGATAGTTGCAATTGCAGTTTTTAATATACTTCTCTTTTTGAAAATATTTTTTTAAATAAAAAGTAGTTTAAAATCTCCAGTATACTGTTCAAAGAATCTCACAATTTACATTTTTTTCATATCGTTTTCCATTACAAAGCCCCTCAAGCACTCATGCAAGGCACTGCGCAGTACCCCAGCAATGTAGAGAAGAAAGTCTCTGGAGGCAGCACAACAGAGTGAAAGGGTGTAACTGAAGGAAGGGGATGGCAGGGGACCCTATCACTGAAACATGTGGACTTTCAGGTGTTTTATAAAAGAAAAAAAACAAGTAAACTAGCTGCCCAATATCTGATGGCTGCTGGAGCAGTGCTATTCAAGGAGCAGCTGGGGAAGCAGCAGGAGGCGGGGAATGCTGGTGAAGGCAGCAGTTCAGTAGGAGATGAGTTGGAGAACACAGATGCCTCAGCTTGGAGTAATCAATGCAGATATTGGTGCTGGAAAAAATAAGAGGAAACTGAGGTTGATAAGGGTGTTTGCTAGACAGGAAAAAGCAGGACAGGGGTGAGTAACATGCTTCAAGTGTACGATGTCACTTCATACTGTGCCTTGTGATGACATCTCCTCTTGAATATGGTAATGGGATAGTGAGATCTGCTAAAAGGCACCATCCAGGACAGCAGCTAAGCATGGGACATGACACTTGCTGAAAGATGTCTGATACCATGGCCACAAAGTCACAATGCTCCAAGTCCGCTTGGCAGAACCTGAGCCTGAGCCAGCACTGGGGTGCAGAACCAAGGAGGTTGGCGGGGGGAGGGGGTTGGAGTTAGCCTGTGCTGTGATGCCAGACTCGTGGCACATGTGTGGGCTAAGGAGGAGACTGAGACAGTGAGCACTCAGGGCTGTCATCTAACTGAAACCATACACTGTCTGAGCAGCATCGTGTTCCCACTCCACTAACTGTGTCCCAGACAGCTACGTTTGAACGTTGCTACATATTTTAAACTTAAATAAGGAAGTGTTTGAAAATGGAAGGGCAAGAAGGAAAGGAGCCAAAGTAAAGCTGACAAGGTTTTGCGTGTGGCTCAAGGGCAAAGATGATGTGGTAGGAAGAAACCTGCAAAGGGGAGGGGAATGATGATTACATGGCCTAATACACTTTTTCTTCAGCATTTAATTTCCTTAGAAGTATATGCTGCTTTTTATGACAGTGACAGATAATGAAGAGGTTGAAAGATAATAAGCTTACTATTCAGAGAAGATCCTGGAAAGTTGAATGTTACAGGTCTGTTTGGAAATCTGAAATTCTCTGGTGATAGGAGATGGATGAGTTGGCTGGATTCCCCATGATATTTTCCTGGGTCAATCTCACATTAATTCCCCTTCATAATTAAAATATATTTTATATTTTTTAGGAGCAGCTCTTTAAGTGTTTTTTTTTGTTTTGTTTTGTTTTTTCTTTCCCCTACTCTGTTATACTGTGCAGCAGAAAAAGCCAATTTGATTGCTAGTTTCCCTGGTCACAAGGTGTGCAAGAATCATAGAATCATTGAGGCTGGAAAAGACCTCTAGGATCATCTACTCCAACTGTCTACCTATCACCAATGATGCCCACTAACCGTGCCCCTCAGGGCCACATCTCCCTGTTTCTTGAACATCTCCAGGAGTGGTGGCTCTTCCACCTCCCTGGACAGCCTGTGCCAGTGCCCGATCGCTCTTTCAGTTAGGTTTTTCCCAACATTCAATCTGAATCTCCCCTGGCACAACTTGCGGCCATCCCCTCTCATCCTGTTGCCACAATCTGGCTGGCTCACATGGAGACCTACAAGCCACATTTACTCTTTGAGACCCCTGTGACACAAAAGGCCTCATGGCATTATCTAAAAGATTCCATGGTGGTTTGTGCCTCATCTTCCCACAGTCATTGATAGAACTTACCCTTGCTACAGTTCAGGTGGTCAGGCTACTGCTGGAGCCTTCTGGAAAAAAACTGAAAGTGAGTGTATTTCCCATCCCATTTTATTTGGGATGCTTTGATGGAGGATTCCTCTGGGGTAAACCCAAACTGTTCACTTTCACCTCCCTCCCAGATTTTGTTTTGGTAGTTTAACATCCCAATAGTGACTAGAGCCTGTGAACCAGCTTCTGTTTCCATTAAGGGCAGTGTGAGTTCAGCATCAGGAACAGCAATAAGAGCAGCATCTGACCCTAATTTAGCATAGAAGCAAACTGGAAGGTAGAAATTCAGTAATATATATTGGCAGATTTCCTGGTGCTCTCAGACACTGGAGACTGAAATTCATCTGAATTTCAGTTTATCCCAAAGATGTGCAATGAGTCCAATTAACCCTTTAAATGAACCAACTAATTCAAGAGCAATCACACAGCATCTGTTTCAGTATTTTATCAGTTACATAATAAAAATCTTCCTCTCGTATTTCTGTTTCCTGTTGCATTCAGTGCTGTGGATAAATACAACCCATCCCTGCACTGTCACAGTTGCAGAGACCTACTGCAGAAAATGGAACCAGAAAGATCTGGAGACACACACTGGGAGAAATCCTCTTTAATACAGTGCTTCAAATTGAATGCCTGCAGTGCTACATGGCAAATTTAAAGCTAAAATCCACACCTCATTAACAACGAATCCTGATGAGTAAGTTAAATAGAAGAAACATCAATAATTTATGGTGATGAACTCAGCATTTTCTCTCTCCTTTTTTTCTTTTTGTTTTGCATCTGTCTTTGGAAGCCTCTAGTATATTACAAATGAAGTCCCAGAGATGAGCTAGAAAGAAAAAAGCTAGGAGCTTTTCCAGGGAGACAGAGAATAAATACAGACCTCCACAAATGCAAACACACATGCTTTGGACAGTTAAGAATTTTTAATCACACAGTGTTTTATCTTCTCAGAACTTCCCAAGTGGCAAAATATATCCCCAGGAAAAGAAATGACAGCAGACGAAAAGCAAAGAGAACAGAAAACAAAATTCAAATCAGAAAGCTTACCATAATACAGTTCAGAATTCTGTGTTCACTGAGTGATAAAAAGAAAAGTAGTTGTCATGACTATGGCCAATTTTACTCAAAGAAGGCTACCAATTTAACAGTAGGTAAATATCTTACAGATATCTTGGCTGAGAAAGAGCAGAGAGAATGAACCAAATGGTTAGATTTCAAAGTGCAAGTAATATAGCTGTATTTTGTGTTGGTGTTTGTCAGTCTGTGTTATTTCTTTAGTTGCCTAGCATGGCTTCACCTTAGAGCTTTACTCTAAAGTAGTTCCCAGATCAGATATCCCATGTGTAACTGTAGGAGGAACTTTTCTTCAGAAAGTCTGCTATATGTTTGTGATCTCTTTTATCCAACTCTATTACTGTTACCTCCTTTTTTGAATAAGCACTTGGCAAATATAATTTATGCTGGTGAAGGAAATTGAAGATGGAAACAGGTGTTCCTTTGAAGAAGATACCTGTCTTTCAAAGACTATAAAAATTCTACTACCTTAAATACAATAAAAACCTAATATTATAAAGCTTTAAATGAAATAATTTATTTCTTCAAAATCCTCAAACCTTTTCCATGGTACTACACCTGTTCTTTTACTCAGAGTCATAGTATGGGATGCTTTCTTGATGTGGATCTCTCCTGTGACTCCACTGCAGTTGGACATCTGAATAAAAGTATATTTAAATCAAATCTTGGTCTGTCTTCTTATATTCTGCATTTTTCAGGTGAGACTTCTGTTGTTTCAGGAGTCACTGAGAAGAAACATTGAGGTTGGGGATTGACAACAGCCAGGGCTGTTCATGGTTCATGCAATGGTGAGTGCATGGTAGGTAAAGAGGAAAGTTGTAACGCTGTAATAATACTAGAACAGTTCCAGTTCCAGTAAGTCCATACTGTTCAAGTAGTGATAGAATTATGAACTTTTAGGCTGAGGCTTAAGGTTATTGTTTCCCTCGAGTAATGGGACTTAGAGAGCAGGAGTGAAATTTTTCTTTTGTGAAAAGTGCTCTTCTACTTTTCCCTATGTGCTACTGTCTTGTACTGATTTACTTGGGAGTTTGCTCTTGGCGACAGTGATTGCATTGTTTCAAAAAATTTGTTTCTGTGAGGAAGAAGGGACATTCCATGACCATACATAACTTTGGGTGTTTGTGGGATC
Organism: Tetrao urogallus; assembly: GCF_951394365.1. NCBI lineage: Eukaryota > Metazoa > Chordata > Aves > Galliformes > Phasianidae > Tetrao > Tetrao urogallus. Next base: position 57,073,849 of record NC_136817.1, read on the forward strand.
CACACTGGTGGCTGGGGAGATGCGTTGCCAAGTCCTGCATTTACTCCATGGACAAGACTGGGTTCCTTGTTTGTAGAGGCTTGCCTCTGAGGTGACTAACAAAGTTGGCATGCTCCAGTTTGTATAGGGTTTTAATACAGCTAATGTTATGCATAGACCTTAGGTCAAGATGAAAGATTAACTCTCCAGAGTAATATTCATGCAGGGTTAAAATCCTTTTGAATCTAACATATCCGAATTGAACATTTTGATTGTTTTCTTCAGAACAGATTGGAGCAACTGAAAGTACGTGGGTACGTGGCTTTTTTATCTCATGTGTCTGCTGATTTTGTGGAGGTAAGGCTTAATGCTCTATTCATATTTTTCTTATATAGAGTAGAGTATAAGCTACCATTAGGGCTTCAGAGACAGTTCTATGAAGTGTAGTATTTCACTTATGAGTTTGTTATGGGTTAAATCAGGTGGAAATCCTGGTGAAAGATTATGTTCTTTGCATGTACTAGAAGAGGTTATGATGCCATCTTGGGGTTGGGTACTGAGATATAGACAGGTGACATTTATGATAGCAAGAGTGCTGTTAATAGGGAGATTAGCTGACAAAGATATTTAGAACATGCAAATGATACTTCTTAAATTAAGATTTTGGGTAAGTTGAATTGGATAGCAGGGATGGAAAACCTCTGTAGTCATAGTATTAAAAAAAGAAAACTTTTTTTCAGAGTTAAATTACAACTTCTATTTGTTTATCTGTTTGTAAAAACCAAAGGAGTGTAGTACACACAGCCCTAATGCAAAAGGAGGATAAGGAGAGAGAGAAGACAGTAATTTAACTCTTTAGGTGATGCGGTAGCATGTGGGCTAATTGGTGTTTACTACAGAAATTAAAGACTTTGTACAGATCTTGGTAAATCCACGATTGATGTACTGTAACTAATACACACACAGGATTGAACCTGTTGCCAAGCATGGCAAAAGTTTAATTTCATACCAACAGGTAAGAAAGCATGTCAGTTGTATTTTCAATGCCTGATTAGAATTAAATTAGCAATTATTTCTCAGGGATTGTTTTACACAGAAACTAGAGATGTATGGCATGTATACCATATAATTGGCATCTGTATTGCCTCAGGACTCAGGTAATCCAAGACTCCAGCTAGATAAACTTCCCCTATTCTGAAAAGGGAAGTTTTCTTTGGGTTATGGTAGGCTGCATAGTCAGAATGATTTGCATAAATATACAGTTAACTATTTCCAGCTCTTTGGAGAGACTAGCTGAACTGTGTAAGAGGGGCTTCTTCATTTTCAGGGGTATTTTTTTTCCTTTTACTTATTTATTTTGGATTGGACGTAAAGACAGAATTATAAAGAACTCCTCTGGTGGGTGTTTTTGTAACAATCTGGCACTAAGGGACATGTGAATGTTCATAGCACCATGCAAACAGTTTAAGGGGCATCCCTGAAAGCTGGTACCTCGAAAACATGCCTGCTACAGCCAGAATTGCAATGTGACTTGCAAAGCTAGCATTTTATATATCACACATTTTATATGACACCCACCTTTTCCTGGAATACTTTGGACTGCATTTTGCTGGTTCTTTTTACTCCCACGTCAGCGCTGTTGTTCTGTGTTTGTCTGCAGCCCCTTGGCTTCCACAGAGGAAAATGGTCCTCATTGCTTTGCTCTCTCAGCTGTCCTGCTGAGAATGTGCTCCATCAAGGCTCTTCTTTTTTTCTGCCAAATCCTGCAAGCATTTTCTGGTAGAGGTTTCCCACAACCCATGAGCCAAGCCTGCTCGTGACATCTGTATCCAGAACCTGTCCCTCTCCCAGGGGTGATTATTATAGTTTCTGTGCCACTTCCAGCTCTTTAGAGATCCCCTCTCCCCAGCAGCCCCACTTCTGGGGTGGTCAGGCTAAAGCTGGCCTCACCTGAATTGATGGGTTGAGACTACTCTGGAAGGACAAAAAGCAGCCTTTTCTGTCATTCTGTCATAGTTGCACAAGTGCATTAATCGATCTCAGTGATTGCTTGGGGAAGATGATGAGGATCATTCAAATCAATCCAATCAGATATTCATTGCCATGCAAGCAGCTATTGCGTTTGGACCCTGTCCCATCCATTCTATCTCACCCACCACACTCCCATTGAGTTAAAATATATACCACTCTCCTCTCCATGGCTTACAAAATGGTGGAGATGGGCAGGATGGGAGCAATGTTTATGAGACTTAGATCATCACTCAAGGGGTATTACTGTGCACCGTTAGGGACTGAGAACTGCTGCTCTAAGATGAGCTAGAATGTGTTCAGTCTTGCTTATTGCCACATTTTGGTTCCAAAAGATTAATATCAATGTATGCCTTAAATACCAATAAAGCAGAACACAAACCCATGGACAACTTCATCTGTTGAATTAGTGTTAATTAATGAAATAGAGGAAAATAAGATTTAATAGTAAGCATCTCTGGAGAACACATTTATTTTAAAGGGGCTGTTATCTAAACTACAAACTAACAGAGAATTTGATTTAGAGGAGAGAAAATTCAGGCAGCTTCTCTGTATGTGAATTGCTGGATGGGGAGAGCTGCTCTTTCTCCCTTCTGATTGCTGAAGTTTGCCATGTTGTAAATGCCATGTACCCTGGTATCTCAGCAGTCCTTTTGCTCATCTAGCACACGATGGCCTTGATTTGTGTACCAAATCTGAAAGAGGTTTCTACAAAGTCTTAGTTAGGCTTGTGGTTGTTAGCAGTCAAGAAAGTCCTTGGCATAAGGAGTATGGCAGACATTAAATAAAAAGTAATGGGATACTTTTTGAAAGTAGCATGAAACCTCTGAGAAGCCAAGGACACCTCCATCCTCAAAGAAGGGAGAGAAGAGAATACAGCATCCTTAAGGTGATTACGTGATAACTCATCGATAATAGCCTCCCAAGTGCTCATCAGTTCCTTGTCACTCGTTTTGCTCTGTACTGTAAAATAATTCTAAATCTAGCTCAGCTGTAATCTTAAATCAAAGAGGAGCACTTGTTAGAGAGGTGGGGGGAAGTGATAGATTAAAGAAACCAAATTCTATAGAAATACAATTGTTAGCCTGTGTGAGGGATCAGCATGAACTAACAATCCCTTTGAGTCCAGGAGCATCTTGTAAGAATCTGATCACTTCTTGTCTTCACTGTTTTCCTTCTTTCTATGTTTTTTCTCTCTCCAGAATTTTTTTTTTTTTTTAAATTTTTTTACTGCAACAATGTACCAGTGCCTTTTTATACAAAAGAAAAAAAAGCTCTATATCAATGATCAAAAAGAAGAATCTGATCGTTTGGACTCAGTAGCAATCCTACATCAGAGAGGGGTTTTTAATTAACCTGATGTTCCAGCTATTTTAATTACCTTTATAGTTCCAGGTAAAGGCAATGCTCACTGCTTCTCAGCTTCAATTATAGAGCAGTGATGCTCTGCACATTACACCACAGTGTTTCTGTATTCCCATGGCTCCGGAATAGATTCCAAAAAATTAATGTAAACATATCTGTTTGAATGGGAAATATTTTAGGATGAAAGACAGTATGCAGGAGGAAAATATAGTGTTGATACTCTGTTAGAGAAAGGTGAGAAACACAAAATCTGAAATGATGGATCAGTGAACATTAACAGACTTAGTTTTATCATTAAAACACAGCTCTTTGCTGAGCAGAAGCAGAGCATCAGCCCTACATCTCATATGAAGGATAATGTCTGTACATGTCATTTGCCTTTATTTTAAAGTCAAGAGACTAAAGGCAGTCTGTAGGGCCAAGTAGGAGAGTCAAGGCTCAGACAAACTGCTTCAGCATAGCTGGCGTGGGTGGGGTCCCTTTGTGAGCACGGAGCTGCCAAGCTCCATCACTAAGTAAGCAAGCCATGTTGTGAAATAAGTCTTCCAGGGCTCCATAGGCCATATACTCTCTTTCATTAAATAACACACTGAATTGTCCCTAAGCCAGTCCTAGAGGGTTAGTGGTTTGGTTGCCAGCCAGCATAGAATCACAGAATCTTAGGGCTTGGAAGGGGCCTCTGGAGGTCATCTAGTCCAACCCCCATGCTAAAGCAGGTTCCCTGAAGAATCTTGTTATAAACTTTCTGGCACAAACTGTTAGTATTTGTAACAAATGCTATTGAAGTGTTAATGAAAGGAATTTGGAAACACTCACTTTTATGTCCCAGAAGAGGATGAATTTCAGTGCTTTCATGACTTGTTTTACTGAGATCTCTACTAAAAACCATCACGTTAAGATTCATGCTTAACAAATAAGCCAGAAAATCATCTGATTAATGGTGCATGGTGTTTTTTTTCCAGCTGGTGGGATAGTCACAAGCAATCACAAGTATTTTATAGGTATATATCTGATAATACTTTTTCCTCTATTTTGGAGATAACAGTTTGTACTCAGGATAGTATAATTCAAATGTTGTTGCTTAGTAGCCTTTTGCAATGTAACTCACAGGGAGCTGTTTTTCTACTGCATATTTTCCATAACTGTGTGGATGTGGAAGAAATTCTGAAATGGCTGTTTCCAGATGAAAATCAGGCTTTCTGCCTGTAAATAAGTGCTTTACTGAATGCTGTCATGTCCCTGTAATACTTTGGTGGAACTCAAGATGCTTTGTACAGTGGTAAAATTCATACTAAGGCACACAACTGGGTGCCTCAACTGAAAACTTGATTTGGCAAATTCTTGTATATATGACTCAAAATTGGTATTTGTGCCTGTAAAACACTTTGTGGCTGTGTGTTTCCAAAAAGGGGTAAGGATTTTCCTGAAATAAACATATTAAAAAGCATTCTCCAAGACTCTTAGTACACCAATTTCTTCTCTGTAGGTAGGACAATTATTCACACAGTGTTTGGAGGCCAGCATGAACATTTGAGCCTGCTGTGTTTTGTAAGAGCCAACAACTGTATCGATGGCTTCCTTGCAGAGCTTAGGCAGGAGGTTGCTCTGACATCTGTATTTGGCTGGAGAACTTGTCTAGGCACATTATGGCTTGTAAGAAAAGGCTCTACTAACCCAAATACTTTGTTTTAGAAATAATATAGCAGTGGTACCTGGAGTACCTCACATTCATCAGGTGTCATTTCTGGGAGAACAGAAAGGTTTCAGAAGGGTTATTTTGCATTTAGGAAACACATGCGAGGCTTAAACAAAACTCATGAAGATGTGGTGGCATCTGGTAATGTATGTTAAGTATCCTGTTTGATCCCACAGCAAAAGCAGGCAGTTTTCTTTGTTACCATATCAATCAGTTATGGTTAATTCTTGGTATAGTGGAGTTTTTTATGGTTGATGTAGTTTATTGGGGTTTTTTTGGCTTGTGGAATTTATTGGATGCAATAATTTGTGTAGCTAATTCATGAGTCACTCTCTAAGAGCCAAGGATGATGGTTAATTTTGGCAGAAGTTATTAATAAAACAGGTGCCTAGCACTGCACATGAAGATTTTGGAGGAATTAGCCTCCTTCCACAAGGAAATGTAATGTGGTCAGTCTTTTCCTAGGTTAGATGTTATGCCAGAAGCACATCGTTTGCAGGGTTTACCTCTGTGATGGGTTACATATGGAAAAGGAAAGAGTTCTTAAAAAGAGCTGACTTACACAGTATATGCAAGAGAATACCTCACATAGTGAAGGTGTCTGCAAAGAGTCTTCTGTCTCCTGTACAATTCTTTAGCCTTTTATTAGGGTGTTTTTTCTTTTTTCCTGTGTTGCATATGGGCTATCCACGGTCTCAGGTTCTGACTTTGACTACTCAGATGAATATGAACAAATGTAAGCACCTCTTCTTGGATCTGAGAGTGTAAACCAGCTTTCAGCTGGCTGTGTTAGCATTTCATTAGTGCAATGCTGTTTGCTGAGATGATCCAGTCTGTCTTCAATAAGTCCTTCAGGGCATGCTGTGGCCCCTGGAGTGCAGCAGGAATCCATTTGGGGTGGTCAGACTGTAAAATCTGAAAACTGCCTGCACTCATCTATGCAGATACACTTTCTGAGCTCTTGTGTGCAGGGACTGGTTCCTGTGCTTGAAATGGGTGCCCAGGACTGCAGCCCAATGAGGAACTTCCCAGTCCTATAGGCTAACCTATGTTGGAGAGACATCTGGAAATGGATGCGAAGTCTGGGCCAACCTAAGTTAAGTTTCTCAGAACCAGCCCTGCAGAGAACTATATTGTAATCTTCTCAGCCAAGAGCATCTCTGTGAAGCTGTTTTAGGAAGAGCGCAGCCAGCAGGTTGTAGGTAGCCATTACTCTCCTCAACTCCACTGGTGAGAGGTAATTTGGTGTACTGAGAATGGTTTCTCACTGCAAGAAAGTGTATTGACCACATGCCGCAAGCCCAGACGAGGGACCACCTGCATGGCTGGAGGATGGAGTGAGTGATGGGAACTAGTTTTTCTCAACCTGGATATGAGTATCACTTTTCAGTTCTTTCTGCAACTACCTATTGGGAGATTTTAGACAATATGAATCCATCCTTTTCTTGGAGACACACAGTGTGAGGGCAAAAGAAAAAAGAAAATACTTGTAAGACAGGAAATTCCAGTTAAATATTAAATGCTTTTCACTGTAAGAGCAGCAAATGTCCAGGTAGAGGCTGGTGGAGTGGTGTCTCCTAGGGGTCCATCTTGGGACCAGTGCTCTTCAACATTTTTATCAGTGACACAGACAGTAGGATCAAGTGTGCCCTCAGCAAGTTTGCTGGTGACATCAAGCTGTGTTATGTGGTTGATACAATAGAAGGAAGCTTGAGAAGTGAGTCCAGGAGATTTGAATGAGATTCAACAAAGCCCAGTGATGCAAGGTATTGCATTTGACTCAAGGCAATCACAGATATGCGAACAGACTGGGAAAATAACTCTTTGAGAAGGGACCTGAGGAGCATCTGAAAGGTTCTGGTGGACAAAGAGCTTGATGTAAGCCACCCAGCATGCACTTGCAGCCCAACTTTTTTTTGATCTTTTTAATTTAGGAATTTTTGAACTTTTTGATGGAATATCCTCCTTCCTATATTAAAATAACAGCAAGTAAGAAACTAGTAAGCAAGCAACAAGCTCTGAAAGCCACACAAGAACAAGAAGGAAGTTAAAGCAAAAATGTTTTAGTTGATCAGCATTTTTTCAACTCATTTTGTTACCTTTTTCTCCTTTAATCAAAGATTAAAAAAAAAAAAGAATTAATTAAACATTTTAGTAATTACTAAAACACAAAAACAATTTCCTAAGTAAAAATGTCTTCTAATGCAGATGTTGAAATGTATAAATATAAAGATGTCAAAATACATACTGTACTTTAAATTTCTAACTCTCTTTTAGGATCATCGTAACAGAAGATGAGGCAGGATTTTGAGACAGTCTAGACTATCCTCCAAAGGCCTGATTTAAAATGTTTTCAGTGAATGTACCTCTATTATGCTTTTGTCAGTTATCTGGATATAATTTCTCTTCTTCTGTTCATGCCACAAAAAATGTTACTGAAGTCAATAGCTATCCTGGCAGCAAAGCACAAATGAATGAGATTCTCTATTTTCAGTCATCTGAAATAGCCACTGAGCCATCCTTTGGAAAATATTGATGTCTGGGAGCTCTTGTTAAGTGGTGTTGGATTTCCAAGGGGGCAGGGAAACAGACTACTGTATTCTTGAACATTTTACGCTGACTTTCTGTGAAGTGACAAGGATAGCTTCCCCGGAGGACAAACTAACTGTGGGGGTAAGATTAAGTAGCTGAATCTGCCTCTCCTGAGTACCTCGCTGAAGATATTTTTGCCTGTCCTCTCTTTATCAGTGCCTGCTCCTTGGTACTTCTGCTGGCACCAAGGTTTGGTAAATGCCAGGGTCTCCTGCTGCTTGAAAATACATATTTAAAGGCAATCTTGAATCCGGAAGGGAAGGAGGAAGAGAGTGAGATGCTGTGCTGTTTCAGCTGCTAATTGTGCCCAGATTAGTTAATTAGATAATTAACATAAGAATGCTCTCTTTTCATATTAGAGCATCGTACATTTACAATAGCGCTGTTCATTAGTAAAGTGCTATGCTGTGGGAAACACTAATTAATTTTGCAAATTTGGACCTTTAATTGCTAAAGTGCTGTGCTTTCTCAATGTTTGTTTTAGAGTAATGTTAACTGATTACTGTCTGTTCAGAGAAGTATTTATTCTCCCTGCCAGTTGGACACATTCCTCTTGCTGTGCAACCAGAATCCTATTGCAGTATCAACTTCATTGCACTTCAGAGGAGCCTGCAAGTGAGGCTGCCTATAAGCCCAGATGATTCTGGATCCCATACCCACAAGCAGTAGTGCATCCCATCATTTCAAGTTACATCTTGTCCTAGTCAATTGTCTTTGCTACATGCTTCCTGGGTTATTGTGACAAAATTCATCCTGGCTTGAAAGCAGGATCTGAAAAAGCTGCATCTGGCAGATGCAGCTGCCTGCTTCCTTTGCAGCAGTTCCCAGAATACATCAATCCATGCACTAGGCACTTTGCTGCCTCCCTAATGATCTCTGGGTCAATTTTCAAGTGCTGGGGCTGGATTCTCAGAAGCACTTATGTGAGTCAGGGGAAACGTCAGCAATATTTGCACAACCTCAATGGCCTCCTCAGAGGATTCCAGCTCCATCCGTCTCAAGAGGATTAGATCTATGGGCAACTCTGTGTTTCAGAAGCCGTATACATCTTCTGATGTGCCACTGCTCAGGGAAGAATTCAAAAGTTATTTAACCAGACAAATAGCAAGATGTGATGGTAATCTCGTGCCCAACAAGATCATGATTTTCTTAGGTGCAGGGAAACATGGGTTTGCTCCCTGTTCTAAGGCTGCTTTGTGCAACTCATGCAAGGCTTTTGAGGTAGGAAATCAGAGCATAGATCTTGAACATCTTCAGTGGATTCTGATATCACTTAGCTATCTAATAGATAACCAGCTGGGGCCATTCTTCTTGTGTGTGTGGAAGTGGCTATTCTAACTGTGCAAGGAAACACAAAAACATCTAAATTAAGGAAAACAAAACCCTGTGATGCCATTTCTGTTAGGAGCACCTAGAAGGTGAGGTTTAAGACATATCTTTATTTGTGCATTGAATAATCAACAATGGCATGAAACTAAGGCAAATACTAGATTCTGCCCCTGGGACAATGTAATGTTAGACACATTGGTGACATACAGAATGAGAGATGATAAATGAGAGAGCAGCTCAGCAGGAAGGGACCTGGGAGTGCTGGTTACAACAAGCTCAGCACAATCCAGCATTATGCCCTTTTAGCCAATAGAGCAACCCACATTTTGATCTGCAATATGCACAGCATAGCCAGCTGGTGATCCTCTCGCTATATGAGTGATGGTGTGGCCTCACCTTGGTTACTGTGCACAGCTCTGGACTCCACAATTTAAAAAGGGTGCTGAGGTCCTTGAGAGTATCCATGGGAAAGCACCAGAGCTGATAAAAGGGCTTTAAATTATGCCATATGAGGAGAGGCTAAGGACACCTGGCTTGGTTAGCCCAGAGAAAAGAAAGTGTTACAACTTCCTGAAGAAGGGAACTGGAGAAGAAGGTACCAGACTCTTCTCCAAGAGCACCAGTGATGGAACGTGAAGGAATGATGTGAAGCTGCACCAGGGGAGGTTAGGAAAAATGTCTACACCATGAAAGTTGTCAGATTATGGGACAGGCTTCCTAGTGAGATGGTCAGCGGTCCATGCCTGGCAGCGTTTAAGAAGCATTTGGATAATGTCCTTATTAATATACCTTAACTTTTGATTAGCCTTGAAGTGGTCAAGCAGTTGGACTAGATGATCTTTGTGGATCCCTTCCAACTGTACCATTCTATTTTTCTACTGGCAGACAAAGCTGCAGTAGGGCGGTAGAGCCCCAGCCAAAGTATATTCACCACATAATGCAGGGAGCTTTGCTGACTAACTCAGCACATTCAAATCTAAACTGAACAGAAGATGTCTATGATGCTTTCTAAGCATAGCCCATAATTCTTATTTTCAGATCTTTGGTGAGTGAGAGCTGACACAACTGAATAAGTCTTACCTGGCTGAAGAGTTTCAGATTGATCGGTAAACCTATATCAGCAAAACTCAAATACTGAAACTAAGTATAAAGACAGACTTTAATAGACACATTCAATATTTTTTATGTCTTCCACTGATTTTTTCAGAGTCTTGATCAGTTTCAACAGGGGAAATAGAATAGAAATGAATAAAAATACAGACTGAATAGATGTATGTGATGTTATATTTAAAGCAGACTCAGTCATCTTCAGAAATGAGCATTAATCTCCACATTGTGATCTTGTACCTCAGCAACTTTCTTGGGAGAAGGAGAAGGAAAATACATCAGTAATTGTGAGATGAAGATGAAGGATATGGAAAAAAGCCCTTAGTGAGGGAGGGGTAATATGGCAGTAGAAACTGCACGATACATGTACTTACTCATGTTTTGCTTTCTGCCTAAACTGCTGCTGTTTTCACTGGAAGCTTTAAGATGCTGCAATCATTCACTGAGGCAACAGTTCAAAGCTGCCAGTTTGAAGACAAGACTTTGCTCAGTAGCAAAAGAAAATGAAGAATTCAAAGATAAGTTTGAAGCAGATTGCAAGGACCCTGAAAATCCTGCAGAAAATGATGGCCTGCTGGTATGAGCCTTTTAATTTAAGTAAGAAAAGAAATTAAGGTACAGATTTTTCTCTCCACCTGCTGTGTTAGTTCTATTGATTCTAGGTAGGCTACACATTATGAAGCACCATAGCAGGTTTTGTATAATTACAGTATTCATCCCTTGAGTAAGCATAGTTTTAGGGTTTGTGTTTTGAGTTCTATCCTTTCACTTATTTACTTTCTCCAATGGCATAAGTTTTGCAAACATGAAAAAGCTGTGAAATGTTTCAGACATATCTTCAGTGTTTATTTTGAGGACAATTATTTGGTCATCCCAGAAAGATTCTATAATCCTTTGTAATTCTTTGGATTTCTGAACCAACAAGGTTCACTATTGATAGACTGAGGGGCAAGATGTGGGATACATGTCCTTGTTTTATTATATTCTGTGTATCTACATCTGATTATGAGGTTTCTAAACGTTTTTATCTGCCTTCTCTTTTATTCACGGTATTTTCCCCGAAGCAAAGCCCTTCACTTATTCTGACTCAGTATTTTACTGTGTTGCCCAGTAATGTTTTCCAGTGTTAGGCTTCCTGTGCTCATTTTGGTTCTTTGAAAACATACTCCATAACCTTGAGGCTTGCATTGGCTGTGCTAGTGTCAGCTTTCTGCATGGAGATCAGAAAGCAGCAATGTGCAGAATACAGCCCTTTGCTATTTATTTGTTTTTGAAGCAGTTCCACCAATCAGAGGATGAAGGAAATTTCTCTGATAGGGATGTTTAGGTTGACTCCAGTACTTCAGCATTAAGTGATGACTCTTGTGAGCACAGTATTTTCTCCCTTGTGCTCTGTATTCCTTGAATGCACACACACACGCATGCACTTTCTGCTGAAATAGGTAGTTCAGCTGGTTCATATGCAAAAAGTCCTACCTCTACTGAGACTCTTAGCTTATTCATGTACTGAGCAGGGAAAACAGGTTTGTAATGAACAAGAGGTTTTGGATGTAAACTTTATTTTAATTCTTTGCCAGCAAAAGCTTTAGTGTGAATCTATTTTAAATTAACAGGAGAGCTTCTTTGATGGTATCATTTAACTTCTGGGGAGGGACAGGCAGAAGCAGAGTTCTGTCAACAGGAGCTACATAGCTATGAAAAGAGTTTCCTGTCTCATTACAGTGGAAAACACTTCTTCGTGTCAGTGAAACTTGAATGGGAGTCCTACAATTACTGTGGGAGTGTGCAAAAAGATGTAACTGTGGAATTAATAATGTGCTAAGAAGGAGTGTTCTAGCAAAGAATTGTCAAAAAGTATTGATGACTGAAGGTGAAAATATATGGCAAATCTGAGTTAAAATTTTGGCAGAACATTTCTGTATAAGAGGCAGGCTATTTATGGCAGCTTCCTGAGGAATTAGTGACCTTTGAAGTTGTGCTGAAATGGCAGAAGCAGCAGAGTGACATTTGTTGTTTTCTGTAGTACTGATTCAGACACACAATGTTGACTTTATCAAGACATTCTCTTCTGGTCTAGGTTACTTAATCACAAAGATGCCTTGGCAAAGACAAACATGTATAGAAATGTGTGATAAAGAAATACTATGAGAAACACTATTTCATAGCCAAAGATTGAACAACTGTTAGATTCTACATTTATAAGTCTGAAAATCTTATTGATTTGAGTGAGTACTGGCTTCAGTGCTGAAGCAATGTAGAGATGCCCACTTTGATGTAACTGGAGGAAGATGTCACCTTTCTCATGTACTCATCACTGTCTGTGGTGATTATTGTCCCCAACAGTTTGCTGATTGAAGTCACTCAAGCTCACTTAATTGATTTTTCCTGAAGTAGATTAAGGAGTGCTGTGAAGAACTGCCCTGACAGCCCTCTGGTGGAGGCTGTAGCCTCTAGGAGAGGAGTGATTTGGCTGGCACATCTGGACGTGTAAGAAGACTTCTATCTGTCCCTTGCACAAATGAAAACATTTGCTGCTTGTCTACAACATTTCAGCCAGTTAGTTTGCCTTGGACATTTGATTTTTTTTTCAAGATGTTTTATAGATAACACAATGTACTACATTCATTGTGTTTTGATTTTTGTTTAATGCTGCAGCCATTTTTAGCTAAAGCAAGAAATAGTTAAAATGGTCAATGCTTGTCCTAATACTTGTCTTCTGGAATATGCTGTGATATTGAAATCAAAACATCCTTCAAGAAAATATTAATTTTAATTTCAAAGAGATTTAGCTATGAAAAATGGGTTAAATAGAGTTGATATAATGCTTTAGGAAATTTCTGCAATAGAATAATGTGATTAATCATTTTAAGGACACTTTTTGAGTTTTACTTTAATATTTATGCTGAAAGAAAACATTTTGAGTAAGGAGTAAATGGTTGACTCAAAATGTCTCTGTTTGAGTAAAAATTTTGAAGTAACAAAATGCCTTTGTGCTCATTTGCTTTTAGACCAACATTAAAAATTACAGTCTTAGTGAAACAGGAATCCAAGTATACCATGCATCTGTAGAAATGTATGAACAGGCATGTGGTGTAGGTGACTTCTTGAGGCCCTGTGGTTCCAATTTAAGAACCCAAAATACATGTATTAGTTTTAGCTGGCTGCTTCATTTGATAAAAATGCTTGTGTGGATGCTACAGTTGTGCAAGCATTTTTATGCTGTGATGACGTTAAAGGGGTTTCTTCTAGTCATATATATATTTATCAATGTCTTCAATTATCTCCATCAACAAAATACACCAATAAATCTTCCTACAGTGCACAAAACATAAGTATCTGCAGAAGAATGGAAAGTTTGATACTGGTTCCATTTACTTGAGTAAAAATCTGATTTAACTGTTTTAATCATATAGACCCATCCTCTTTTAACATGTTAATGACAACAAAGCTCAAATGCGAGAAAGTTTCTTTTACAGAGTCTGAATGAAAAGCTCATATTATTTCAAGATTTCAAAAGACATAAACTTTTGCTCTGAAAATATTGAACCCTTGTTTATTCTTAAAAAAAGGAAAGAACTTCTTATAAAAGGGAAAGAAAAGTCACGTTAAAGATCTTGCTGTGAGAGAGGACAACACTAATGATTACAATACTGAGAAGATAAATGAGCATACAGAAGGGCACAATACTAATTATGACCTCTCATTACTGAGCACTGTCCTATTCAGAACCATAATTTTGGTAGTAATTGCTATTAATTGTTTTAATTCCTCCCTTCTGAGCTGTCTTAGAGCTCATATCATGAGGTCAGATTTCCTTGGTTGCTTCCAAATATGATAAATGAAAATTTTACTTTTATCCTTGAGTCATGACTTTGCGGAAATGCCTTCTTCATTTCTTTGTGCCAGTACAGAAAGAAAGCAGGAGAAAATGCTAGAGGCTTAACTGCTTTGCTTTGATCCTTCTCTCAGAATTATTAAAAATGAAGCCATCAAGTAAACAGCTGCAAAAATTAAACCTCACCACTACATGGGGCTTATAGGAACCACAGGATCTGCTGTAGCAGCTCTCTGACACTTGAGGCATCAACTTCATTCCTGGTTTGGCGTAAGGCAAGCAGCAATCACATCTGTGCCCATTCTGTGCCTGGACAAATTTGTCCCACCCCATTACCCAGTGATGCAGGGCAGGTGCTGCATGGTGCTATCGCCATATTGCTTCTGGAGTCCTGGCACTCCACACAAGGTAAAGGGCTTTCTGAATACATTTATATTAAAAAAATATGTATGTATATATATATATATATATTAAAATATGTATATAAATATATAACCATTAGTCAAGCAGAGATGGTAACTATATTAATCAGCTCAGAAGAGCACAATTGACCAAGAGGGACTTTCTAGCATTTAGTGTAATAAATCTGTAATGGAGGGAAGGAAAGTAGCAGAAAATGCAATAAACTTCTGAATCTGATTAGTACTTCTTTCTCTGTAAGAAAACTGTAGGTCAAGCTCTTTTTCCTTTTTCCTTTTTTTCTTTCATTTTCTTTTCTTTTTAAAATATTAAATTGGATTCTTTTATGTTATTCATAAAATGGTTTGGGACTTTTCACATTGTTCCAACTCCCCTGCTACAGGCAGGGACACCTCCATCTAGACCAGGTTGCTCAAAGTCCCATGCTGTCCGGCCTTGAATGCTTCCAGGGAGGGGGCATCCACAGGCACATTGGGCAACCTGTTCCAGTGTCTCACCACCCCCACAGTACAGGATTTCTTCCCGATATCTTGTCTAAATCTACCCTCCTACAGTTCCCCTCATCCTGTCGCTATATGCCCTTATAAAAAGTCCCTCCCAGCTTTCCTGGAGGGAAAATAGTGAAATTATTTTTCACTAAAAAATAACTTTAATTAGTTCTCCTATGGAGTAAAACCTTCTCAGCTAAAGAACCATTAAATGTCCATGTCTTAGAGTTTGCATCTTCCTGCACTGGTGAAGCAGCAATGGAAATGGAAAAACACAAAACTGAGATGGGAGGAGAGTTTTGATTTGGATCCTTCCTGATAGGAATAAGTCATAAAACAAATTTTTAGTTTCCAGATTTGGAAAAATTGCAGGGTATTTTTCTGCAGAGTTGCTTTAGAAGCAACTGAGTATGAGCATGATATCTCAACAATAGACACTGCCTTTGAATTTTAAAAGGAAACTGTAGAGTACGACTTTGAAAAAGTCACTTAAAGGCAAAAAGCAGGGTTTGGCTTGCCAAAGAAAAATAACTCTAATCTAAATGGCATGAAGCCCTTTGAGTTTTTGTTTTATGTTTTGCTCTTTTCATTTTCACTCTTTGAAACAGAAATGAAGAAAATCCCTAAATCTGTTGACTGGCAGAAAAACAGCTCTTGCAGACAAAGGACTTACATTAATACATGTGGGTACTGCTGATATCGGTAGGACTGCTCAGTTCAAATGAGGACAAATTAATATAATCAGTTTTCATCTTTGGTGCAACTGGGAACTCTTGGGCATCTGATTATAGGTTGGCAGCAGTTTTATGGAAATTTATCAGCCTGCTTTGAACTTTTCTAAGTTCCACTAGCACAGCAATCATGTT
The DNA here is from genome assembly GCF_951394365.1 of Tetrao urogallus. Classification (NCBI taxonomy): domain Eukaryota; kingdom Metazoa; phylum Chordata; class Aves; order Galliformes; family Phasianidae; genus Tetrao; species Tetrao urogallus. The sequence goes on from NC_136817.1 coordinate 57,089,554, forward strand.
GATAAGAGGCCTCATGGTACTATGTTTGCACATCAAAATTATGTGCCTTGTCAGAGCAGTGAGGTTGCAGTTTAAAACCTGTGATAATGCAGCTTTAACCCAAGCTCCTTTCCCTGGCTATGTTAGACCTTCTGCAAGACACTTTGTATTTCACAGGTATTGGGAAGTTGCTATAAAGATTGGAGCTCTAGTGAATGTCCTTCAATCGTTGGTTTTTTGAATGAGGCAAGCCTCATTCAAAAACACAATCAAAGGGTATACTCTGCCATTTCTATTCATTTTCAAAGATCCTTTGTTCCACAAAAGGTTTCTTTTGCCTCTGAGGCATTATACTTCCAAATTTACCCAAAGCTTGATTTTATAATCATGTAGTGGAAACTGAAAACCCCCACAACATAAGGCTTCTTTTTCATGTTTAGTAGTCAGTGCTCCCTAAATCAGCTTTGTTTTTGTTTGTTTGTTGGTTTGTTTTTTTTTTTTATGGAAGCAGACACACAAATTTCTACACCATGAAATGAATCATAATTGATCAGTAGCACAGGAACATTATTAAACATATATGTTCTTAGAAAATAGATGTTATCTTACGGATTTGACAACAGGAAATGTACTGCTATTAGAAAAGGATCTTTTCTACACACAACATTGCTAATCCACCACAGACACTGGTATGTTATTTCTTCAATATCCCAGGAGTATCCCACTAATTTACTGTGAGATAGCCGTTCCTATTATCCTGATTACAAACTGTACCTTTCAGTGCCTAATTAACCAAGACCATGAGAATGAACAAACACATCACTGTGCTAAGTTCTGCCCAGCCCACATATCCAGCTCCTCACCTAAAGAAATGTGGACTTAAGACTTGTTCTTAGATACATTCTCAGTAGAAGGGAAATAAACTTCTGACTCAAAGTTAGGTCATCCCAGTATCTTCTACACTTGGTTTAGAACTATTTGGTGGGCAAAGGATTTTTCTTCCTTGCAGTTGTATGTACTCTCAAGGTGCTTAATGGGTCACCTGAACCTGGGAAGCCCCAGTGGAGGTGGCACAGTCTTTTGGCAGTGCCAGCTCCCAGTGGTGGCGTTGGAGCACTGAGAGTATTGCCAGCTGTGGAGCTGGACAGCCATACCCAATAATGATGTAGCCATAAACAGAAAACAATATTCAACACGCAGCTGCAAACAGGAAAAACTGTCTTTGTTGTTGTTGCCCTGTTCAAACATCCTGGCTCAAATGTTTGGGTTCTGCTTTGGCTACAACGTGCTGTGGCTGAGGAAGGCACTCAGCAAAAGCTGTGTTAAGCTATCTTTAGGCCCCATCAGTTCTGCCTGGCCAGTCTCTCTTCCAGCCTCAGCCAGAGCTTTCCTGCTCATGTTGGCCACACAGAGCAGCTCTGGGCACTGAAGTCTGCTGTGCTGCAGGCGGGCAGCCAGAGTGGGGACAGGGGAATTACATAGAGGGATTATGTTGCTGTGCCTGCACTAGCAAGTGATGCAGCGTGATAGGAACAGGGTGAAACAGTGTTGATGGTCCCCAGTGAGACCTGGAAGAGTGCTTTGATCTCTGGCAGGATTGGATGGAGGGATGGATGGTGGGGTATGTGTTGCTTGGCTCTACTGCACATGGAGAGTATCCAGCATCAGGACTCTGCAGATAGCACACCATGCAGTAAGGGCTGCACAAGAAATCCTCTCTGGGTTCCCTGGTCTCAGCAGTAGTGTGGGTGGAGGCTCTCCACGCCTTCTGAGGATGCATTCAAGTTTTGGCTTCTTTTCTGCTGTTAATAGCATGGACAGCTGATGAGGAAGAGGAAGAGAAGTTTGTCCTTCTTCTCAGGTGCACTTCTCAGGTGTGGGTCCAAATATTTGTCTTCATAAATGGAAATAATAAATACACTTAACTAATATTTTTCTGATATGAACAATTGTTCCTCCAAAAACACAATTGGAAATTCCGTGTCTTTGTTCCATTGAAAAAACAAAAATACATGCATTAGTTTCATGAGGAGACAGCTCTCTGCATGGATTGATTTCTGAGAACTCACAAAATGCTACATGCTACAAGGCAAGTCTTGTAAGTTCTTTTCTGCTATATTATACTAGATAAAGCAAATATAAAGCCTGATTCTCTTTAGATTACCCCAATCAGTAGTAGATCTGCTTTTGCTGCCCAGCAGCAGTCTGTACCTCAGCCGCCATCACTACATTAGCTCTGTGCCTTCCCACCAGCACACTGCATGCAAAGTTTTTAAGTGCCTTTGCTACAGCAGCCATTAACAGCTTTATAGCCTATGTGAAATGACATTCTGGGATATATTTCTCTACTCTGCTGTACCTGATGACTACTTGGAGACAAAGAGCCATGTCAAAAAGCAAGAAGCAGCTTGAAAAAATAGTGGGGAAATATTGCTTTGCTCTGAGCTGTGAGTGAGGTTAGAGGATCTGAATGCTTCATGCTGAATACAAGATAGAAGTGCTTGGAGTGGAAAAGCAATCCAGTCCATACACTGTGCAAGCCCTAAGAGCAGGCAGACAGCATATAGATCTGAGTTTAAGGAGGCAAAATGAACCCACAGAAATTATAGATGGGTTTCCCTTATGGCTTTGGATGTTTCTGGAATACATGGATTCTCTTATTCATTCTGTACATGGAAGAATTGAGTCATATTTCTGAATGCAATGAAAGTGCTGAGATTTTGAAGACATAAAAAAAGCTATGGAAACAAAAATGTATGCCTGTGCATGCTGTTCATAAATATAGATACAAGTAAACCCTGTAACCACAGCCAGAGTTCCCAGCAGGATGTCCTTCTGACCCACATGGTGTCACATATCCACATCTCACAGCACACCAGCTCCCTGCTCCGTGCCACTGGTCCCCACCCTGGGCTCTAGACAGGGCTCCAAACATTTGCAATGGCACAGCTGGTTTTCCCCACTTTACCTGAAACATTTTACACTAGAAGAAATGAATTAGGTTGTAATTTACTGGGTTGCAAATCAAGCCGTACGGCCATTTTGCGGGTATGGGCAGAAGTGAATTGTTGGTTGGAGCTTAGAAGTTAGGGAGAGAAAGGAGGGGAAGAAGCTTATATCAGGCCCTTGCTGCCTTAGAAAGGAATTAGTGACAGGTGGGGAAAGCATGCAGAGCAAAGAGAAAGAATATAAAATAGTTAGTCACTGGTTTTACCACAAAGCCAGGCCTGTCTTTGCAGTTTCTGCCACTGATGAGAATTAGACAGAAACAGTCTCCCCAAGCATCCTATGATGCCATCTGGCTTATTACAGAGGAAATCCCCACTGGCAATCTGTTTTTTTCCCCTTCTTTCTTTCCACAACAGCCTGAATGAGTGCCAAGATTATTTCCCTCTCTCATTCTCCCTCTCTTTGGTATCAAAACATTATTCGGTAGAAGGGGGAAATGTGTGCTGTATTGGCTTAGATGAAGGCAGCAATTTAAGGAGCCGGAGTCTTTGCAAGCCTGAGAGGGAAGCAGGACTGATAAAGGAGATTAAACAAGCTGCAACTCTTTTGATGAACAAACTGAACCGTCTTGCTGCTGAAAAAGTGGAGATAGAACTGATAGCTCTGCTCTACTCTCTGCTGCTTGCCAGAGCTATCTGCTTCCATTATTAGCCCAGAGGGCGATGTAGGAAAGGAAAGTGAGTCAGCGCATAGGAGGAGTGCAGGTGAGATGAAGGAAGAGTGAGCAGAGAGCAACACTTTATTACAACTCTGCAAATTACCCACTGCAGGCAATTACTTTGTCACCTCCTTGTCTTTTCTGCAAGTTCTCCTTCCCTGAGATTAACAATGTGCATTCACAACAGTGGTCTGCCTCTGACAGGAGTAGAGTTGTGTGTGGTGTGGTTAGTTTTAATTATTTTTTCAGTGCAACATCCATATTAGATGCAGAACAGAGCTGATTTAAATTATAGCTTGTCTGAAAACTGTGATTGACCTGCAGAAAGGTCCTAACATGTTTAAAAAGATGATTATACTGGAGGAAAATGTTGAATGTTGTGCTCTATACTGAATATTAACTCTTACCCTAAATAACTAGATCTGTGTGTGAATGGTCTCACACATGTATATTCATAGAACTGGAATTTTTATATATTTTTATATATTTTTTAAATACCTTTTTTTTTTTTTTTTTTTTTTTTTCCCCAGGTGAATGTCTGTTTTGTAAGATGCTGATAATCTCAGTTGTCTTTTCATTGTGTAAATCCAATGAAGAGCAATAAACCAGTATTTTACTCAAGCTAATAATTTTCATGCCAGTTTGAAATGTTAATGAATATTTTGAAAATGATGTAGAATACGTATGGGACCTACATGTGTGCTGCGTGGAAATCTGCTCCTGTACTTTCAATGTTACAGCCTTGGTACAAAGAGATCCCCTCAATCTCTGTTATCATCACATCATATTTAATCTGTAGGACAGAAAGAGAACTGTCACATCTCCCTCTCTCCTTCTATTGTATGCCCAATCATAAAGATTTTTCCCTCAGCCATGCTAGTTTTTGAAGATTGTAGTTCAATTGTATTTTTGTTGTGTCTTCTCCCTTCTTTCCTGCAACATAAAAGACCTGAACTATTTGCTTGAAAAATATAGAACTTGTTCAAAGCAGTTATGTTGCACATAAACGATCTATCGATACTGAGCAATCTGGGCATGGAGTATTTAACCAACGTAGGGAAAAAAGCAGTGCGCTCAGCAGGTTTGAGAGAATCATATCCAATGTCTGCAAAGCAATCATTCTTATGTTAACACCAGCGTTTGAAGTGCTGTAAGTGTATTAAGTGTATTGCCTACAGTCTGGGTTTGTTGTTGGTACTGTTGTTGTTTGCTCCTTTAGTTCACCATGAAAGTTTCTATTATTTCTTTTATCATGTACCATTCATATTTAAATTCAAAAAGCAGTAGCAATATCTCCGGGAAGAATAAGCTTTATTCCACAGAAAAAGAACTAAATGTTAAAATGAGGCTTTTGAGATATCACCAAAAGCATTCTGCAGCTCCGTGGAAAGAAACGTACCAGGATGGGATGAAAAAATATAGAGGGAGTTCAGTACAGCATGTGAATAAGGAAAGGTGAGTTATGTAATCTCCGGACAGATTTTGATATGGATTCTACCTATTTGGTTTGTCGAGATTAATTATTTTCTACTGTTTAAAAAGTTTATTGCAATAAGTTTCAGCCCTGCACTGAGAAATTTCACCTGTGAGGGGACCTGGAGCTTGTGGGCAAACTCACACTGATGAAATATGAAGCCATCAGCCAGCAAGACCAGTGAGATAACTGGGGAGTTATGTTGGTAGATAGCAGAGATGGTAGAGAGACCTCGAGATCTTTATTAAAGGTTTGCTGTTGTTGCTGTTGATCTCCTTTAGTTAATACCTAAGTCATTATTTGAATAACTCTTTCCATGAAGTTTGAAAAATGAAGAAAAAGAGACAGCATCTGAACGGACAAACTGTAGGTCGGAAACGAAGCCAGAAGTTAGACTATTCAAATATAATGAGCTGCCGAGTGGTTTGAACAGGGCTGATAAGTTTTTGATAAAAGGCCATGGATTATTGCTTTTACTCAGTTATATTGCCCTTGCAAAAGACACATTGCTCAAAAGAGAGGACAAATGTGCTTCCTTAGAAGTCTCTTCATAGAGAATGTACACAAAACCAATGAAATAAATGAAAAAGGAACCTATAATAAACAAAATAGTGACATTTATGTGCAGGAGGCATATAAAAATTGCCTTTGTAATAGAAAAGACATCTTGATTGTGAAATTGGCTGCTGTTGGAATAGCACAATTTTAGTAATCTCTCTATTCCACGCACAATATTTTATTGCTATTTTCCTTCAAATCCATCACTCAGCTTACTCAACTATAGGAGTTTTCACCAACAAGCATTGTACCAACTGTGTCAGTAATTCATATCTGATACGAAATGAAAATATTCATAGGTTTTTGCAAACCGTATGTACATTGCTGGAAGTGTGGCAGAGAATGATGAATACTCTCAAGTGTCTGAAGGTATTTGTTTCTTCTCTTAACTTTAAAAAGAAGGACAGATTTTGGAAACACATGCAATCTAAATTTCAGACTTTGTTGCACTGAAGGAGTTCATGTCTAGGAAATCAGAAAATATCCAGATACCAGAAGCAAGACAAACTCATGCTTTTCCCCTTTTCTTTTCTCTTATGAACTTTGGGAGTTGGGAAGTCTTTGGGATACAATGTAAGGCTTCCACCAGAATTAATGGACTTCTAGTCTATGTTTGTCCCTCCATTCAAATGCTGTGTATGGTAACAAGGTGGGTGCAAAAATTAGGGCCAGCCTAGTCACTGAAATTTGCTTTTGCTTAGAACAACAGGTATACCTTGGTTACACATGTAAGTCTGTCCTGTGCTGTGGGGCCAAATTCCCTTTGCAAGCTGTGCAAATTGCAGAATCCTCTTTGCCTACGTGCAAATGTGAAGTGACATTGTTTAACTTGCTTTAGTGTGGAATTTGCACTGGGACAAGGCAGAGCACAATGCATTTAGTCACTCTGCCATTACAAATGCTCAGACACCACTTCTTCATGAGAAAGGAAGAAAAAAAAAAAATAACTTTCCCTAAGATAAAGGCTGGTTGCAGGCTATGCTGATGTGTGTGAAGCCCTGGTCAAGCTCCATGCATAGGGCTCAGACTGCTCAGGATGATGAGACCATGATCAGCACTAACAAGGTGTGGGTGGGTCCTTTCCTGCACTGCTTATTCCAAAGCAGCAAAGCAAGGCTAGCTCTTCTTGCCTCCTGCAAATCCAACCAGCTGGAAAAAACCAACCTGCCATGATTCGCTGTGACTGCTGCTGAATGGGGAGCTCCAAGATGGTCCTCATCCCTTTGAGTGCAATCATGTTAGGAATAGTTCAGATCTTTCTCAGCATTCTCTGTCCAAATATTTTGTATGTACTGTAGCTTAGCAATGCCTCCAAGGAAATATTACTCTGTCAGTGGGCAAACAATTGCTTAGCTTGAAAGAAATGTAATTATTTTAGGCATGCACAAATGTTTTTGGCTGCATGATGCTGTAACATTATTAACTGAGGAGGGAAAAAGAGAGCTAGTTCTATTTTAGAAACTATATTGCCATTGTCCTAAAATGCAAAATAGCATAAGTCCTATCCTGACCAGAATTCCACATTTGCTCTTGATAGTAGATTGGATTTCAGAGCAGGATTAAGTAAATAAGTCATATTAAAATGACAAAATGGGTAAATAGAATATAATGTGAAATGAAATGTAAATTGGATTTAGGCAAACACTTTTATACAGACCTCCTGTCAAACCCTATCAGACTGCTTCAAATTCCTACTGTGATTTCTGCTCGCAGTTCTATTACATGTTGCCACTCAAGGGCATTTGATGTTTTCTCTCTCTGGAAATTCATTTGCATTTAAATGATTTGAAATAATCATAAAAGCCAAGTGCTATGAAGTTTGAAATTAGTTACTGTCTATAAATTGCGATGCCATTAAAAGATGATTTTGAAGAGCTTTGCTGTCTCAAATGTATGCAGATTAAAATCTAACAAAGTACACCTTGTTACAAAACTGTAAAGAATGGTGTGACATGGACTTAAATTGATTTATTCTCCTACTAGTGCCTATAAACTTTACATACTTGGGTTTCTCCTGTAAGAGGAAAAAAAAACTTTCATTTGCCTGCTGAATCTGAGCCAAATTCTGTTCTCAGATGGGGTTTCATTGGGTGTATCTGACACCAGCACTTGGCCCTCAGAGTTTAATCTATCTGCTCAATTAAATTTCTGGAAGTGCTGTATGAATAGTTGGGTCTCATAATTTTTTTATGGTGGGAATAAAGGAGTGGGATTGGAAACAATGGAGGCCATTTATGGTTGGCAGTGCGTGTATACGTATTCATATATATATGCATAGATGTTCAAATTTTTCACCTCTCCCTTGAATTCTGTGTGTTCTCCTGGTGGGTGTTTCTATAGGTTCTTCTTTCTGAGGCAGCTGGTGTTCCTGGTAGGTCACCCTGCAGCTGGCCTCACCTTCCTCTTGTTGATGGAAAGCTGAAATCCATTTAGGAACACAAATACATTTTGAAATACTGAAGTCCTCTTTGAAACAGAACTCCCTTCTCCATCAATCCCTAGGTAGACTTAGGCAGTTCAGAGTTGTCACCTCATAAGTTCATCTTTCACTGGGCCTCCCATAGCACTCCTCCACTTTTTAACCTACTCCTGCTCTCTGTCTGTGAGACCTTATTGGAATATACAGTCTAATATAAATTCCTAGTCTCTTTTTGTTTATACCATTGGGAGACTATAACTTTACATCTTTGGATACCAGCAGTACATTCCAAATATATTTTCCTAGCCCCAAATCATTTTAAATTGGCTTAACCACACATATACACTCAACTATGTCTAGTTGTATAACTTGATCATAAGATGTTTGTAACAAGGAAAGCAAAACTCCTTGGTTTATAGGTCTCAGAACCCAGGGATGGAATTACCTCTTTATAAACATATTTATGTGTGCATTTTTATTATTCAGAAGAATGAGAGAAATGTGCTTCACACTGTGGAGTGCATGTTTTACAGGCAAGTAAACGTAGCGTTTTTATATTTCCAGTGGTTCAAAAATTCCTAATATGGTTTCCTTGAAGATAATATAGCTCTACAATTCTTACGGTTTCCATTACAGCAATGAAGACTTCTATGCTTGTGTGCATGTGAGTCACAAAGCGGAGTGGTTGCTTTAGTTACCTCTACAATGAAGAGCTTGTTTTCTAAAGTTGTCTTAGTAGCTAGTGTGAACTATCAGCTAATCCTTCCTTAATTACAGTGTGAAAATTCAGAGTATGCACGGCAGTGTGGAGACAGCACCTAGCAAGTCAGGATCTGGATCAGATCAGATATGTGATGGAGGGTGGGGGAAGAGAGGCGGAGGTGAAAAGCTTCTGCTCTTTGAACACAAAACAAGGCATGGATCTTGCTTGGAAGCACAAGTAGTCCAACAGGAAAAGGCAGACTTAAACATGGGAAAGAGGACTCATCAGACAGAAAACAGTGATTTTGCTCAGGATGACTCTCCCAGGACAGTTTTCATTGCAAAGGCAACTGTCCTCAGTGCATGTTTTCTCAAAATCCCATTGGCTAGAGAACTCATCCAAACCAAATGTACTTTCAGCCCCAGATGGTTTTATCTGATGAGAACCACAGACTACTGTTGTCTCTTGGTTCATGGAAATGATCTGGCTACTAAGCTATCAATTGTCTTCATTCACTTTCACAGCTCTCCTCAGCTCAGAAGAACAGAAAAAGTTTTGCCCCAAATCATTAATGGACCCTGGAACAGCTCAGCTTGTCTCAGCCCAGAGAACCAGGGGTATTCCCTAGAAGCCCTGCTAGTGTCTGAAAATGGGAGAAACTGCTGAGATCCAGCAGTGATTTGGACAGGAATGAAAGGTTCACTGTTAGACTGCCTAACCCATGGGGTTACTCCAGGAGCTAGCTTTTATGCTCAAAGAGAAGAGAATACTCTTGAGGATGGTGGGTAGTCAGTATTTCAGTGGGAAATTCTCTCTGAGTTCTCTAAATAAAGGTTGGAAAAGCCCAAGTTCAGGTGCAGTCCTTCATCAGGGAGTGATTTACTGAAAGAATAAATGCAGAGCTTATGAAAAGAATAATGTTTTGATGCCTCTTTTACATGTGTCCTTCCAAGAAAGAAATCCAATAAATGAGCCAAAGTCATAGGTTCTACCCTGCTTTAAATCCTTATTCAGAGCCAACTGAAGAAAGTTTTGCAAATCATCTGGCTTTGAGAACTTTTACCACTAGAAATGCGATCTGGCAAAATAGATAAAAAATTACTGGGAACTGCAGATGAAATTGTGGCAGGAGATTTAACTGAAAAAAATAACATTTTATGAATCCAGGGCAAAACAATATCTCCCGGAACATATTGCAATCCGATCTTCGCAGATGTTATTGAAATAATGCAGAGTTTGATAAAAATGCATAAATTATACTTTATTGTTATGGATTATAAAATGTGCTCTGAAAGGGATGGTAAGCACAGCAAGCATTTTGCTTTATCTGCTTTGACAGCGCTTCATTGCCATTAAATGAGGAAGCATAGCTTTACAGAATTTGCAAAAGGCAGAGGAGGGAAGGCCACAGAATCAAAACCTTCCAAGGATGGGACTGTCTCCATGTGTGTTTAAATTGTACTTTGCACAGAAAGCTGTGAGCACTTGGTGCTCTCCCCAGCACAGACACGAGTATAACTCACAGAACCTTTATTCTCCAGCCTATGATAACTTTTTCCTTTTCCTGTTTTCAAAGCCTCATGTTCTTGTATACAGCTTGAGTGCCCTTTTGCTTTCATCTGCCTTTTTTCCTAACCACTCCCTATAGGCATTCTTTTTTAGCTGTGCTCTGACCTACAGTAAGGAACATAAAGTTTTGGCTCCTCAAACCTGCATAAGTTCAATGCAGTGGCTCAGACCTGTCACTGCACAAGACGAGTTTGAGGGCCAGGATTATAGTACTGAATTTAAAACATAGTGGGAGGTAAGCCCATCTCCAACAACAGCAATGACATTTTCAGTTTTAGGGTTTTTTCCCTTAAGGCAAGCATTTCTGAATGTTCTGGAGTGGAAGCTAACAGATGGGATTTCTTTAAAAAGATACAAACCACAGCATAGGGTTTCAATCTGATCTATGTATTTTTTTTCTACCAGAAGGGAGCTAGACTGTGCTACCTACTTAGGTAATTAATGATTCAATGCACAGCCACCATACACTGGAATTTAAGCTGCTGGAAGTCTCATTTGTAGCCATAAGAATGCAAAGGGACACAAAAAGCTTGATTTGTTTTTGTGTCATTCTTGAGTTAAAATTAAACCTATTAACCTGGAGCCAACGATGCAATATTGTTACATTAAAGCCCTGTTTATTCTTCTTCATGTAGATTGTTTCCTACGAATGACAAAAATTGATGTATTTTTTGAAAAATATTAAAATAAAAGGTTAAAATATTACTTTGTTGCAGAAACATCTATTTGTAGCTGTGTATGCTGCCTATTGCCTGAACCTTGTCTTTGCTGCTTGCATATTGTCTCTGCTGTCTGCAGAGTTTTCCATCCTAATCATAGCAGTTAATAGGTATATTAGACATTCACGAGACAATTTAGTCCCTTTTAGATATCTGGTAGGAGACTGAATTTTGTGAACATGCTGGTTTTGCCTCAGATTTATCTTTCTTTAAGCCCATATGCTGCTCACTGCTCCTTTGTTCCCTTCAATCAGTTTTGAGGACAGAGTTCCCACTTTTTGCTTGTTGTACCCTATAAACAGGAGGCAACAGCACCACAGGAAAACAATTTATTTTTTTTTTATTAATACACGAGTTTAGGTTTGTTTAATGAGAATAAATGTGAATAAAGGTGAGATATAGAACGCTTGGTGTCTCCACTGGAACTCTCTCAGCTGCATGCACCTGGGCAAACAGTCAGCCCCTTGCAAAGCCAGCAGATTCTGCTTCCCTTGCGTGGCCCCTGAGGACTGAAATGGGCTCCAAGTGCAGGGCAGTAGTCAGAACTGCAGTTACAGTGCAAGTCTAGAGAGCGTTTAACTATGTGCTTAACTTTAAGCATTTTTTTTCAGTCCCACTGGCCTCAACAGGATTTAACAAGGCACTTAACATCCTTCCTGAACAAAAGTACGTTCCTGGAGTCAGCCTTAACAGGGCGACTCACTAATTCCTTTCTTAATGCTCTCTGAGCCCTACCAGTTCAGTAACACTACACAGGAGCTGGCTGTGCTCTGACAGATTTGAGCAGGTGAAGAATAAAGATAAAAGTGAAAAATAATCATCTGGCATCAGTCTGTAAGGCCACCTCTACTTTGGGCAGCATCCAAAGAGGGTGGCAGCAGGTGATGGTCCTCCTCTACTCTGCCCTCATGAGGCCCCACCTGCAGAACTTCTTCCAGGCCTGGCGTCATTGGCACGAGAAGGATGTGGAGCTGTTGGAGTGGGTCCAGGGGAGGTTGTGAAGATGATTAGAGGGCTGAAGCCCTTTCTTCTCCTATGAAGAAAGATTGAGGGATTTGGGCTCGTTTAGCTTGTAGAAGAGAAGGCTCTGGGAAGGCAACCTCATTGCAGCCTACACACTGTAGGACCCAATCCAGCAGCAAAGACTGTGGGCTGGGTCCCATCACCCCACCGTCAGAGAAATAAAGCACATGTAACACACCACAGAAAACATGCCGCAAGGACAGGAAGGGGACTCAAAAGGTAATTCAGAATTTCTAAGTGCTTCCCTACCTAATCTCAGCCAATTATTCGTTTGGCTCTGATTATGCTGTTGCTGTTCATTTAAAGTGTAACGCTATCAATATTTTTGCATTAGGAGGAAAGTAAGCAGAAGAATGAACACTGATTAAGGAAATGTGACCAGGGCTGTTTACTGATAATATATGTAGCAACACTGAGACATGTAAATTGTATTCAGGGGTTGCTATCTGGTCATGTTTATGATCTTCAATATATTTGTGCATTTCTAGTTTACTGCTTGGGCAAAGCTTGGATCTCTGAATTATGGATGCGTTGTGAATTTTTCTCACAAGGTTTCAAAGACTGGGTCATTCAACAGACCTATGGTGCTATTTAGTAATACTCCTAAATGCAATTTTATTGTCCTCTTCTCTCACTGGAGAATACACTAAAATTTGATTAAGGGAGAATTCCTTCTTTAGGCACTGGAGTTTTTTCATAGTGCCTTCCTTAAAGTAGCTTTTCCTTTCTTCATTTCATCTTGAAAGGTCATTTTAGGAGCTAAAAAGCCCTGTTGCCAACTTTTAAAATAATTATGATCTCCAATAAAATGCCACCTATTTTTAACATTGTACTTTTTAACATGTCTTCTTTAAAGACAAAAAGTAGATGACTTTTTCCATGAATAATGTATGACTCTAGAGACTATGTATGCTATGACATGAATTATCTACTACTTTTCCTCTATTTGCTGATAAAGTAGGGGGTGTTTTCCACATACTCTGTAGTCAGCTTGTGTTTGGATTTGGTTTCTTTTTACTGCTGTATTTGAATGATGACATTTTGTCGTAGTTTATACCACTTGATAGTATAAAATGTCAGGAGGAAATGATCATAACACTTCTGCAGGTGATAAGTATTCCTTGCCTGTACTTCACAAAGTACAATACACTGCATTATGTAAAGGAAAAGCAGACGGAGTGGTAAAAGAATTGGGACTAGGAACATGGAGTGTGACCAGTTTAGCACAGGAAACATCTAGAACATATTTCAGAAAACTGAATGTCTGCTATCTCTTAAAGATTTGCTGGGATGGTGATGTTTATTGAAGTCAAAGAGATAATAAACTGAATTCAGAAACTGGAATCCCGATTTCTTCGCTGAAGGTTCAGAAAAGAATATAGTGGTATGGATTCATTTGTGATGTGGTGTCCACGGGCAAAATTCATGTGTTTCAGTATTTTCATGGGCCAGGTTCAACAATAGTTGAGGTGGATTTAAACTAGCAATTCAGACATGAAGTAAAAAAACATAAGAACATTAAAAAAAGAAAAGAAAAGAAAAGAATACCTTAGGTGAGGCTTTAAATGGCAGTTAAATATTCAGGTGGCTCAGTGTCTCTCGGGAAATAGTGATGTTTAGGAAGAAGAGGAGAAAAAAATTAGTGGAATTGGAGAAAACTAGATAATAGTTTTCAGGTAAGAGGCATATTAAAGCAAACAAAGAACTTGAGGGGAAAATCTGCTGGGACCTGGAGCTTAGCAGAGATATGGTACAGCAAATAGTGGGAGTTAGAAAGAGCAAGAGAGATGGAGAAAATAATCTCACAGCATATGGAAACAAGAGATCAGGAGGAGACCCATGGGGGTATTAGTGTGGATTTATATCTCATAATTATTATTATTAGAAATAAGGGGATAAAATTCAATTTTTAATTTTTATTTAAAAAAAATACCAACCTACTTCCAAGTTTTTAGTTAAGTAGTACATTCCGCATCTTCCAATATCTCTCTGAAGTCCCTCATACCATTGCTAGACTCCTCAGAAAGTGCCTTGTCTGTGACTCACCGTAGGATGAAAACATAATGTGATGAAAACTCTGGAGGCATTGCAAGACCCACTGGGAGAAAACAGCAACCATAATGCAACATCAGTAGGTTGCATGGTCAAAAATAGGACCAAATGTAAAACGGGAGTGCCAATTGGAATGGATCTATTAAGTAATGTTCAGCAAATGCTCTGATCTGTGGTGGGACAAAGGTATCAATATTTATGATAGTTTCAAAAATGCTTTATGGATGTCAGATTCCTGGCAGAATGTTCTGGTTTGCATTTGGACTTCATTAGAAGTTGAACAGCAAGAAAAGTGAATCATTGTATTCCTTGAAAATCGAGAAATTTGTGATCTTCTGGTGGATTCCAGGTGATAGCGACCTGCAAAGGGGAGCACGTCTACTGTCAGAATGAGAAACAGCCTAATGCAGCAATTCTTGTTGCACGGATATTCCCTGAAAAAAGGAAGATAATTGAAATCGGGTGAATACTTGTCCATGAGCCTACAATTCTTTTGAATTTTTATAAAAAGAGTAGGTGCTTGATAACTCAAATAATTTGTAATATTTCTATTTATCTTGAAGCACTTAGGATGGATGTGTTCTAGGAGCAGTTTGCAAATTTTTGTTGCCGTGAAAATTATCCAGTCAAAAAAGTAAAAAAATCTTCAATACAGTTATTGAGTATTCTACAGAAACAATCTGAATGACTTTGAAAAATGGATAAGCGTGGATAACCTATGAACAGAAAAAGTTGAACATTTCAAATTTTTAACTACAAATTATTCATTACAGTCTAGTAGAAATAATGTCAAATCTGGCTAGTAGCACAATAATAGAAGATTCATGTTGTATTTATGGGAATCACCATGTAATTACCTCTGTCTCCAGTGGTGGTACTGCAAAATAATATGCAATATTTCAAGATATTTAATTAAGTAATGTCAGTGAGTTACCTTGAAGATAACTTCTATTACCCCCATATGACAGGCTTGTTGATGATTAGCTGATGGATGAGTCCCCTCAGTATGAAAGACAGATGAACTGGGGAACATCAGTGTGATATGCAGAACTCAGTGTGATGGAGTATGTGTAATTATTTGTTATTTACCCTTTAAAGGTGACCTACAGATGCAGTGCTTTAGGGTTGTTTTCTTGTCTTCTTTGTAATGGAAGAGAAAATTCTGTAAGGTTCTCCAGCAGGATCTGTACCTTTTTCCTCTCTGTAGAAATTGTTGTCCACTTTATTTGTCCTCAAAGGCCTCTGATCCCTGGGGGAAGTAACAGGTTTATGGTATCAGTTATCAAGGAAGAAATATCTTTGTGTGAGAGTAATTTTTTATGTGGCCTCCTTTAGATGTGTTAGCTGTTATGAATTCATGTGTGGTTCACTAGTAATGTCAACAGCAAAACCCATCATCCCCATCTTGGGAATTGTAGAAAATACCCTGCAGCCAACATGATGAAAATATAATAAAAGATCTGAGGAAAGACAGAAAACAGAAGAAGCTGAAGAAAGATGATTCTGTTAATTTTTGTTTCTGTCAGAGCAGTTAAGAAGCAATCATTGGTTGTTTATCTCATTCAGCATAAACTCTGGGCTTTCAGTTTCTTACACAAGTAACTGCTCTCTTACTCTGTTGGCTGCACTACCTTGTATTTTCACTTACGGCACTTTTTCTTGCTGTCACCACACAGCTGACTTGATCACAGCCTTCAGCCTAAAAATCCTTGCTTTTTACTCAAGTCTGACTCCTGCTTACCATGCCATTTGTCTTCTACTATATCTGTGCACTCCTCTGTGAACCCTAAGGTGATAATTACATTAGCTGTACTTCATCACAAGCTTGTTAGGGCTCGACAGTTGATTTTGGCTGACTATAATCAACCTTGTACCCACTTGTCACTGTCCCTTTGTGCAGCAGTTGCACATGACACTTCCTACATCAGCAAACTGTATGTTCTTTTAGGAGTGCAGCTGCTGAGTGAAAAGACTTGCATTGACCTTTGTGCTACATGTGGTTTTGGAGATTGTAGCTCACTAGCTCTAGTTTGGTTCAGGGGACTGAATCATGTATGGCTAGAACAGGTCTTTGGGTTTCATTTCAGCTGAAAAGTATCTAGTTTGAGTGCTCTGGAGACAGCTCAGCTGCTTCAACCAAAGCACAGTAAGGGC
Source organism: Tetrao urogallus (assembly GCF_951394365.1). Classification (NCBI taxonomy): domain Eukaryota; kingdom Metazoa; phylum Chordata; class Aves; order Galliformes; family Phasianidae; genus Tetrao; species Tetrao urogallus. The sequence goes on from NC_136817.1 coordinate 57,105,871, forward strand.
GGCAGAGTTGGGAGGGAGAAGGGACAAGCAGGACCTTAGCAACTGCAATTCTGACCTGAGCTACAATGCTGATGGAGGTGTCTGTGCTGTTTGCTGGTGCACCTGATGCACTGCTGCCTCAGCCACTGAGGATCCTTTTATTGTTGTTGTTATTGTTATTGTTATGCTCTTTGTAAAACCTCTTTTATCCTGTGGACTTTTGGCAGACAGCTTTTTTTTCTTAGAGCATGCATCTAGGTGATTATGATAGTGATAATTTGCAATTGTTTCCACTATTGCTATGTAATATCCAGCTGACTTCAGTGGAACATCTCAAAACTAGGCTCTTGACCTTTCTACCTCTTGAAGGAAGCTGGAGCCTTATTTAGTTTATTAGCCATTATTTTGAATTAATAAAAAAATAATTTCATGTATTTATGCCTTTTCTTTCTCTATTTTTCATGTATTCCAAGAAATTTGATCTGGCTGCAAAGTCCATGCTCATTTTCTGCAATGTGTCTGCCATTTTGGGTGGAAAATACATTAAAAAATAATAATAATAAAATAAAATAAAGAGTTAGTTTACTTCTAAAAGTGAGTGTAAATTTGAGATAGAGGAATAGACTGTACTGAAAATCACATACCTTAGGTAAGAGTAGGTATGGCTGGAATAGCTGGTGAGTAATATTATGTTTGAAGAAATGATCCATTTATTTGACAGGGGAAATGACTTGAAATAGAATTCAAGACAAGGAAATAGTCAACTTTTTGCAGCAGCTGCAACCACCGTTTTCTTGGAGAAGGAAGTGTGTGAGTGGAGAAAAGAGATTGTAGCAGATTTTGCATCAGCCACATATCAGCTCAGGTTTTGAGAGTGGAGTTGTATCCGTTTTGAGTTTTTCTTTGCAACACCCCCCAGTGTGGGGCCATCTTTAGATAGCATTTAGTTCAGTGGGGCCTTCATTCATATCAGACTCACAAACTTAGTATGCAAAGCCACTTCTACTGCTATGAGAAGGAAGTCACCCTGAGACGTAGCATTAGCTCACTTCGCTCTTATTCTGTATACATATGAACTTGTACAAAACACATGGTATTTGATTTTATGTAAAATTTTATTTTAAGCAAGTATGGCACGCTAGACTTTTCCTCTCCATGTGTTTGTACTTTTCTTCTATGTGAGTCTTTCATGAAATGTCCTTTATTTAATTTACTAAATTCTACCTTTTCCCCATTTTTCCTTAAATCATGCTCTTCTCTTTCTGTATTGTATGCCAAGACCAGATGCAGTGATGACTGAACAAAAGATGCATACATGTTGGGAGCATAAGCATGTTCTAAATAAAAAGAAAATAAGTAAAAAAGCTAACTTCTCTTGAAGTTTGGAAGAGACAGAGCTTCCGTTGGGAAGTGACTGTAACACCACTGATGGTGCAGAAATTACAGCAATTTATACCAGATTATGTCCCAGCCTTGTGATTTTTATTCTGAATTTTTTTCATCTATTCATAATTTTTTCATCTATCTCCATTTATGTTAATGGAAGATGGACATCACAAGCAGTCAGTAGTAGCCAAAGAGATGCATTTGTTGTTATAACTGATAAATTAGTGTCTTTGTTCAAACAACCCACATTTACATTCACTGTTAGAGAAGGGAAAGCTTCTTAAAAATTTATAAGCTGACTATGCAGGTTAACTTAAATGTGGCAGTTATACAGTGTTGACTCAGAGTTAAATTTAGGAGCACTTTGCAAAAACTAGTGGAAAGTAGAGCAGTTGTTCGACATCACAGACTTGCAAATGGTTGAGTTAAATATAATGGTGAGTATTTAGTCACAGGTCAGACACAGACAGAGTGCTTAGAGTGCTTTCCATGCATTGATTAGTCTAATTTTGGAGATCATTTAGTGGGTTTATGTGTTTTTGTTTTGTTTTGTTTTGTTTTTTGTTTTTTGTTTTTTTTAAATAGACAAGCCTGTGAGAAAAACACGGACTTATAGCATGCAGGGCAAAATTCATAAATAGAGCAAATGTGATGTTCTGCTTCTTTTTGTGTGCTTTATGCAGTCACTGCTGGAAAGAACAAGGAGCTCTATTGGGCCAGATCCTTTCTGAGCTACCTTTGAGTTATGTTGTGCAGCTATGTTTGACTTCCCTAGATACTATTCTTGCCTGAATGGGGACTGACCTCAGAGTGATTTTATTGCTTGTCAATTATTTGTCTGGAGGAGTCCCCAAGCTCTTTGCAAATAAGGATCTAGACTTTCAAACCCAGATGTGTGCTGCATGAGTAACTTTGTAATTTATGTGTGTAAATGCCCAGTGTGCTTGCATAAATCAGTCGCTTTTATCCATGGGTGACCAGGTTGCTGCCTAACTGGCCATGCTCCTATATAAATACTTTATTTAGAGATACACATTAGGCATCCATGACATGTGGACATACAGGTGGGTAGCTGTAAGTCATTAAACGGATTGACAGTAAATATATTTTTCACCCTACATTTGTTTCACATTCTCCCTTTCCCTCCAAACTTTCCAGCATATAAAACACTGAATTTTCTATCATAAAAGATCATAAATTCATAGTTTGTGATTTCCCATGCTGAACATGTGCTCCCATGTCTTGTCTGAATCTTCGATATGACTGGTCTTCAGGGTGTCCTCTGGCAGCTTGGCATACCAGTGCAGCTACCATGCCCAAAGTGCCCTCAAGAGGCAGAATAATCTCTGCTGATCTACCAGTTTGAATTTGCTAGCAAAACTTTCTATTTGTTAGTGCCACTTTTTATTTGTCATGAAGAAAATAAGCTGAGAATTGCTCATAGTGACCAGTAGAGTGGATTTAGAAAAGAGGATGTCATTTGTGGACTGAACGTCCACTCCAAAGAGCTTATCTCTGAGGTTAGTTAAGGTTAAGTTTGATGAATTAAAAAGAAATTCTAAGCAAATCCAAGATGAAATCTGGAGACTCTCACTCACCCCTTTTGAAGGATCTTCTTGACAGGGTGCATTGTTGGATTAAAGAGTCCTATGTATTCTTCAGTTAACTGACTTCAATTGGACATGCCATTTAACTAGAAGTTGAGAAAATTTTAAACAGAACATGGCCATCTAATACTCATGCATTTAGAACATCAATTAACTTTAAAGTCATCAACAAACAAGATCAGTTCAGCTGCAAATGTTACTTAAAAATGAGTGATTACACCTTTTCTAGGTACAGGATGCTCCTGATCGGTTATGAGAATAGCTGCAGAGCCTTCATTGCATTTGTTATTTAGCCAATGACTTGCTGACATCAGTATCTGCACAATTTGTTATTAATAATTTAAACCATAGAGAGCAGAAAGTGTGACTGAATTTAAAGACCAAAAACTGCTTAAAAATGCTTTCATGATTCTTTTTCTTGCTTAAAACTTGAAGATCAAACAAGAAAAAATTGCACTTTAGGATTGCTTCACACTGCAAAAGGATCCAGTAGTGTAGCAGACTTGAACTCCTTGGATACATCCACTTTAAATGGCATGTCTTTGTAGTCAGTAGGGGAGAATCTGTAGACATTAATAGGAAAATATTAAACATTTATTTTGTGTGTTTTGACTTGTTTTCACAGGATCTTTCTGTAAGCAATTTATGTTACTAGATAGGCTTCATTCCACTATTGTGTACAAATTACTTGTTGCTCACATATTTATCCTGTTTTTCTGTTTACTTTTCAAACCAGGATAGGCAGCTTGAAAGGAGTTCAGAGCAATGTTGGGATGTGTGGTTACTGAAGTTTTCTAAATGCTATTCCCCTTTGAGCTCTTATGCTAAATTAAAAGGGTCCCAGACTTCTGCTCAAGCTTTATTGTGATAAGAAGGATCATCAGACCTGGGGTTTAGGTTGCAAGTTAATAGAATTTGGGGAGCAAAGGAAGAATACTGTCCCTTTCCTTTCTGAAGAACTGTATCCTGGTGGTAGCAGATGGCTGGATGTTGGGTTCTCTTTCACTCTGATAGTTGCAGCATTCTTGCCATCTTCTGTTTTATCACTATGAATAACTTGCATACAACTGAACAGGAAAAGGTCTGGGAAGGTATACCACCTGTACAGTAACCAAGAGACAAGGAATGAAAGAAGGAGTGGGAAAGACAAGGAGTGGTGGTGCTTGCTAATCAGTGAAGTTTCCTGTTTGTTGACCTTATGCTCTCATAAAACACTTCAAAGCCTTTTATTTCCCCTAGAATTTATTGTTTGCAAAAATCCTTGTGTAACGATGATTTCTTCTAGAAGATGGTCAAGAAAACCTGTAAGCTGTATCCTGACAGGAGATGGAAAGGGGAAGGAAAACGAACTGTTAACAGGTGTTCCACCTGCTGACTGAGTTGCCTTAATTCATGAGGGGACTTAAAATGTAGACACAAAGTTGTGATGTCTTACCTGGGAGACCCTGGGAATGTCTCAGTTGTTTAGTGGTATGTTTTGTGTTCACACAAGAGTGGGTCTGGGTAGAACCAGTGTTACTCACTGGAATGCTGCCATGGATAGGAGATGTACTTACCATGAGGGAGCAGCAGGGCTGTGTGGAGCTCTGCTCTGAGATGAGCAGTGAGTCAGCTCAGAACTTGCAGGTTAGGACCAGAGAGTGCAATGATGTGGGCAACTTTGTGATAGATGACTTCTTTCTTCTGATGACAAAGAATTGTAGAATTAAATGAGCCCTGATGCAGATCACCCTGCAATTTATATGCTGGAAGTTCAATGCTGCAGGGCACAAGCAATTCAAGTGCCTTCTGGAGTGCATTGAAAGTAAGTCATTGGCTTCATGGGCTTCTCTTACCGCTGAAATGGTGGCCTCACAGTAGTGAGCATGGTCTCCAAGAGCCTCCAAACTTTCTCATGCTGAAGAGTTAAAATACAGCACTCTGAGCTGTTACTGGGCAATATTTTGGATTCAAGTTTTGCAAGAAATTTTGAGGTTGTGTTCCAGTTTTTGTTTCAGAATTTCTCAATGGAAAAAGAGTTCTGTGCTGTGAGCAGATCTTGTACCTTTCAGTGACACCTGACCTCTATTTTTTTTTTCTGGGGAATAATATATCTGCTGACGAGTGATTTACCTTTCTCAAGATAACCACTTCATCAATCTTGAATGAAACCAATTTCACAGTTGTAAGGTTGTTAAACTATTCAGCATTCAGTTGAAAAACAACAGCAAAACTCAACAATCCAGGCAGGAAGCAAAATCAGTCATTGTAAACAACTGAATACCTTAAGTGATAAAAAGACAAAGTAAATAGCTGATGAAGCGTACGCAGATAAACTACTGCAGTCTGCTAAAACTACTGTCAAGACTAAACAGTAAACAAACAAACAAAAAAAGTCTGTAAATAAGAGATTTTATCTTCAATAAGAATTTGACCACCTTGCAGTTCAACTGTTCTTAGGGCCATATCAAGACATTTATAAATAAACCTTACATTTCCAAATGGAAACAAAAACAAAACCAAAAAAAAAAAACCAAAAAAAAAAAAAAAAAAAAAGAAGAAGAAGAAGAAGAAAAATCTGAAGGTTGTCCTGATAAAGTATAGTTTTTCATGTAGGCCTCTTTTTAGGGGGGGGGGTCAGAATCTGTTAATTAACAGTAGGGTTGTGTTTTTGGTTTGTTTTTTGTGTGTGTGTGTGTGTGTGTGTGAAAAACTACAGTCAATTTATCCAAGGAGATGTTGCATTTCAAAAGATCTCAGAATAAGATTCCTCACCTATTCAGTTAAAAGCCAGCTATCCCACAGAGCCATTCTTTAATCAGTTCAATGCATGCCTTCATAGAGAGCTGAAAGTGTTCTTGACTTTATTAAAACATATTTCTTCTTCCAAACTGAACACTAATCCAGATTCAGAGTCAAAAGATCATCTTGCTCAGTTATGGAAGGCTTTTAATTTTTTGTTTCTGATGTTAATAAGCCTTGAAAGTTTGAGTATTGTTTCTGTACACACTTTGATCAGTGGATTTCAAATGTAAGCTTTTTGGCCATGGCCCATATTTTCATAATGCTTAGGCAGTGCTGAGTACAGTGGAGACCAAATTTTTTTGGAGGCCCTCTTAATGCTAATGGTAATACTCAGTAATTACAGAAAGAATATTAATAAGCTCACAAGTTTTATTGAGATAGAAGGTTCTGTTTGAATTCAATTCCTTTCTTGGCCTGTGATTTTTGACCTGACGTCCAACATAAAAACTGAACAAAATTCTCTAAGAATTAATGTAACTTTCAGATTGAAAATTTCTCTCTGAGCTGGATTGGGTTAGACAAATATCATCCTTCCTGTTGCAAAACATATCTCTGAGTTCACTGGCTTTTATTCTTAAAGTACCAGCTAGATACTTATGCCTGATAATGGCTGTGAGCAGCTCAATAAAGGAGACAAAGGATGGTAATGCAGCCAGTCCTAATCCTCTCCTCATTTCATTGCTGGTATTAGATGGTTTTGACTCTATCTGCCAGAGCTTTGCTCCTGGATTTGCTGTAATAGCCTGTATGGAGCTTGAATGGTAAAATCATCATGCCCCTCTCCTTCTCCGTGTTTTAGTGTAGTCCAAAGTGTGGATAAATCTGTTTAGCTATTGATCAGCCACCCAAATATAGTGTTGGTGATTACTCTGTTAAATACAAAACAAACGAGTATTCATAGCCTCCTGCTCCCAGCTACAATGGCTGTGGAGCTCCATATATTTGCACTGTAAAACTAAGCTGAGAAGTAGTTATGCAATCTAAGGATGTCCTCATCACCTTATTAGCTTGGCTTTTAGCTTGTTTTCAAAAACTACGGATGTATACATAGCTTGAGAAACTATAGGAATTATTTGGATTCTGGTTTTGTTTTCCAACAAAGGACATTATTTTAAATCAGCAACAGTTCTGTTTTGTATTAAAACTCCATTATAATGCATTTTTCTATCTTTTTGGCATACTGTTCCAGATCACTGGCATCCAAAAACTCACCTCACCCAGCAAAAACATTGATCTGAATCACATTTTCAGGAAAAGATAGAATGAATGATTGGTTGTGGCTTGAAAACTTGTATAGCAGGTTCCAAAATGAGCAGCATTTATGGCTGATTTATAAGCACTTAAAAAATAGAATGGAAATGCCAATATAGCATTGACTACCAAAGAGCCTTTATAAAATCTGCCTTTAAATTATAATGTCTGGAATTTAATGCATTTTAATGTTCTTAATTTTGGATTAGGAAGGAAGAGGAATTAATGACATTTGCACTATGCATCTTTGCTATGGGAAATCACAGCATCTCATAATGACTTAGATGGCAGCAATAAACAAAATACGCCTTAGGTTATTTTTTTCTCTTTGATGTGCAAAGATGTTACCAAAGTTGCCTTTTTTCTCTCTACAACAGTAATATAGTCCTTGTTTAACCTACAGTTTCTACTAAAGTCAGTACTATCATCTTCCTAATATTTTTATCATATGATTGCAATCCTGAGTCTGCAGTACCTCCTGTGCTTGCTATTGAGCTGTTCTTTAAAATTTGAAAAGAAACATTATTTTACACGTCTAAGCAATGTATAAAAGACAAACAGACAAAACAAAACAAAAAAAAAATCGAGGTTCTGTATCACACTTTGGGTTTTCCATGTCATAAGAAAAAAAACACCAATGGGAGCAGGTGTATCTGAATGGGAGCTGATCTTGGAGAAGGGTAAACAAGTTCTTGTTTCAAGGGGTGAGTTAACTGGCATTTTCTGTTGCTCAGTGGTTTACTAGGTTGCACTTCATCATTTGTAGGTTCACCGTTTTGTTCCAGTGCTTAATGAGAATGTCTAGATGTCATTTGTGTTCTAAAGGCAGATTTGTACTTGTGTGGAGTGAGAGGTCAAAAGCCTTGTAGCAATGGGAGTTAGATTTCATGTCTTTAATTGCTACTGACAAATACTCAACTGTTGAAGGAGATAGGAATGACTTAGCTAAAAGTAAGACAAATCTAGGTGACCGGTGACTCAAAGAGGCAAAACTGCAGTGAACTGCAGAAATTGTTTGTGAATTTGTTTGGTGTTTCTTATGTTGATTGTGTGAATAATCAAAAGATTAATCTTGTCCTTGAGGGTTTTATCCAAAGAACTTTTTTAAAAAATGAAATGATGTTTCACAAAAAATATTTTAATGTTATAGATAATGCTGGAATTCATAGAAAAGAATGAGTGAAAAAATCACTTGAAAAAAAACTGGGATAAAAAGGGAGAGGCAACTGTAAGTGCAGGTCAAAAATTGCAGATATATAGTGCAGATAACTGCCAAGCACTCTTTGAAAGAGCTGTTTCATGGAAGTCCATCCCCTTAAGACCAAGGAAGAAGTTGAGCATGGACAATGGAGAAGTTTTTGTTAAGAAACAAGCAAAATGATTTTTCCCTGAAGAAGGAAGAGGAGGATGAAGCAACAGAAGACAATGTGGAAAGAAAACAGACAGAACAAAAGGAAGTTTCACAGCAAGTGAAGAAAATAAAATGGAACTATCTACGCATAAAGACTGTGGGAGAGGGTAAGAAAACAGAATAGCAGTACAGGCAGAGGAGTGCATGAAGATAGTCAAGTGCATCTCTATGGGAGAAGGTAAGTAATGGGACACTCAATGTTTAGAAGAATGATGGACATGATGGCTTTGAGGATGGTGGCTCCCTGAGGGCTGGAGCTATAGGAATGCAAGGCAGTGGGGAAGAATACATGCCTTGCTGTCACGTTAGGACGAGGTGATCCTGAGAGCCAGGAAGTAATGACTCTGATGACTTTTTTAGCATCCAGCAGAAGGTGAAGGTAAAAGAGTGCAGTTCAACAGACAACTCAAGGCTCCATGTCTTGGAATATTTTACTATTGCAATGCTAGATTAAAGTGTACTTTTAGATGAACGAATCCAATCCCTGATGCAAGACATATGTTTTGTAATTTTTGTGAGATGACAGAAAACAATATTTTCTCATAGAAATATGTTTTGAAAATACGTTGTTAGAGCCACCAAAAAAATAACTAGAAAGTGGGAGGGAAGAAAGCTGGAAGAGATTTATAATTATACTTCCTGATGTTTCTACACAGTGAGGAAATGACAGTAATAAGCCATTTCATGGATTAGGAGAGAGCTGGTAGAAATATTGTTGGGAATGGTGAGTCCCAGTGGAGGCTAAAGGTAAAATAGGAAAACAAAAAAATAAATGCATGTGTATTAAACACCAGAGTCTGGAAAAAAAATGAAGGGACTTATACTGCTGTTTTGTATCCAACACTGACTGTTCAGAGTCTGCAGCAACCTCCTGGAATGATAATCATATCTGAAATACCAGTATTCATAATCACTATTGTCCAGGAAGGATAAATACTGGAAAGAAGTAATCTAATCATCCCAATTACTCCTGTAATACAATGCAAATCCTTAGAAAAAATTTCCATCAAAATCATTCAGATGTGAACAAAAATGTTAGTGCAAAGTTAAATCTTTTGTTAATATTCTGTGTCAAGAGGGATCCCGATATGCTGAAGGAATAACAGAACATAGTCAACTTAGCATGAGGAACTATGAAAGACTTCTGAACTTTCTGTCAGAGACATGTTGACTGCCAGAAAGCTCTTTTCTGGGCAAAACTCAATCCTCACAAATAAGAAAGATATGAAAAATAAATGGAGAGTTGAGACAGGAAAATAAACCAACACCTGAAGAGCAAATAAAGCCAGCTTTTGCAAAGGAGAGACAACAGATGTAAAAAGAATAGTGCCAGAGATCCAGGTCAGTTTGAGCAGAGAAGGAATACTGAAATGAGCAGAGAAAAAAGGTTTGCTTAGCTGGAGGGAACTGAGGTCAAGGAACTTTTTTCTAAAACTAGTCTGATCAAAGAACAGAGGTATTCTGGACAAGCAGTGCTGGGATTACTTAACCTAACAGAATTAAAGCTGAGAAAGGAAAAATGAACTCTGTAAATACATCTGGGTGGGAAGGTGTCATAGAGAAATAAAAGTTCATTCTGGAAAGTAGTGGAAAATTTTTCACCATGAGAGCTGTGAGGTTCTAGAAAGGCCTTCCACTGGGAATAAGGTGGAGCTGGTGTGGTTTACAAATGAGATTATCAGAACATGTTATCGAAGACAGCAGGAATTTTCACTATGTGATATGGGAGTTTCCTTCCACTGAAATGTTATTCTAATTTGAGGGCTAGCGTAGCAAATCTTTCTGCCAAAGGAGGGAAAAGACAATTGAGAGGGGGGAAAAGTTGAAAGAAAATGTTAGCTTGCATAATGACATAGATGGGATATGTGGCAGTGGTTTTGATGGTCTGAGCATATAATTATTTTATCTGGCTTAAAATTAGCCAAGATTTGTGGGGTCTATGTAGTTTCAAAGCTCGCTCTAGTTACAGTTCATCTGTGGCTTATGGTGTTAAATTTCTTTAGCTAGAAATAAAAATAGAAATGTCTCAAGAAAAGAATGAATATTTTTCTTTCATGAGATGAATGATTAAAATGTAATCACTTCTAATAGCCTACCAGATCTTCACTCCAAAATTGAATTGAATTCCCTTTCTCTTAATCCTCATCTGAATGCTTTTTAGGAGTCTCTTAGAAGATCATTGGTCAGCAGTTCCCTTTTGTGGTCCCCTTGTTCCTTTTGCATGTCATATTTTCCAGGGAGAATAGTACAACTCTTGGAAGAGATGACTTCTCTGTCTGAAAATGGCTACAGGAATGCCCATGTTGCAGCTGTGGAATAGATCAGCAAGGCTTACTTACTAATGATTGCACTATGAAATATAAATATGTTTTGAAAGTACATTGTTAGAGCCACCAAGGTATGCAGGATATGGAGAAACAGGATTTTCTCTGAACCTGTGATGTAAAGTAGCAGGTCTGTTAATGTTTGAACACAGTATTTTTAAAGTCATTTTTGAATAAACAGGTAGAAAAACATCAAAGACAATATCCTCTTCAAGAAGAAGAACAAGATGCATCTTGCTAGCATATACCAGTAAGCTGACATAACAGTCACTTGTTCTGAACAGACTATGTCAACATTTTGCAGTTATTTACTCGTGCAGCACTGTATAACCAAAGGGTAGGAAAAAGTGGTTTGAAGAGGAACAGCTGCTGCTAATAATGTAAGTGATGAACTGAAATGAACAATGGATATTAAGTTTTTAAAGTTTTGTGGGTCCCCTCTGGCTATGCCACCTTTTACAGGCCTGCTTTGAGGCTCTCCTGATTCAATAGGAACTGATAAGTCAAACCAATGTGAAATCCTAATCAGAACATGCTTGTTTGTGGGAATAAATGGGACAGGATTTAAGTATCTTTTATTTGTGTGATAAAGTTTTCCTATGAACCAATTTTTTTTTTTCTGCATGTATATAAAAATAGAAAAGAATAGATAATCTAGGAAAATTGTCTTGCAAGTTAGAACACACCTAGCTCTCTTTCTTAATGATTTATTACATTATTAGACTTAAACTGAAAGATGCCAATATTGAAAGAGGTGATTAAGAAAAATGTGAGAGTGCATGTAGATGAGTAATTTGTTTTGTACAATAATTCATTCAGTTAGCAAACAAATTCCTAAAGTCCTTTAATTGCATTTAATTGCATTTGTGAGAAATTTGTTATTACTGCAGACAGAGGTTGTTAGGTCTAGAAGCAAAGTATAAAAGCCAAATTCAGAGACATTCAGTGATCATAAAGAACACTTTTTTCTCCTGTTCACCTATCAATTTCAAGTAAGACAAATCAGAAATTAGTTCCATTGTCAGACCTGGTATGTATGAAGTAAGACTGAAGAAACTCATTAGAATATGTTTTTCATAATTCATCTTCTAATTTTTGTCTGTTTGTTTTCATCCATTTTTTTCTTCCTGATGCATTTCCAATTTTGGTTGCAGCTTGTTAACTTGGCCAAACATATGTGGAGAATGATCTGTATTTTCCAAAAGAAAAGAGTGTTGCTTGCCAGCAGCCCACAGTAGCTTGAGGAACATCTTGTTTGGTGAACAAAGACCAACTTTGATTACACACTGATACACAGCTACTTCCAATTTGAATTTTCTCAACCTCCAGTAATACCTAAGCTTCCTAACTCTACTGCTGAAACAGATAACACAGCTAGGCACCTATTTTATTTTGTTTAGCATTGAATTTCAGTTTTTCAGCTCTATTAATGTTTAACTAGTAATCAACACTTCTATACTTATAAAGCTTTAAATTGCAGTTTGCTTCTTTGTGATCTTCCTTTTCTAAGGAGTCATCATGTTCCTCATTTGCAGCAATGCCTTTTATTTGACATCCACTTGTAGATTTATTGTGCTGCATCTAACCTACCTGCTAGAATTGCACAAGGAAGAGGAAATGAGCTGCCTCTCTGGGCAATTATCTCCTGAATCTCATGCTTCTCTACTTTTGGTATCTTCCTGAATGTGAAAAATAATCCAGTAAAAAACACTTTGGTAGTGTAATAGATGAGAAGATCAAAACCCATTTATTTATTTATTTATTTATTTATTTATTTATCTACTTATTTATTTATTTATTTATCTACTTATTTTTCCTGAGAGCTCCTCTTTGCCCATTCTCCTCCAATTTTTCTTGCAGTGATGTTACTTTTACATGTGGAACATGTTCCCTCTGGAGGAAAATGTCTGTGCTAATGCACAAAAGTGGTCCAAAACAATGCAGACTGCAGAACCGATCATGCAGTTTTGACTTTCTTCTGTAGATTACTACAGTAAGGAATGGTTATAAGAAACATAAGGATTTCTTTTTAATTACATGTCTCTTCAATGATAAGGTGAAAATTTAATTGCTTCAGGACATTTTGCATTTTATTTTCTGTTTTCCAGACAATTCATTGTTCATCATCAATTAGGTATGTTGGTATCTTGTTTTTGAGAATTAAAATCCAGAAATGTTCTTGGTTTGAGTGACAACAGTTGACCTGGTGATATCTGTAAAGAAAAGCATGAGGGAAGGTAGTCAAAGGAAGATATTAGCAAGTGTTTATGAAAACATTCAGGAGTGCCTTACAAAAGACAGACAAAGGGAGTTTGGCTTGATTAGGTGCAGATGCTATGAACAAGGAACAGAAGAAAGGACTTTATTAACCTCTGGGATTATTAAAAATTTATAAGACTATGAAAAATACCAGTTCCTTTCCAGCTTAAAGAAAACCACCACCTTTCCAAAAGGAAAAATAAAGATCTAGAAACTGTGAAAGAGTAAGAGGTAGCAGCACTAAACAAATTTTTTTTTTTTGCTTTATTTCTGGTTGGGAGGGAATGAGGAGATAAACCAGCCTCACAGTGGCCATAGCCTAGGTCAAACATAACAGCTTGAGCTCCAGGTTCCTCTCCCTCGGGGCACTGCTGTGGCTTCAGAATTGACATTGTAATTCCTAAGATGTCTTTTTTGTTCCTGTGATGCTTTGAAGATGAAAGGCAGCATATTAATACTCACTACATCAGTTGTCTGACTTGAAAATTCTTTCAAGAGGATCATCTAGCTTCAATTCTGGGTGGCCTTAAACTGTTTATTCACACTTCTCATAGTCTTCATACCCTCCTCTTCTCCATGCTGAGCAGTCCCAGCTGTCTTAGCCTCTTTTCATAGGAGATGTTCAATCCCATCATCACCTTGGTGACCCTCTGTCGGACTCTCTCCATATCTCCCTTGTACTGGGGGACAAGAACTGTACACAGCACTCCAGGCACAGCCTCATCAATGCTAAGTAGAGCAGAATGATCACCTGTCTTGGCCTGCTGACAAGGTTTTGCCTGCTGCAGCCAAGAATATCATTAGCCTTAGCTGCAAAGGCACATTGCTGACTCATCTTCACTGTAAGATTTTAATGATGCGCTACTCTTTCTTAAAGCTATTTATGGAATAATTTTATGGAGGATTTTTGGTGTTTGAGTGAAGTAATAATTGTATGTTATCCATAATGAAAATAGATAAAAGATTGTCCCTGTTAAGTTTTGTGTTCCTGAAACACACCAAAATAGATTGCTTTGGAAATGGGCACAGGGGGAACTGGCCAAAAAGAAGCATTACACAAATAAACAAACAGAGACCTGCATGAGTCTTGCATGTGAGATATGGAACTGCTTGTTGTTTCTCACATTTTGAATCCCTTCTGTAAAATATGATCACAGTATATATACATATCCTAAGGAATTAGGAGTGTTAAATATTCATATTGCAGGGCTAAACCCATGGTAGCAGCAGCAAAGGTGAAGAAAATTCTTGCAGCCTTTCAGCAAAGTCTGAAGAACTTCCATAGCATTTGTACAAATCACGCTGCAAATCCGTGTCTCCCAGAGTAAATGGCACTTCTTAGCACTTGGAAATTACATCTGGAAGTAGTATTTTCTCTACAGCCTAGAAAATCTAGTCTGAGCTCTTCTGGCTCTCCAGCCTCCAGAATTGCTGCTTGAATGGATATATTGTACAAAATCAGATTGATTTGGCATACAACGGGGTGCTCTCATCTCATCATACAGAAAGCCAAATGCTTCATCAAATATTTTGCCAGTTCTACTTTTTAGAAACAACACTTAACTGTGCAGTTACTACAGCCATTACAATCCATTGAAGTGCTGCAGTAAATTGCCTGTCACCTGAATGGGAAAGTTTACCTAATAGAAATAAAGACAAGTTTTATGCTACCGGCCACTGAAAGAATATATGTACACTTACACTATGAGGAGTTTGGACTTTCTGTAAAAACTGTTGGCACCACAGTATTACAGCTAGGGCTGCTGTTAGGAAGTAGTATTGACGGTAGCTGTCTTTCTCAAAAGATTTCTTTTAATTTCCATTTTCAAAAGGAATATTTCTAGTTTTGAATCTGAGTACTTCAGTGTAGCTGAAAGGGTCCAGTTCCTTTTAATACATCTAACTGTCCTAGGAAGCTGACATGAATCTACAGTGGTGTATTTTGATGTAAGGCCAGAGCCTGACCTTTCAGGATGTCCTACCCCTAGTGCATACTGCTTCTGCAGAAATGTTGTATGGAAAAGGGCCTAGGAGAAAGACCTCAAACTAGAACCTATTAGTCACAGGCACAAATGTTTTCTTATTGTAGGCAGATGTGTTTGATGTCCATTTATGGAAGATAGTGTTTCTTTCATTGAGAGAGGTGATTTCCAAAGCAGGCAGATAAATTCCAAGCTTCGAAGATCAAAGACAATGAATTTAGAAAGGCCATTTCTGCTCACAGAGTAAAGATATCACATCCTCATGGCTAGAAATGTAACAGCAGAAGGTGATGCAGTGAAAGAAACCAGTTCTCTGGGTGAGTTACAGGTGAAGCACTGCGACTTTCAGATGGCAAAGGATGTGCTTGAGGAAGCAGAGGCTGCCAGCAAGAAAATACTCACCTTCCTCCCGGGCAAGAAGGTGATTTCAAAAGCCACCAGGTTCCTGCTGTTTGTTGGCGATGTAGAAACAGCTGTAACAACCTGTCCTTAGACACTGATGGCAAGGAGATGGTATCAGGTGGGGGATGCTGCCTCCAAGTGGGATAACGACAGCCCCTGTGAAATCCCAAGGCTGGTGACAACTTGTCTCAGTTTCAGCTGGGATGGGATTCTTTTTTCTAGAGTGTCTGGTATGATGTTATGTTTTTGGTTCTAGGAGAACAATATTGTTGATAACACACTGATGTTTATAGTTGCTGCTCGAAGCAGAGTTGTACAAAGCCAAGGCCATTTTCAGCAATGTGTCCAAGGAGGGGGAGGGAGTAGAATTAGGACAGCTGATTTAAACTGACCAAATAGATATTCCAAACAATATGACATCATACAGAAGGGGTTTTGGAGGAGGTAGGAGTTATCTTGCTCACTCTTCTGCTGCTCAGGGGGCTAGCTGGGCATTGACTGGGGGGTGGTGAGCCATTGCTTGTGCATCACATCTCATATACATTCATATACATATACCTGTAGCTGAGCAAGACAGATAAAACCATCATATCAGACACTCTGAAGAAAACGATTCCACCCCAGATGAAACTAAGATGCATCTAAAAATTTAACATTTTTTTATCAACAATAACCAGATTTTTAAAATGCTCACATACGTCTTTACAAAGAGAAATAAATTCCTCCAGTAGTGGGAGTGCTTCTTTTGACTCAGATGTTGCAAGGATTCCTAGCAACATTCCTCTTTGTTACCTCCATTGCCTTGTGGGACATGCAAAATATTTGTGTCCCTGGAGTCCTGCAAAGTAAGAAGAGGCACAGTACCCTTTAATTTTCATGGACGAACTTGGTTGAGTCACTGGAGAAATGATCTCTATGGTATTTATAAGCAGGGACTTTGACATTATTATTTTTTACATATAGATTATGAACTCATGTGGACTGCTAATTCCCTTGCAATTGTCAGAGTATCAAAGTGCCTTGCTTTGTGTAAGACCAAGAAAAACTAGTCAGGTTTTATGAGCCTAACTATATGTCAGGAAGCATCATTTTTTTGTTTATATTATGGGATACTATTTTTTTTTATCACGTGAGAAGAAACTTTCTACCTAATCACTGCAATAAAGCTTTTGTGAGAGTCTTGGAAAATTATTTTGTGCTTGTGCTACTGAAAACTGATGCTGTATCCTGTTTATATGTTTAAAAATAAGTCCTTAAATCTTGTAAAATGCAGACAGCTTGTGGGACCTCCCTGTAGGTGCCCCTGTTTATATTGCCTAAGTTTAGCTAGTGGTTGCAAAGACCCAGCAGCCAACTTACTAATGAGCTTGTTTTGACAGGACTGCATAGCTCATTGCTTTTTAATGCACCATGTTGCTGCCTGGACCATGCAACACTTTCTGGAACTGTATAAGTGATTTGAGAGATTGCATCAAAAATGTGCAGCAAAGATCGTTTGGAATCAGATTGGATGGATTTACAATCCAGTTTAAATACTCAGGGAAGAACTGTTGTTTTCTTGCATGCTGATATCCTCTCCTGTTCAAAACTTGGAGTCTCCACAGTGCACTGGGACAAATTTATCCTGGGGATAACTCTAATGAAGTGAGTGAAGTCACACCAGGGATTCATTTGTCTCATTACTAACATCTTGTCTTTTACCAGCATGCCCTGCATTTGTCACTTGACACTCTGTGCTGTGGTGAAGACAGAAATGGTCAGTTTGGTTTTAAGGATCCTCTACTTTTTACCATGGCAAACTGTTGTGTTTTCTTGTTTGTTTGTTGTTTTGTTTTAACTTATTTTTAAAATCTGAACTATGTAGGTGCTGTGGGCTGAGAAGAGTTTGAATAGTAGGCAATATTGAAGCCATAATAAAGACAATTACAGTTATCAGTGAACAAATACCTCAACCAAACTTCTCCCTTTTGTGATGCTAGGTAGTTGAAATTTTGTAATGTAATACATTTTATTAATATACCTAGGGATTTATGAGCCCTCCATCTCTATATCCTGTTCACCTTTTCCTATAACTGCCTGTTGGATTTCACAAGTGCAGCATTTATGGGGAAGACCATTTTTTCCTATCTAAAATGTGAAAAGATTGATTAATATATGTAATCAGCAGTCTTAGACAATCCTGTAGAACTGATCCATTTGACCTGATTATTAATATGGCATTGTACTGTCACATAGGGATGACCTCAGGCATGCTTTGAAAAACAATTTTATTAGTTTAGCTTTTTAGTTTGCACAGTAAAATCTCCAGAATAAATACAGTAGATATGCTTATTCTTCTATCCATACAAATGCATAGAAAAAGACAGTGAAGGGAGACTGGAGAGCGTGAAGGTTTTTATTAGTATGTATATATATATATATATATATATACATACAATACATACATACACATATACATACACATATACATACATACATATAAATATAAATGAAAATCTTTATTTTTGTTGTGACTAAATTATGTACACGTGCAAACTTATGTAGATACAAACAGACACACAAATATATTTGTATGTATGCAAAAAAGCCATAGATACATCATCCTGTCAGTGGGAGTCATTTACACCCTACTGATTACATTGCATTGCCCTTAAAAATCATAGGCCATCATGTGTGTTTAAACAAAACGTTTAGTGTAGGAATATAATAATACTGTTAAGAAGACAAGAGTTAAAGTATATTTACAGATTGTGGAGGAGATATCAACATGCCAACATTTTGCAAAACTTTGACTTACTGCTTATGTATCTGTCAAGACAACATCAGTCTGTAGCAGCGTGGCTGCATGACACATCAAGCCCTGGGGACCAAAGCATGACATATGGAAACCTACATCTATGCAGAAAACTATGATTCTAAAGAATTTAAAATGTATCACTGAGTTTTCTTTAATTTATAAGTTAAATAGATTATGGACATATGGAGAGATGTCTACTCTGGCATCTGAGCTCTTGTAGTGCTGCTGAGTTGTAGTGAACGTGCAGTAACTGGTTCTAAGCTGTGTAATTGCCTGACTATCACCATCTTGCATCAGACTTTTGGTGGACAGAGCAGTGCTCAGTCCTGTTGGCTGATCAGTCTTACCTCAGGGACCAATGGCAGATTATTGCAGTTGGTAAGCAGGACACAGTGAGCACCTCCTGGGATTGGACCTCTTAATTCCAAGAGCTCCAGAACCTCTTATCTATGTGTATGTGATGCACTCATCCTTCCTAGGACTTATAAGCAACACATTTATCTACCTATTTACGTATCTAGACATACATATGCACTGTATGGACTTGCCTAACCTCCTCTGTGAGTTTTCAAGACAGGGAAGTGGCAATGTGGTCAAACAATCAGTGATCAAACTAAAACCTTGGTTTTATTTCTGGGCATCTCAGAGATGTCATCAGAGTTACTTGGATACACCTGAAAGCTGAAGTTGGCTATATTTTAATAATATCAGTAGAAAAACGCAATTAGAAGATTTCCTACACCTGCTGAGGCAGCAGGATTTAATAAGTTATTATATGATTTCGAAACCTAATTCTGATGGATGCTTGTTTTGTTAGAATAAACCTTTGTCTTTTCCATACTAAAAGAATCTGCGCTGCCTGGTTTTGCTCAGGATATTTTTTGTATTTTATAACAAAAGGCTCCTTCCCCCCCCCCCCCCCCCCTTCCCCAACCCATGGGGCATCTTCTTTTTTCTTTATAAAGCATTTCACGTGGTTTCAGATTTGTTCTCTGTATGTTGGTTCAGATGAATTAATATTCAAAAAGAATAGGACCGTGCCTAAATATTATTCTTTTTACTTACACTGCTAGGTATTCTGCAGTGTTTTATCCCTATAAGCTTTCAGCAGTCATTGCTGGAATCAGAAACAGAATGTGGCACATTGTCTTTGGCTTAATGATGAGGCATAAATGTTTCAGTTTCAGTCCACATTGCTTTCACCATCATGGAATTTGGCTTTAAAAAACAACTGAAAAAAATATAACATTTCAAATTGAAGAAAGCTGACCTAAGACAAAGTAAAACGTGTGTTATGTTGCATGGCTTTTATGATATATTCATATGCTATCCTAAGCAGTAAGTACCCTTCAGCCTTGGTGGTATTTAACAGAAAAATCTTGTGACTCTTAATGAAATGCCTGATTAAATATTTTCTCTGTTTTTGCTGAAAAGCAAAAAATTGGCCCCACATCCTACAATTCTATTTTTTTTTTTTTTTTTTTCTGAACATGTTTGATGCTGGGTCAATGAGGTAATTATACGATCTTTCATTCTCCTCTGAAAAAAATGTATCCACATAAACCAAGGTTATTATTAAGTACACCAGGACATACAGGAATCTTTGATGTAAATATATAAAATCTTACTAAAAGGGGAAAGTAGAGGGCTGTGCTGATAATATTGCGATCCTTTCTGGTCACTGGTGCTGGGATTATTTCAACTCATTTTTGCCATGTTGAAACAAGACCCCCATTTGTAAACTTGCCATTAAAGCCTCAGCTATTCTAGGATGCCAGTGATGAACCTGGTCCTTGGAACCAACAAGCTCCATGTCAGAGTTTAAAAAACACGGAGATATTCTACGTGGGTAAGATGGGCTATGCAAAGGGATAAAATGAACAGAGAAATGATATTCAATGGAGGAAAGGAATATTTAGAAGGCAAAACATGAAAAACTGACTACAAAAAGTAAGTACATTTAGGGTAAGAACAGTATCTAAAGGGAAGCTGTAGCTGGCTTTTCTGTAGGAGATTAAGAAGTATAAATCAAGCAGGGGAAAAAAAAAAACAACACAAAAAACAGACAACTCAGAGAAGAAGTTTGATTCCTTTACTACTCTGTAATTTAACATGTAATCATTAGCAAAATTGAAAAGATCACTGATAAAAAGCATCTAGAAGACTTCCTGTTCTGTAGAGATTACATTAGGATTACTTCATCAAAAATACTCTACTTCTCAGGAAGTGGATCACACCAATATGTTCCAAAGTAGACTGGCTTTCAGTGTGTTTTAATATTTCTTTTCTCCATAATATAGATTTTGCAAACAATTTTTATAAGCTTAATTGCTTACCTACAAAACTTAAGCACTGGCAAAAATAGAGGTGCCTTTCTTGAGTTCTACATTTATTTGAATAAGCATCTTTTCTACGAAAAAATATGAAATCTAACATGGTTTAGAAAAATGGTCTGTTACGGATGTGTTTTATGAATACTTGTCACATATTCTTTAAGCACGTTTGAATGTATGCTAAACAACACTTACCTGCTACAGAGGGAAGAACTGAATCATGTACGTGTCTTTCGTATTCACACAGCACAAAGATGTTTAGAAATCTTAAAATAAACAAACATACAAACAAACAAATAAATCAACCAAACCCAAAAGCCATCAATATCAAGAACTTCAAGGCTTGTAAAATTAGCACAACTCACTGAGAAGCTCTTCTGGTCTATGGTCCTTCATCAGATATTTCTGCAGCTTGGAATGATGCAGGCTATGGGGAAAAAAAGTAACATATTGACACATAAGCCCCCACATCTCAGCTGCTTGGATGGAGAAGGAGTAAGCACAGAAATCTACAATTAGACAAAACTCACTCAGAAACGTCCACTCACAGGAACCTGATAAATACTGCAGTGATTTGCAGAATTAGCAAACAGGATAAGATTGGCAGCTTAGCATAGAATGAATTATGGTTATCTGTACAACTTCACATTTACTTTTCTCTCATCTTCAGAAGTACTTACAAATCAAGAGCAAGATTAAGATATCTGATTATTATTTTTTTAACACAAAAACCTCAGCATTAGATACAGCTGTTACTGATAGTCTAATGAATTCTCATTTATTTTTTTTTTAAATATAAATGACTTACCCTTAACAAAAGGCTCAAGGAATTTCATGAAAGTGTGATTTTCCAGATGTACAATATTACCGGTTTGCTTTTATATGGCCATTATGAATTTCAAAGTAAATTTAACCTTAATTATGTTGAAAGTCTCTGCAGATTTTTTAAAGTAGCTGCAAATCTTCAATGCAGAATGAAGAGCAACAAATTTCCTATTAGAGAAACATATTGTTAATTTGTTAAACAAGTCACACCTGATTGCCACTTCCACCTCATTGGTATGCTGTGAAGACGAGCCCCTTCACATTCAGTTAGGCATTGTTTCAAACAACTTGCCAACAAAGCTTTTTTTCCTTGGATCTGGGAAGGCAACATTTTACACATACTCAAAAACAATAACACTTGAATGACAGTTATTTTCAATTTGGGATTTTGACAAAGACTCTTAATTGCTATTCCCAGGCAAAATCTTCATTAACAGGGAGTCTGGATTATAAATATTTATTAATTACCTAAGGGAAGAATCCATGGGAGAAAACTGTGCTTTCTAAATAATTCAACCTGCAGAAATTAGTCTGAGAGTTCCTAAGATTATTTTACATTTAAATTATATTTAAAGTACATATGAAAATTCTTCTGAAGTTAGAGTAGTTGCTACTGCTTGTTTTTTTTGTTGTTGTTGTTGTTTGTTGTTGTTTTTGTTGTTGTTGTCCTTGTACTCATGAACCTGCAAATGTCAGTCCTCATGATCCATTTTTTATTTCTCTAGAGACAAGGAGACCTGATATATTGGTTGGTGTTTTGGGTTGAAAGGTGGATTATCTGTCAACTTGCATCTCTCACCATTATAGATTTTTAACATGCAAATTATGTTTCCTTGAGCTTCTACCTGTTCATTGTCAGGCTTTGCCATGAGGATGTGCTTGAACATGAGGAGCTGGGCAGATGGGAGACCTGCAAGAACTGATGGCTCTGGAGTTAACTCCAACAGGATTCCTGCATCTTCATTTAGGTACCAAAATCAAAAGGCTTCATCACCAACAGTGCTATAAGGTAGCAACCTATTCTCGAGCCCAGGGACAGCTGGTTGCTTCCAGTGCAGCCAAAACAGTATCATTCACATGCAAAAAACACAGAGCAAAACTAACCAAAGAGAGGAAGAAAAGCCTGATATTCTCTTTGGATTTTACCTCATCAGACCATGGCCAAAAGTAATGGATATTTATAGGGTATAATTTCTGTCTCTAGAAAAAAATGACAGGACATAGAGAATGACATGAGTTCATTTGGGGTTGCCAGATCCTTTGCGTGTAACTCAGAGTGTGAAAGCAGTGCTGACTAAATCACACAGTTTCTAAACAGGATATTAATATTTCATTATTTTACTCTGGTACTTTGCTTGCAATTTATTTTTTTTAGTCATTGAAATTTGTACTATAGTAGAAGATACTAATGCTTTTGATCAACCCAAATGCATGAAAGGGGTAAGATGTTCATTCAATAAGAATGAAAAAAGAAAGAAAAAAAAAAAGTATTATTGAACCAGTGAAATACCACATAAGGATTTGCAGTCCAATGAAAAAGCCACTAAAGTGTTATTGTTCATTTTGTTTTGGGGGGATGCATCATATGAATTCCTCTCTGCTGCTGTCCAGCTACAGCAAAACTGTTGAATTATGATAAAAGCAGGAAAATGGGACTAGCAGTCATGCAACTTGCTGCTTGATGTGCTATGGAACTGAATTCCAAACTGTCTCTACTGGTTAAACCACAGGTACTAAGTGAACCTGCTTATAGTTTTAGCTCAGAATATGACATTATTTAAACTTATATTCATAATAATAAGCAAATTTCTATTAGCTAAAATTGCAAGGAAAACTTGACTTTATGAATTTGATTGCAAGCCAGTGCATGCCTGAGCCTGCAGGCAGCCTAAAACACTGGCTCTGAGAGGTGCATGCTGCTACTTCTGAAGATCTGCTAGCATCAGCCCAACAAAAGCAGAGAGAGAAGAATCCAGGATGCTTAACCTATTAGTTTAGTCATAGAAAGGCTCCAAATACTGCCTAGGGGAAGGAAGGGCATTGCCACAGCTGCTCCCAGGGCTGGTAGGAAGTAATGTGACCTCCAAGTGGAAAAGGAGATTCAAAGAGTGGCAGGACTTGTAGATTGCTTTGGTTGTTTGGTAGCAAATATGCTCTCTAGTAGAGAAAGTTTACGTGACAATCCTTGCAATTTTACTCTGAGAGACTAAAATTCTGGCAATAGGTATCAGCTACTGAGCAAGTATATCTGTGTTACTGTGTGTTTTAATTTTTAAGGTTTTTTTTTCAGGGATTAAACATCCTTAAATAAATATGTAGCATTCTATTCAGTATGATGGATATTTTGTAATGCTGTTTATCTGTGCTGAAAATGTATTTTCAGTGGATGTGTTCCTGCACCTCAGCTCAGTCAATAAGAGCAGTTGACTGCTTACTCCCTGCCATAGTTTCCATTTTGCATCTTGACTGAGTAGGAAAATTCTTGGTAACTTTTCAGGTTATGTGATACCTTAATGTGGGAAGAAAATGAGATTTCATGTTAGCTTCTGGTAGAGAATGAAAGGCCAGATTTTACAGACTAATCATACAAGTAAGGAGAAACCCTGCTCTTGGATTCCATCCTGAAGCATTTGAAAATGGAGTTAAAAAATTTTGTCTGCTGTGGCCAGAAAAATACCGGGGGCACTGAAATTGCCAGGTTAGGTCCTGGGCCTCTGCTGGTACTGGGTACAAAATACGCTTGTCCTTCTTCACATAATATTAATCCATTTTTCATGAGGTCACCTTGAAATTAGCATTTGAGCAGTAGCTTTTGCTAGATATAAATAGAAAAGTGTATATTAAGGAACTGAACAATATGATTTCCAATATAATGTGTGGTTAATTCTCTTCATAATGCATGAGGATTGGAAGTAAGTAATGAAATTAAGTTTGCACTGCTTTATGAAGCTTTGGTTCAAAAATGTTAAAGGCTATTAGGACCTAGATGTTATGTTCAGAATTTCTCTTTAAGTCATAGAATTACTGAGGTTGAAAAGACCTCTAGGATCTAGTCCAGCCATAAACCCATCACCGCCATGCTCACTAACCATGTCTCTCAGTGACATACCTACTTTTTCCTTGAACAACTCCAATGAAGGTGACTCCACCACCTCGCTTGGCAGCCTGTTCCAATACCTCTCTAGAGAATGAATGAGCTCTAGCCTTAGTTTTCTCCTGGTTAAGGTGCATCAGGTGAATTATTGAAAGTGTGATGCTATTTGCCATTTTTGTGCTGTCTCCTCTGCTGTCTGGCATCTGCCCATGCAGTCACACCACAAAGAGACTATCCTTTGCAGTGCCATACTCTCAGTTCTGCTTTTCTGCTGTTCTCCTTAATATAAAATTTAAGTCACTCATGTTGAAAGCATATAGCTGTTCTTTCCCTATGCAAATGCAACAGCTGGAAACGTAAGAGTGCAGAAGCAGTGAGGTAACAAAAAATTAATGATTATGTTTTTTTCAATATTTAAAATTCTTTGCTTTCAGCAACACAGTGTTTGGAGGAACAAAAGGGATAGTAAGCAAAGCCACATTGGAAGGGTAGGGAATAGAAGGGGTAGAGAGATAAATGACAGTATGCCCAAGGGTTATGAGAGCCATCTAGCGATAAATACACTAGGAGTGAAAAAGGTCACTCTGAATAAGTGAGCACAAAAAGTAATCAAGCGTTGGAAAGAGGGACATGCCACGTGTAAAGAATGAGGTACTGGAGTTAAGAGCATAAATACTGATAAGGAAAGGAAAGCCAGAGAATGAAAGCAGATTGCCCAAGAGCTTTGGAAAGTTGCATAATGAAATTGGCTTCAAGAACACTGGGACAAAGAAGTCAGTGGGGGAGAGAGCAGTGCTACTGAAATGACTGCAGTAAGGGAAGCTTGCTTTTCAGATTCTGCACAAAGCCCTCATCTGGTTTTCAGGAAAAATCTTCCCTGATATGCAGTGAGGATAGTTTGCAGAGAATATTTTTTAATGCTACAAGACTGAATCATAGACAAAGTATAGTCATCTCAACACCCACCTGGTTCAGTTTAGCAGGAGAAAACCTACTTCTAAATTTCACAGATCATCCACATGGCATATGCAGAAGATTAAATTTGGACCCCTACTGCACGTTTACTTGTCAGTGCTGGGTAGTGTAAGATGCACTTAATGATGGAAAAAATCCCAGAAAAAAAATCCCCCATTTTCCTGACAGCCTTTCAGCCTTGCTTCTAGCAGCTTTTTTCCTAGGCTGTTGGAGAGCCATGGGCTTCAGGGTTTTTGTGGCTGCATATCATGGAAAGCTTACTGGGTACAAACTCTAAAAAATAGTAGCTCTAATTTAATTTAATTTAAGTATTTAGTCAAATAGAATGAATGAATCTGAAACAAAGGATTTTGCACTCAGGTAGTCCTGAATGCCAGGTAAGTCTTCATAGTACAGAATAAAGTTCTCCAGCCCTCTCCTTCTCCTCAGGTGGATTGTAGATGTATATACACTGCAGCATGTTGCCCAGTGACTGGAACAGACTGCCAAGAGAAGCTGTGGATGTCCCATCCCTTGAGGTGTTCAAGGCCAGGTTGGATGGGGCCCTGGGTAGCCTGAGCTGGTGATGGCAGCCCTGCCTATGGCAGGGAGTATGGAACTGGGTGATCTATAAGGACTCTTCCAAGCTAAGCCATTCTATGAATAGTAAGAGATGTTTAGGAGAACCTGTGAGATGATGTTGTATAAACTCCACTAGTACTTGATGAATTATACAAGAAGAGTAAAGTGGTGGTAGAGAACATATTGGTGTGCAAAAGAAAAAGGTTCCCAAAATCCTGATATAAAGTTACCATCAGGCAATGAGTTTGAAATGAGAAACACCATTTGCATAGATATTAATGGAAGGATTCTACATAAGCTTTTAATTCTGGCATTTTTCAAGGTAGAGAATGCCTCAATCAATTGAAATCTTTAGGGTTTTTTGTTTGGTTGGTTGGACTTTGTTGTAAGCACTTTTTTAGTATTATTATTGCTTCCTATGAGGAAGGGAGAACTGCTACACTAAATAAGTGCTTTTACCTTTTTTTTTTTTTTTTTTTCTCCAGAATTTTCTTCTGTCCCTCTTTGTGAGAACATGACAAACTCCTTTTAGTTTAAAAGTCTCTTCTCACCTGCCTTCTTCCATAGTTAATGAGTTGTGGTTTTAATGTAACACAATTGCACTCAAATTCAGAAATTCTTTTCTTATTTCAAAGGGAAAATAAGAAAAAGAAGGAACAATCCGATACAGTTTTTTCTTTTTTTTTTTTAAATAATTGATTCCTGCTTGGAAGGAGATCATTGCATTTCTGGCTTAAGGAAAAAAACAGCAACAAAACACCTCTCTTAAATTCTAAGGCTGAAGGCCTGTTAAGAAAAAAATCAGCGTGCAGTGTACTGACCTACATAGGAAGGGATACCATGAAACTTGTTTAAGAAAGGTTCAGAATAATGTGCAGCCAGGAATACCAGAGGTTGTATGTGGTTGATTACAATGAAGCAGAAGGAACAAAGGAACCAAATCTCAAGAAAATCTCCAAAGTCTGTGGTTCCTTTAAGTAAGTGAATATGGATGATATAACTGCTTTATCTAGAGTGCCTGGTGCCTTTAACTTCCTTACATTGTTACTGCTCTGGCCTAAATGTTGAGGGTGTTTTTTTTTTACTCATGAGAGCTGTGTGGAGTTATAGACGAGATGTGTGACTCCCTCATGCAAGTGAGAATGTACTGCAGTGATGTTGGCCCTTCCGTGCTGACTGGCTTTGAAAGTGAAGCTGACCCTGCCTCTGCCATCCCTACAAGCAATTGGCTATTTGACTCTAATCTCAAGGGTCCAGTGTCAGACAGAAGAGATGGATGGGCACCTTCTTTCCAGGAGGTCCCAGAATTCAGTTGCATGGTGCATAATTCCTGGTTGCTTCATTTTGAGACTGTATGTGCGCATTCTCCCTCCCTGATAAGGAAACATGAATGAGACTTTGCAAGATATACATCCCAAAATTGTATTTATGTTCTTCCTAAAGGCTCTACAGAAGATAGACCTGCCTCCACTTTGTTTAGGCTGGAAAACTTCCATCTGAAAGGGCTAATAGAAAAAATAAAAAGTGAATTTACATCCAAGGTTATAAGAACAGAAATATTATCTTGGCTGAGACCTTTGTCCAAATCACATGTGGTGATGTGTCACACTGGCTATGTGTCATGCACAGAAACACTTCTGTCCCCAAGTGTCAAGGAGAGATATTTGTTTTCTGTCTCTAGACTATTTTAAGAGTTCTGTTCACATCCTTTCAGCTTTAAGCAGCTTGCCTGTAGTCTGGTTAATCAGCTCTGCAATATCAATAATCAACACTGAATGATATTTCATAAATCCAAACACAGAGAGTAGCCTTGCTGAGTAGGCAACACAAATGTATTTGATTCATACTGCATTCTAATCGTATGGATACTGACTGTGGATGTATGGATACTGACCATGGATATATGACATACTCTCTCCCTGTAGCCATCAGGAGCTCAGTACCAGTGATGCAGCAGAGTCATGCTCTCTTGCTATGTATTAGGCTATATTCACATTTGTTGATCTTTCATAACTCAGAACTGCAACCTGAGTTTTGGTTGTGGTCTCTGCAGTATAAAACTTACATCTATTTTATAAATACCAATGTAGAAAAAGAAGTTGAGAGGGATATGTTGTAGTTCTGTGGACATTCACAGGAAGCATTTCCAGTCTGTGTGAAATTGCTCTCTGTTGGCTATCAGAGATATTTTATCATATTATTTAATTTCAATTTTGACATTTGCTTGCACCTACATTCTTTTCTTTATTTTATCCTCACATTCCAGTTATTACAACACTTTAACATTCTTTGCAGATCTTGTTTACTTGGCCTATGCATATTCAATAGAGGCAACTCATCTGTAGGAGAAAGTTTTTCCATTAGCACCCTGATCTAGTTTACATCTTCCTTCTCTGTAAGAGAAGACACATGCTCTCCTTGCAACGTTGCTGTCTCTGCAGCCTGTTCCTTTTGCTCCTCCTCTTCCTTTCCTTACCTATTTTCCACTGCATAGCTGCCAGTTTTTGAACCTTAGAATTTAAGTGCCATCTTTGGAGTTATGGCTGTTCTTTCTTCCTTTCCCTCCATCTGCCTCTACCCAACTCCCAGCTGCAGAGCCATACAGACATTTTGGACCTCAGATATAAAAAAATCTTTGAGGAAAAAGTTGATGGGAACATTCCAGGCTCTTTAGTTTTCAGAACTGTTTTTAAGCATTCTAGTTGAGCCTAACTTCTACCTTTCAGTGTTGATTTCCATCAGTTACGCTTTTTTTGCTTTCCACTCCTCCTCAGCATCCACAGAGTGAGTAATTCTCTCAGATGGCATATATTTGAGCAGATTTCTATTTTTTTTATGTGTGCTTTTAATTGCTGCATTATTCCCTCTCTTTTGTCAGTGCTTAGCATTATATTAAAAAAAAAACAAAATAATGTGGCTTTTTCTCCTTTAGGTCATGCATGTTGATATTCAGATTGCCAAACAAACTCTTCTGGAGAAAAATCACCTCCTCTCCCATTAGTCATGCCTTACTTCCTGATGCAGAAAAAGATTTGGAGGTGAGTGTACAGCTAGCTGCCACAGTTATGACTGATTCTCAAAAGAGAGCATCTTTCCTGTCTTATTGTTCTATGAAAATAAGATTCTTTTAGCTTGTTTTGCAGAGACACCAATTGGCAATGACATTCTGCCCCTTTATGAAAAGTGAATTCAGTCACTGAAAACATAAGTCCCAGTCCTGCAAAAAGATATCTGCGGGCAGCCAGTGCTGCTGATCCATATTGATCGGGGATAAGAGTCTGTCTCTGTAGATAGCTTTGAAGGTTCAAGGTCTCTGTTGTGGCAACACAAGCAGTTTGCTGAGAGTCTCTATATAAAAGGAAACTGGGAGATGAAGTGAAAAATCTTGTGTCTGGCCTCCCCCCTGACAGCATGGGAGGAAGGAATGTCAACTTGGGCATTTTTCAGATTTAACTATGAATAGCTTCACTGGAGTTAATGATACATAACCAGTGTTTCTGTAGACAGCTAATCTGTTCTTCTGATCCTCCCAAGGCTCCCTGCCCCTTTTTCCCCTCTTTATTAAAAAATAAGCCCAGTCAAGGCAGAATTTTAATCTTTTGCAACCTGCAGTTTCATAAAGAACTCGTTGGA
Organism: Tetrao urogallus; assembly: GCF_951394365.1. Taxonomy (NCBI): domain Eukaryota; kingdom Metazoa; phylum Chordata; class Aves; order Galliformes; family Phasianidae; genus Tetrao; species Tetrao urogallus. The sequence goes on from NC_136817.1 coordinate 57,135,474, forward strand.
TAGGAGCAATCACAAAGTTTCTGTATCTGATGACATTGTTCTGGAGCATTTGTTATGCTTCCCACTTGTGGTTTAGCTGATAAGCACAATTCAAGGAACAAAAAAGCTTTGTTGATTGTCAACGAGCATAACAAAACCAGATTGTGCTCTGATGGTATTTTAATAGAGGTATTCTTTAAAAAAAAAGTCGCAAAAATGTGCAAAAATTTGACTGTGTTCTTTTGGATACGTGTTTTCTAAACTAACTAAGCACAGTGGTAATAGCAAAAGACAGAAAATCTTTAAGATAAAATAGATCAGGCAAAAAAAAAAAAAAAATTGTCCAATCCATCCTGTTGTCTTTGGGATGGACTATTTTTGTTTATGTATTATGATTATGACTATAAATAAACTTGACTTAATAATGTATATGATGAGGATATATCTCTCTATTTTTAATGGATATTTGATCAAAAGGATCATGCATGTGTATGTTTATACATACATGCATACAGATATGCATACATACATATTTGTAGATGTAGACAGCTAATGGCCTTAGGATTTTATTCTTGTCATATTTCAAAGATCAGCAGCTGAAAGATGAGGAATTGGAGATCTTTAGAAGGTTGCAAAATTTTTTATAATCTAATGCAGTGTAAAGAAACCTGCATGGAGATGTAACAACTTCATATATCTTTAGCATTTGCATTGTGTTGGGATGCAGAGGTCACTATGGGGATTTTTTGTTATATGCTGCTAGATTCTTTATGCCAAGAGTCCTTTGGAGACACATAATACATTTGTATGTGACACTCTTTGGAGTGAACTGCTGAAAAGTGACTGAAAGAATTCTGAGATCAGATGAGATAGCAGCTTCCTCAAATCTGAATTCTAAACTCACTCTCCTCTTTCAGTTTCCCTCATCCCTTCCCTTCCCTCATCCCTTCCCTCATCCCTTCCCTCAGCCCTTCCCTCAGCCCTTCCCTCAGCCCTTCCCTCATCCCTTCCCTCATCCCTTCCCTTCCCTCATCCCTTCCCTTCCCTTCCCTCATCCCTTCCCTTCCCTCATCCCTTCCCTTCCCTCATCCCTTCCCTTCCCTTCCCTTCCCTTCCCTTCCCTTCCCTTCCCTTCCCTTCCCTTCCCTTCCCTTCCCTTCCCTTCCCTTCCCTTCCCTTCCCTTCCCTTCCCTTCCCTTCCCTTCCCTTCCCTTCCCTTCCCTTCCCTTCCCTTCCCTTCCCTTCCCTTCCCTTCCCTTCCCTTCCCCCATCCCTTCCCTTCCCTTCCCTTCCCTTCCCTTCCCTTCCCTTCCCTTCCCTTCCCATCCCTTCCCATCCCTTCCCATCCCTTCCCATCCCTTCCCATCCCTTCCCATCCCTTCCCATCCCTTCCCCCATCCCTTCCCATCCCTTCCCCCATCCCTTCCCCCATCCCTTCCCCCATCCCTTCCCCCATCCCTTCCCCCATCCCTTCCCCCATCCCTTCCCCCATCCCTTCCCCCATCCCTTCCCCCATCCCTTCCCCCTTCCCCCTTCCCTTCCCCCATCCCTTCCCCCATCCCTTCCCCCATCCCTTCCCCCATCCCTTCCCCCTTCCCTTCCCCCTTCCCTTCCCCCTTCCCTTCCCCCTTCCCTTCCCCCTTCCCTTCCCCCTTCCCTTCCCCCTTCCCTTCCCCCTTCCCTTCCCCCTTCCCTTCCCCCTTCCCTTCCCCCTTCCCTTCCCCCTTCCCTTCCCTTCCCTTCCCTTCCCTTCCCTTCCCTTCCCTTCCCTTCCCTTCCCTTCCCTTCCCTTCCCTTCCCTTCCCTTCCCTTCCCTTCCCTTCCCTTCCCTTCCCTTCCCTTCCCTTCCCTTCCCTTCCCTTCCCTTCCCTTCCCTTCCCTTCCCTTCCCTTCCCTTCCCTTCCCTTCCCTTCCCTTCCCTTCCCTTCCCTTCCCTTCCCCCATCCCTTCCCCCATCCCTTCCCCCATCCCTTCCCCCATCCCTTCCCCCATCCCTTCCCCCATCCCTTCCCCCATCCCTTCCCCCATCCCTTCCCCCATCCCTTCCCCCTTCCCTTCCCCCTTCCCTTCCCCTTCCCTTCCCCCTTCCCTTCCCCCTTCCCCCTTCCCCCTTCCCCCTTCCCCCTTCCCCCTTCCCCCTTCCCCCTTCCCCCTTCCCCTTCCCCCTTCCCCCTTCCCCCTTCCCCCTTCCCCCTTCCCCCTTCCCCCTTCCCCCTTCCCCCTTCCCCTTCCCCCTTCCCCCTTCCCCCTTCCCCCTTCCCCCTTCCCCCTTCCCCCTTCCCCCTTCCCCCTTCCCCCTTCCCCCTTCCCTTCCCTTCCCTCTCATTTTTTCTAAACATTGCTGGAGAAGAGCACAGGGGAAAAGGAGATATTTATTGACTTTGTAATGGGATTAAGGAGAATTGGAAGGGAGTATCATTAACCCAAGCGATAAATGTTATATATGCAATCACTACTATCCAAACCATTGTTCATCTGGAAAACCAATTTAAGTTAAGCCTTCTTTAATTGCTTCTCTGTGTACATTTACTCAAATCAAGGAAGGGGCAGAAATATTTATTTTCTCCGTGCCAGATTTTTGTTGTGAATATCTATTTTTCCTTTATTATAGATATTTCATATGGATATGGGCCTGAACAGAAATGTCTGCTTCAGAGTCAGAATATATCTGTATAGTGATGGAAAGAGGTGCTTAAACTGCTGTAATGGGGCTTCAGGCACAGCTGAAGATGTCAAGATGAGATTCAGGAGTTCCTAATATCATATCACAAAAGTAAACAAAAAAACCCCACACCCTGCCTTAGCACAATTGATTTGCAACTTTGTCAACAATTCTTGATCTGCATCCATCTCTGGTGGACCAGAAAAGTTGTGGATGCATCATCCCTGCAGATGTTCAAGGCCAAGTTGGATGGGGCCCTGGGCAGCCTAATCTGATAGATGGCAACGAGCCCATGGCAAGGCAGTTGGAACTGGATTGGCTTTAATGTCCCTTCAAACTCAAGCCATTCTATGATTTTAGGATGGAAATTAGGAATTGGGATGGAAAGGACCTCAGGAGGTCTCTAGTCTAGCCTTCTCACAAAGCTGATCTGACCAGGTTGCTCAGGGCATCATCCGTATAGGTCTTTAAGATCTCCATGTCGATTTGATAGTAGATGGAGATGGCAGCAGCTGGTGTTGAGTTGGCTTCACTATGAGAAAAACAAAGCTTATAGCATCTGTGTGTGGGTGTGGAAAAAGGGGCTTTGAGTGCATCCTAGGGTTTCAGGAGATATCAGTATAGATTCAGACATAGCCTTGGGAATCTTAATACTTAAAAGAGAAAGCCTCAGCAGCAATGCTGCTTTGTATCAAAATGAAACATTATATTCCCATTTTTCTTTGGCACTGGAAAAATAAGAAATTCCTTATAAAGCTTGATACTTCTTGCCCAGGAAATACATGATTTTCTGATCATCAAAACAGGCAGTTTTACTGAAGTATGGTAAATAGATGCCACTAAGGACTTCATTGCAATTGTAGCAGTAATTCAGGCTGGCTAAATGTTCGTTTATTTGTTTAGCAAGGAAGGAGCTTTGAGATGAACTGGGCAATGTACGTATAGAGGATTAGTTTAACATTTGGGACATTGCTGGCTGTATTTCAATATTGACCTTGAGCGCCACCTCCTCAGTAATGTATATATTAAGCCTTCAAGCGCCAACATTATTTTATTGATGAAGTAACCTTTTACTTCTGGTAGTACTGGGAAACCACTACATGTATTTCAATGGAATTTTTCTATGTGAGAAAAGAAACCGTAAAAATCTCAGATTTACCAGTTTCTTTCAGATGTGAAACAGCCCAAAGACCTCTGCATAAACCACTTTTCCTTTGTCAGCACATCAGAAGGTAAATGCTCAGTGCTAAATCTTGGAATGGTGTGTATGTGGAACTTCATGGCATACCTGTCAGATGTTCTGATTCATTTTTAGGACTCCGAAATATCACAGCTATAAAAGATTTAAAAGTTCAGCATAGATTCAGCCGCTGGATTCAAAGAACAGTATTCATTAACTGTTTACCTGCCCTTTGCACACCCTCCAGGCTCAGAGTGGGAACTGGCATCTTCACAATGAGCAAAGCACCAGTGTTACACTAATGAGCTGCTTGGCATATTCACCTGCATGCCACTCCACAGTAGCCATTATCTTTCGTGGTCTGCTGTGCAGAGTGAAGGCATAGGCAATCAGGCAGCTCAGGCAAATGAAAGCCCCCCCCAGGCTTCACTGAACTTGACATAGCCTCCTTCCATCCTTTCACATCTACAAGCGAATGTGTATCTACCAATGCAAAATGCTGCATCTTGCAGTTACTGCAGATTTCCTTAGGGATCACTCTAATTGTTCTTTCATTTCACAATGCTTTCCATCAGCTTGAGGCATGTGGACACAGACAGGTGGTCTTTGCCTTGGAATATCTTCTTACACATGCTGACAGCAAGGCTGCAGAGCAAGTCTTTCCTGATTTCATTGTACAGATGTAAAGGCTGCTTCATGCAAGGCTGTCCTTTATACACTTGATACCCCTCTCGCTGTTGGAACTGATCTGAAGTCTTCATAGGAGGTAAAGCTAAACAGTCCCCCGAAGTGCTTTAAAAAGATGCAGATCCACTACAGCCTTTTCCTTTTCTAGGGATAGGTTTTACTGGAAACTTTTGGCAGACAGTCAAAAGATGGTGAGTACCAACAGGTTTTACGGCTGCATTTCTTTTACTGGGAGATGCTGCAGAATGTAAATTTCTCTAATGACAGCTCCTTCAACTCCTTCAAACCCTTTTCAGTTTTGTCAAGATTCCTTATTAATAGCAGAGAAGTAATCTTAGTTCTTTCAATGGCAGCAATTCTCTAGGCAACTGCTGAATTTGTAAGAATACAGATGGTGCCTGCCATTTCTTTTTTTTCCAGTACCATACTGCATTCCTCACCTGACATGTGGAACTTGTTTGCTACTATAATGCGTCAGCTGCAGACACTTTTCTTAGAGGTAAAAGCAGTTTTGCTTGCATTTTTGTTGGCAGCATTGAATTTTGCCCACCTGCAGGCAAGATTAATTTTTTTTTCCCCTTCTGAGATAGCAGAGCTCATGATAGTGATCTGATTTGAAACTTGTTGGCACTATGCCTTTTCCTCTCTGCCACTGTAAACTGATCGAGCTAGGCATCCCTCTCCTTGTAAACAGAAAAAAAGAAATAAAGAAATAAAAAAAAAGGAGCAGGCAAGCATCTAGGTAAGACTTTCATGGCATTTAGTGTTTAAATGGATGTGTTATTCTTTGGGCTGTATTTCTGGCAGGTGACAATTCTACGATTAAATAAAACCCAACTAAACAAAAACAAGCCTCTTTATTAGAGGAACTAAATTAAACTAAATACTCCAGAGCTGGGTGCACTGCGGCTCAGGCTGATCTTTTCTGCTGGTCTCTGATGTGCTATTGACTGCACTGGAGAAGCTGGAAAATGGGCAGAAACCAGAGGGTCATATGTTTGAGGTTCAAAGTGCGGGCATGCACTGGTCACAGGAAGGAGGGAAACTTCTTCCAACAGAACTCGTGTACTTGGTTGATCACACGCTGTTCATTCACTGGGATGAATCTGTGCTGTGTTTTTCAGCAGCTCTTATTGTAGCAGCTTGTTTCAGTATTCTAGCTTTGTAACTTTAAGTTCTCTTTCTTGAGTATTTAAAAATTCTCAAAGAATTTGAGAATTTTAGAGACCTTAAAGATCCCATAGTCCAACCACCGACCCATCACCACCATGTCCACTAAATCATGTCACTCACTGCCACATCTACACATTTCTTGAACACCTCCAGAGATGGTAACTCCACCACCTCCTTGGGCAGCCTATGCCAATGTCTCACCAAGTGAGGAAAGTGATTTTTCTTCCTGATCTCTGCAGGTGCCGTTGTACCTTGGGTGCTCTAAAAGTAGTCTGCTGATCCAGCATCCAGCATGGATGGATATGTCTGCACTAGAATAAGATGGCATGAAGTGTTAAACAAGCATGATTTTGCCTGGTACGTGTAACAGGGTGTTTCCAAGGCAGAATGAACCTTCAATTTCAGTATGAATGCACAGCTTCAGCATTCCACTGATCCGAAGAGCAGCAGCTCAGAGGAAGACCCAAGCCACCTGGACACTGCTTTAATTCCAGCCTGGTGTAATCATGCTCTTGGAAACCTTTCACATCACTTACATTTTGAATTGGCTGGATCAGGATACCATCACCATTTCTTTAGAAGATGCCTCCAATAGCTGCACAACTTTTGACCATTTCTAAGTGCTGACTACCTTTTACCTTTGTGCTACTTAGTAAAGTAAGTGCTCACCATGTTTTCACTAGTAAAGATACAAGGTTGAACAGAGATAATAAAAAAAAAGTTCAGGAATTTTTTTTAAAGTAGGGTAGTTACCCCTCCTAGAAAGATTTCTTCATGGGTTTAATCCAGAGCACACAGGAGGAAGTCTGCTTCCAGATAAAGGCAGATGGGTGCAAGCAATTCTATCTCACTTCTGAGCAAAGATGTTGACAGGCTGATGGCTGTCCTGTGTGCAGGCAGCAGCTCCCACTTGCTACGTGCATCATACATTAACACATTTTGAAAATCTGGTTCCCATTGTAAATATCAGCAGACTTCTTTCAAATACACGGTAAAAGAGAGTGGGAGGGAGGCATATTGTCCAGCTGCAGTTTAGCCAGGGATTTCCTTCATCTGCTCCGTGCACTGGCCTATTGAGATCACTTAGATAAAAAACAAAACAGACATTTTTTTTAGGCAAGTCACTTGGCTCTCAAAGTGAATTACAAGATCAGCTGTTCTGACAAGCCAAGAGGAATATTTTTAGTTCCACAGTTAGTAAACCAAATCAGCAGGACATGACTTTTTGCTTGTTCTCTGTGAAAACCAACTGTTCCCTAGTGCTGGAGGTGAAAGGGTACATTTTTGCTTTGGCACGTGGAATGACTGCATTTCAGCCACTTCACTGTTCTAGCAGTGCTCATTCTTAGAGGAAAGCTTGCTGGATAATCAGAAGTATCTGTAAAGGAAACTGGAACTGCTGGTTATTTGGCCCTTAACTGAAGTGTTTTTAGAATGTAGCAAATAATAATGATAATGAGCTCTTGAAGGTGATTTTCCTTTACATAATTCAAAAGGAATACTACAGCTTTGTGGGCTGTTTGATGCTTATTTCTTAGTACTGCATCAGCAAAGGCTCTGCTGAAGCCCAAGCACCCGAAGTACAATGGCACCTGCAGAGATCAGGAAGACAAATCACTTTCCTCACTTGGTGAGACATTGGCACAGGCTGCCCAGGGAGGTGGTGGAGTTACCATCTCTGGAGGTGTTCAAGAAATGTGTAGATGTGGCAGTGTGTGACATGGTTTAGTGGACATGGTGGTGATGGGTTGGTGGTTAGACTATGGGATCTTTAAGGTCTCGCTGCCCTTAATGATTCTATGATTCCCTCTTCCTTTTTGTTAAATAAAGATAAGACTGAGAAAGAAACAAAATTGCACTGAACTAAGCTACAGAACAAAAATACTGCAGTTGGTTCCTAGAAATCTGTTGGCAAATAGCAGTGCCATGTAAGATCAGCAGACTCTTCTGGAAGGTGCATGGTGTGTCGAGAGATCAGTGTTTTGCAACTTGGAAAAGGAGTAAATAAAAGGAAGTTGCTAAAACTCTATGAAAGTACAAAAGGGATACAAAAAATCAAAGATAAAAAAGTTGTTTACTCTTTCATACAATTTCTCTGTCTCAGTGCTTACACAACTTAACTGATCTGGAGAAGGCTTTACCTTTTGCTACAGGACAATAGATGCTAAGAATCTAACTGGCAGCAAAAAGTGATTACCTTGATACATGGAAAACCAAGATCCTGAAGGGCTGCCAACACAGAGGTAGATACATTTGATTTAGAAAACACTGGATTTCTGACAGCTCAGGGATGTACCAGGAAAAACTGTACATGTGTCCTTTTCTATGGCCTTTCCTCATACGTTAATTTCACATTTTGTTCTTAATACATTTCTGATTTTCCAGTTTTGTTATCGTTAAAAGCAAATTCTATTGTTAAAGAGAGGGAGGAAAAGGTCCTGTTTGATGACTGTCAATGAGTGTGTGGAAGTCTTCTTTTCATACTCCCTTCACATCTACAGTGTGGCAAATTCAGAGGAGCAGGTGTCAATTAAATGAAGTTCCAGTGATAATAAGCAAAGCAGGAGGATGTGAGACCTTAATTCTTCCCAGAAAAGTGTCTTCTTCTGTGTGAAAAATTTCTAGAAGTTCAACATTGGAGGAAAGGCACTCATTCCATAGCCAGTCCAAAGCTTTATTTCTCATCGCTCTTTCTGTGCTTTTTTAAATCTCTGTTGCTTCCTAAAGATTTTTGGTACATTTTAGAAGGCACATGTTAGGGTAGACCACAGTTATCATTCCATTGCCTCTGTCCTTACCGTTTTAAGTTCATTTTATTAAAGATATTTCCATTAATGTTCAGTATCTTTTGACTTGGACTGTACACGATGATGTAATACTGCTTGCTATATGAAATGAAGGCCTGTTTTTAAATCTGAGAACTTAGTGTTAAGAATTTCCTGTTGCTGCTCTACTGTAAGTTTTCAGATTGTTGTATAACGTCGGTTATTTTTATATTCAAATAAGTGCAAAATATCTATTTTAATGTTAATATTTTAAATATAATTTTCTTACCCATTAATATAGTCTTTGTGATGGGTGCAGACATGGGAAATGTGGGAAGGCTCAGAGGAAACAGGGTTCCTCTTGATGCTGTTTCTTGACTTTGGCAGAAACAGAGTTAGAACATCTTTAAACTCTTTAATTTCCAGTCCTTTTGCACCATTTTAGGATCTTTTCTGGCACCGAATTGGTGCTCCGGCTTCTGCACCTACACTATTGATACCATTGTTTCATTTATCTACAATTGTTCCCTGGCTGTGCTGCAAATCCCTCTGGAGTGGCCTAAAGCAAGGCAGTCTTTTCATGTATGGCGGTAGTAGAGCTCCATGTATCCCCCTAGCCACTTTTTTTTTTTGAGTCAGATGTTAAAAGAATGTATGGAAAGTATTCATAGACAAACCATGTCTGCTGTCGTGATGTTGCTTATGTACACTGGTCAGGTGCCTGGAAAGAGGCTGATGAGGAAACTATAGTATTACCATGTAGGACAGTTGCTAAATTGCTTTCCCCATTAACTAGTGACATTTGAGTTAAACTAATGAGAAGCATGTCTGCTGCAATGCAGTGTACATTTATTCTTGGAGTCTGCTTTTTCCATCTTATGTGCTGTTTCACCAACACTCTTAGCCACTATTACAGCTGATTAATGATGCCTTTCATTAAAAGAGAACAATTATGGACAGCCTTATTTGATCTACTTTGAAACTTTTCTATTTCTGATCATCATCTTCTGTCCCTCCCTTCTCCTCCTTCTCATCTTTTCTCAGAAATGATAAGTGAGGCAAGAGATAATGCATTCACAGCCTTTGATCAACTGCCGTACATATGGCACATGATGAAAATCAGACAAAAAGCAAAGTGATATTCTCAATAAAACAGGTACTTCTACATTATCAATTTGCCATCATCTAAATTGCCATAAAAATCTTAGCTAGACTGATATAAGCCTAATGCCTTTTGCACAATAGGCGGGTTTTAAAGTACAAAGCTACATCTCTACTCTGATACAATCTGTGTTTTAATGGAATTTGCTCTGAAAGAGATGGCCTCGGGACTTCTACAGTGAGGGTATTCAGCTGCTTGCTTCAGGCTTATCTGACCTTGCCTATTTTATACTTAGCTTTCTGTAAGTTTTTAGTAATAGTAGACGTGCAAAACACTCAGTTCTGATATATTTGAAGGCAAAATGCATGTGTGCTCTGGACAGACCCATGGATCTACTGAATAGGGACTGGTGGAGGCGCTCTGGCAGAAGTTTTCCTCTTTGAGCCTAAGTTACACCATTTCATTTTCTTGTAGAAATTTCTCACTTCATGCAATGACAAAAAAAAAGGAGTATTGTGAGGACATCTCCCCTTTGGATGCAGAAATGTTCACAGTCCTCAGAGTACCTTAGAATGATCGAGAGGAAGAGTGAGAATTCCCAGAAAAGTAAAGTCAAGGCACTTTCTGGGTTTTAAGCATTGCTGTTTTCTCTCATGTGACAACATGCATAGAGCAGCACAACTTATTCCTGCTTCTGCCCACTGTGTGTTAATGAGTCACAGTAGAGCTTTATATGGCTAAGAAGGAGGAACAGAGAAGGTGCTCTAGAAAGGAGATACATATTTTCATGTCAATCAATTACATTTTGAAGGCTTCACAAGGAGCATTTGATCCATATCATGTTTTCCTTTAAAATATTTAGCCTATTGCAAGGACAGCACTCTAGTTCTATGTTACAAAGATGGGGGTGTGAGGGATACCTCCACTTTCTCATAAGTACAAAGTACTGAATATTTTAACACCGTGATTTATTAGCTATGCAAGATAAAATCTACTGGAGGTACTTGCCTCTCTTCAGCTTTCTCTGACTTCTACCATGTTGTACCTGAATACTCTTGAACAACATCCTGCTCAGGATAGGCTTGATTTTCTTTCATCCAAACTCAAGGAAAATGAATAAGTTTAGCAACAGGTCAAGAAAGTATCTGCATTCAGAAAAAATGGCAGAGGTAAAACAGCCAAGGTCTCTGAATGTGACGTAACTGACTTCTACCATGGCAAGAGGCATACCTCTTAGGCTAAATATCATAAAATGCCTCTCCTACAACAGTAATATTCGTGTAGAGACACAATCTATTTTGGAGCCATTATCAAGGTTATATTTAATTGTATTATGTCACCAAAACAAAGAGTCTTCATTAAAAAAATAAATGTGCAAGCAAATCATTTCTGTTTGTTTATTTCTTTGTACAAACCACTGTTGTACTCAAAAAGCTACAAGCAACTGTTTTTGTGGTATATTTTCCTCGTCGTTCACACATTATATGATTTTTCCAAGGCTACAGTGCTGTGTATGAAGTGCCAAGAGCTCACAAAAAATTCCGAAATGTATTTAGGAATATACAGGTACATAGTTATTTTTTGTTAGGAAAAGGAAAGCTTTTTACTCTTGGAATAAAAGACACAGTATTGTACATGTGAGCAGCCTCTTAAATATGACAGAGCACAGTATATGAGGAGTACAAGTGCAGCAAATGGCTTCTCAAGGACAGGAGCTGTTCAAAGCATTTCTGGCCCATAAATACTATTCCTATTACCCACAGGAATAAATGGGTGACTACTAAATGTGGAACATTAGAAATCAATGCAAGAAGGTGTTATGGAACTCAGTGGACTATGGTATTAGAAATGTGCTTTAGTTAAATGGTTCTAAAGTCAGAATCTTTATTACCTTTATACAGAGAAAGAAACATGATACAAGTTTTTTTGTGATGTCTAAAATGCATTTTTAACTGAGTTCTTTGGAAATGTTCTCATTTCTGCACTTCTTCAATGCTTAGTTTATATGTTTTTCCCCCTCTTTACAATGCATTTCAGCTTTACAGCCTTATGAGACATGCACTTCTCAAGGTATATTAAAAACACAGTAAAGTCAAGAAAATAATCCTGATAATATACTGCTTTGGTTCCATATATGAGCACAGTGAGGTCAATAAGCAGTACACTGATGAGCATTCAATCTGCACCGAGGTGAGAGGAGTAAGACACACATTTAAAACAAATGCTCTAGCCTAGCAATTTTCAGCAACTAGTGTGTGCCCTGTTGGTGATTTGCCTTGGTTGCCCTCTACTTTCTGAGATGACTCTGCACTGCAGCAGATAGATCAGCATTAGCCCCTTCTGACTGGTGAGAGGGAACACAGATTAAAAAGAAAAATAAAAAGCAGCAAAACTTAGTAGGGACACCTCTTCTTCGGTAAGTCAAAATCACAGAGGAACTTGTAGTGACTGAGGAGCCGTCTTTTCCCCACCATGCCCTTTTCCCAACTGATCCCATCTTCTTAATTCCCCATATTCACAGCAGCAAGTCTATTATAAATTAGCTCCCATTATGCTCAGCTCTTTCCTCAGAGGTTTGTCCTGCCAATTTCTAGCCATCAGTTGTGGTTTTGAACACCACCTCGTGTGCTCAATGCCTAATTACTAAGAGAGTTATACCGGACTTGCAAAAAATGGCAAGTGGTGGCAGTGGCTCGAATGTCAATTTAATACACCCTGGCAATAGTATCCTAATCTAAATATCCACTTAGATATTCTTATCATGGTTTATTTTGCTGCAGAGGAACTTGTCAAATGCATGGGAGTCGTAGATCAAAATCAGTATGAGCCCAGAGTTTTCCCTTGATGTTTTAAAGGTGATTAGTTCTGCACTAACGGTCTGCTGGCAGTCTGCAAGCAAAGCGGAGCTGACCAGGTTGCTAAGGTCCCATACATCTCTTAGAATTGTCTGGATTTTGGATAGGAAGATTATTTACTTACTTACAAGTATTTAGTTCTAAGCAGTATTTTTTTACAGGAAAAGAAGTTCCAATTGGTTATGGTTGTAGATCGGGGATAGATTTTAAAAATATTTTACTGAGAGTTTCAGATTATAAGAAAAAATATTTGCAATGAAATATATTATGTTTTTAAACTTTTTTTTAACCTCTTTTTTTTTTTCTTCTTACTGTAATAAAATGGAATGGGTACTTTTAATCACTTCTGTTTGTGGAAATAATGTTTGCATTTCCCTTCCCTTTCTTCTTTTTTCTTCCCTTCCACTCCTTTTCTTTGGAAATTGTTATGCTCCCGGTATACTTGCAAGCACTGTTACAAATCCCAGTAATACATTTCAAAATTTTAGATACTTAGAAAATTTAAAACTAGACAGTTCTAAATAGGCAAAGAAGCAGAAAAAAAAAAAAAAAAAAGAATTTAAATAGAAAAAAACATCAATTTCATTTTTACTATTAAAATATTTTATGAAGAGATAAAGAAAAGTAGAGAAAGGTATGAATTTGGAATTCTTTCTACTGTAAACTAGGAACTTAGTATTTTATTTTATGATTAAAAAATTCAGATAAGAGATTTTAAAGCAATTTTCATTCTGATTTTAGATGCTTTTCCTCCAAAATTGTGAAAAGTGTTTCCTGGCTTCAGAACTGAAATATCACCTGATGTGGATTTAGAATGCAGTGAATCTGCCTTGAGAGATGGCTATATCTCTCCATCAGCTGCTGGAAGCACACTAAGCCTAGGAAACTGGTTTGGACCAGAAAATCATGTTTTAGATGGCTGGAAGTAAAAACAGTGCTTTCCATCTTACTTTGCTTTTGAAATTCTCAGTGTGCATCCTTTGCATTTGTAGTTGTCAAAGTAACTGTGGCCTGCTCTATAGTCATTAGACTGTAAATTCTTGAGGCACAAACAGTTCATCTGTGTGTGCTTAGAACACTGAACATAATAGGGCTATGATTATGACTAGAGGAAACACAGAATACTGTTAAAGAAATAGTTACTGTTTTGTATTCCTTTGCACACAGCATTTCAGATTCCCAAGACGAAAAGTCCATTAAATTGGAACATCGTGGAGAATCACTAAGATCAAGAAACTGCTGGAAGTCTCTCCCTGTGCCCAAACTCCTCTCTCTCTCTCTTTTTTTATTCTTTCTGGTTCAAGGGAAGATCTTTGCATGTTTTCTCTACAGATGAATACAGCACCTGCTATACCTGCTTTCTTCCAAGATAGGTAAACATGAAGCAAAACATATAAGGGCCAAAAATAAAAATGTCAATATGTTTGGAACTGAACTAAAAAAGATAAAGGTTGGATGTGAGCTTCCAAAATTCAGCAGGTACAGGTAATTCACAGATACTTCATTTCTTATTTTCATCTGTAAATTTACTGTATTTACTGTACTAGTAATAAGGTTACAACTGAAAATAAAGCTAAAAGTTTGCAAGATGCAGGAAATACATTGAAAGATCCCAAATATGTTGCTCAGGAGAGCAGGCAAAACATGAAGTTAATCTGAGTTTCTGAGAGGGCAGGTGAAAGCAGAACTTTGAGGGCAAAAAGCAATCTCAGTTTCAGTGCCAGTTTTTCTGATATACCTTCGTGTTTCTGTATTTATTTCAGCCTACTAAATTTACCATAACTAATGTCAAAGGTGTTCATATGATCTTTCAGTACACTTAGATAACATAAAACACATACAGCTTAGCAGTTGTGAAGCTGAAAATAACAACGTTATATTTCTTTTATGATAGTAAATTTTTTATTTAGTAGGATAGTTTAGGTGGGAAAGCATCCCAGGATGATTTTAGTGAAACTTACTGCCCAAAGCTAAGCCAGCCATGAGATCAGCCGAGGTTGCTCAGGCTTTATCAAGACAGGTCTTTGAAAACCTCCATTGATGAGGATTATGCCACCTCTCTGGCTAGTGTGCTCTAGTGCTTGACTGTCTTCATGGGGAAAGAGCTAATGCCTCTTGCTGTTATTTCAGAAATATTTATCTCTTCTACACTTGAACAGACGTAGTTTAAAAATTCTGCCAGAAGAATGTTTTTGAAAATAGTGTATAAATGTACTAGAATGTTTTGTAGTCCGTACCCTATGTGAACTAAAAACCTCAAGAAAAGTAATTGTATTTCATAGCATTTAATCATAAAATTTTATTTGAATGTTTGATATGCAACCTTAATTTGCATATAAAAATTATGTTTATAGTCTTCAAATGAGCAAAATATAGAGCAAAGTTTTTAAGCTGTGGTAGACCATGGATAAAGCTAAAGGTCTCAGATCAAATCCTCAGTGGGTGCAATTAAATGACTTTTCATTGACTTCAACGGATGTACTCCAGTATGTGCCAGTGAGGATCAGACATTTGAAAGAAAAGCATTGCAAAAGCCATGAAGAAAACAAAAGCATTGAAATATTATAATATACAGTGATTGTGTGTGGATCCCCAGAGAGGTGCATTCTGGAAATACACCAGGAACAGCAATTACAGTGTGGATAAAGGAAGACAATAAAACCATCTCATTTTAGATTCATAGGGTCAGAAAACAGAAATTGCCTGGCTTACATTTTCCCCCTTTGAAAACCACATATGTTAACAAGGAAGGGAGAGTGCAGCACTAAAAGCAGATTTTGCTGCATTCATGTAAAGGCTTTCAGAAGAGAATATTTTTGAATGCTTAAGGAAACAACAGTCCAGCATTAATTCATTAAATGGGGTTAGCCAGAAGTTTGAAGAGCTGAGGTGAAACTTGAAGTAAAGCTGAATATTTACAACATCACTCATTCTTAATCCTAATGCTGCAGCACAAATACATTTTCATAATCTCCATGCTTGTGAGTCATCCTGGCGTCCTTTGCAGCACAAATTCACACTGGGCTATGTAATTATTTTTAGAAATGGGAACTTTGTCATCTTTGCCATGCAGAGGGATCGAGCGATGCAATTGGATCCCCATTGCTTTCCTGAACTTGTGACAATGAGGAACAAGTTCATACCAGTGATTATTCATGAGCTTTGTCATAATCAGGATGTGTATGTGTAGATACAGAGCTGCTGGGAATGGTTTCAATTAGAGCTCTGTGCGCTTGGGACTACTGATGTCTGCTTCAGGCTTCGTGAGCCGATGAAAAAAACATTCCCAATACAGAAACTCAGACCTGAAAAGCCTGAGGGACTTCCTGTCCTGAGGGAAGGATCAGGAAAAGGGACAGAAATATTCAGCATGATTGAAAGTTTACTTCCCTGACATAAAACTGTGGCCTTGACAGAAAATACTTGGGATTACTGGACAATGAAGGGACTGTGCAATGAGATATGGAGACCTTCACCTGTGGGTCACAGGTTGTTATTACCTGTCAGTTCTTTAGTGGTCTCTGTGAACTGAGTGTTTTACTTTGTTCCTTATGAGAAAAATGCTAATATCACAACTACAGATACCCAAAATGGCATATGATGGCAAATTGCAAGCACAACTGGAGCACTGTGCTCTGATGTAGTGTTGATGATGAACTCAATTATTTCTTGAGCTTTTACTTGAGGTTGAACTAGGTTGTGGGACTGTTTCTGTTGTTTTTCTTTTCTTTTCACCATCTCACCAATTAATATTTGGTATAAAATTCATAAAGAGGGCTAGGAGCTGGAACCACCTGCCTTGCAAAAGAAGGTGCAGTAGAACATTCCTTCTGGTTCTCAAATAAAGGTTGCCTAAGCCAGTCCCCTGCTCTGAGACAATGTCCAGGAAAGAGTATGCTAAGGAAGATAAATGTTGAAATATTCTTATATGCATCCTCTCCTATCTATTGTTGATTTGAAGACTTTCTGAGCAAGACGAAATTGTCTCTGCCTTTTTTCTGATGTACCTGTGGTCTGTGAATTAGCCTGTTCCTTTCTGGGGTAAATTTGTACTTTTGCTCTCTACAGCATGACAGCAGGGAGTGCCAGGCTCCTTCCTGTCTATTACCTTCTCTTTCCAGCTCCTCCAGCCTTCCATGCCTATCTCACAGGTCACAGGCTCAGCCAGAGAACCAACCATCCCATCTGAATCACAGTCTTACAGGCTGGGCAACTCCCAGGAACATTTCTAGTCATGTCTGAACATTTCCCATGGAAATGGAAAAAGTTGGTTCTCCACTGGCTGAGAGGGTCATAGAAGCATAGAATGGTTTGGAAAAGACCTTAAGGACCATTTTCTTCTAAATCCCCTGCTGTGAGCAGGAACATCTCCCACTAGACCATGTTGCTCAAAGCCCTATCCAACCTGACCTTGAACACTTCTGGGGACAGAGCACTCACTCGCAGCTTCTCTGGACAACCTGTGCCAGTGACTCACCACACTCTGAGTAAAGAATTTCTTCCTAATGTCTAAAAATCCAGATTTCCCACTTCTTGTATGCTTGCTTTAAACTTTGCTCATTGCATAGTGGGAGAGAGGTGGCAGTGGCCATGCCACAGAAAGGAAGCATTTATCTTTTGCTTGTATAAGGAGCCCAGTGCTGCCAGTGCCTTCTAAATGCCGTAAGCTGGTTTTATTGGCGTGGACACACTGGGGACTCTGCATGACACTGCTTAGTGCCTGGGCGTGGGGCAAAAGCAGGTGTTGGGTGGTACAGGGTAGGCTAGCAGCATGTGACAGTAGGGACAGTGTTCTGAGCAGTCCCAGTGACACTAAGCCACCTCAGGTGCAGGAAAGATCTGCACTATAACCACGGCTGAACCTGTAGAAAATTCACACAAAATCTGTTTGGGGCCTTTTTTTCCATCTGACCCTGTATCACAGCTTGGGCAGCCATTCTTTGAACGTTTTAAAGAGAGGGAGGACTGAGGAATTTGGTTTTATTCTGAGTGTTGCACAATGGAGGTCCAACACTCAAGAGAGCAAAGGGAATTGAGGCACCATTGCCTGGTTTCCCTACTTGTGCACAGTTGCCTAGCTAGCTTGGGTTTTAAAGCAATCCAGTGAGGAATTTAGCTATTTGCTGTGACAAAGTCTCTAGTTTAGCGTCCGCATGATTTTGTGTGTTTGTGTGTTTTTGCCAATAGATTTGATATTCACTGTAATTTGTTCATTAATTAAGTCGGACATTTATAATGTGCAGTAATCACAGCATCATTATGAGCAACATACCAAATATCCTAAACATGTAAAAGGATCTCTGACCACTACTTTTCTTTCGGTAGTGTCAAAAATAACCCCCCATCCCTAAGAAATACATTGTGGGGTGAGGAGAAAACAAGAACCCAAGAAGCATTTCAAGGGGCATCTTTTATCTACCATGAATATTGCTGTGTGTTGTTCGCAAGCAAGCGAAAGCATGTCTCATAGTAACTAGCAGCCTGCCCAGAGAGTAAATTAAAGTAGCTGATTGAATAGATCTAGGTAAAAAATAAGGAATCAAAAAACACACTGCATAAAATTACAACTCCATAAAATCCACTGCAGTGGAACTCCCCTGTAATGAAAAGTACAGCTCTAGAGGACTTCTCTTATTTTCCCACCTTATTTAGTGCAGTGTGTAAGTTTTACACTGCTGCTGATAAATGTAAGCCACTGTATTGTTACCATAGACTGCAATATGATAAGGACTTTCCAAAGCAGTAGCCTTATGGATTACGTCATTACTTCAGCATTGATACAGAGCTCTTAAGACAATGTGTCACTGAAGATGCTTTTATACTGTCCTACAAATACTTCTGAGGCAGATACAGCAGTGCTTTACACACTGATATGCTGTGTCTGGATTTTGTGCCCCGGTACTGTAGATGTATCCATCTTTTATTTTAGATTCATCTAATATATAAGATAAAATTATAAAATATCATCTATATTTTAGTGTTAACTCCTAGTGAAAGCAGGTATCTAAATGTCATAGAATCATAGAATGGTTTGGGTTGGAAGGGACCATTACAATCATCCAGTTCCATCCTCCAGCTACAGGCAGAGACACCTTCCACTAGACCAAGTCGCTCAAAGCCCCATCCAGCCTGGCCTTGAATGCCTCCAGGAAGTGGGCATCAACAACCTCTCTGGGTAACCTCTTCCAGTGGAACAGGAACATGTCTTCAAGCATTGGTGTCTGGAGCACTAATGAAACTAATAACAGTGCTTGCAATTGATATTACTTTCTTAAGTAGTGAAGATAAAAAAAGACTTAAACCAAGTGAATGGACAAAACCACAATTTTGACTCGGTTCTATAATTCCCAAAACTTTATGGTTTTTTTTGGCTTGAAGCCCTCACTGTTAACAGCATTTCTAGTATAAGGCACTGTGAATAAAATCATAGTTGCATCATGAAGTCAAAAGTAGCCATCCAGAAAACATGTTACAGAGAATTCCAGTATTTTCACCTTGAGGATTTTCTCTGCTGTGTGAACCCCAAAGATTTTCATCTGAAAGAATATTTTGAGAATTGCCTATTTCTAAATATGCCAATTATGCTTCTAGGAGCTGAATGTATTCTAACTTAAATTATATATTTTCTTCAGATAAAGAAAATCCTACTTCTCATAAATGTTTCAGAAAAAAAAGAAAATGTGAGTTTGTCTTACAAGCCAGATGTCAAAGTTTTTGGAAGAAAATTGCTAAGAAGAAGTTGAATTTAAGAAAGAAAACAAGTGAAGAAATTCAAAGTAAACTAACTTTCACATTAAGAAGAAGTGCACATTTATATACTTACAGTATATAATTATATATGCAAATAACCAATTATTAGAAACTGTCAATTTTAATGTGGTAGTTGAAAAACACGTTTGAAATAGTAGTACACTGAATTGCATATGCAGATTATATTTACAGATTTGAATTTTGTAACTTACAATTTGGTAATTTGATATTCTATCACTACTATATAATTAAATACATATATGTGTGTTCATAGGTTGCATAGACACTATCCAGTACTATCTTTTGAAGTGTATTTGTTTTACTACTATATATGGTGAAAGGTAAGTTTCAAGTATTTTAATTTAAATTCCAATCCACGTATAAATTCATGGTGCAGCAACTGTTTGGAATTGTTGATCTTTCTGACATATTACCATTGCTGGTAACGGGATGCACTTTGTGAAATTTCAACTTTCCGAGTCAAGGGGTTAACATTTAATCAATAGTTCTCACTGTTATGGGCTCTACTGGGAAATACTAGGTTGTGATATATGCTATGCATCATGAAGCAGGAGTTACAGCCTGGGAGAAAAATAATCTGATTGCAGAGTTTCATTGACAGTGCTCTACTCATACATTTTCTATACTTTATTATTTCCCATAAAGCCCAAATAAAATTGCCATGGTCTTTTCCATTACATTGTCTAAAAGATGTCACATAGCAGATTGTTATTGTGTTCTCAAAATGTATTTCCATGCTCTTGTGAAAACTTGTGGCTGGTTCCCATCGGAAGTTACTGAGGCATGTTAATAAATTGGAGTGTAATGAACTGATGCTCAGTTGTTCCCGTTAAGGCACAACCGAGGTTGTTTCCTGTTGTACAGAGGTTGTTTCCATAACTGGCAAAACTTTGTGTGCATGCTATATTAAAATCTAAACACTGATAAGAACAAAAATACTTGATCTTACAAAGCCTTGGAAATTTTTAAAGCTAGGGTCATCAGTTAGTAAATTTTAAAACCAGAAAGATTGTTTAACGTGGGAAGACTGAGGTTACGGTGATAAGATGATCCTTATTCATAAGAACTAGTCTGTTACCTGGATTGGATATCAGTGTTTCTTTTCTTAGAGATGTCATGCAACCTTGATGCTACAAAACAGAGAGGTCTCAGAAGCCCACATACAACCACCTAAAGATTGGGCAACGTCAGGATTGCAGCCTCTCAGGTAGACCTAGCAGGGCAGATATGGCAGGGAGATGAAAAATACTTGAGCTTTTAATATTTTCTGTTAAAAAGCAGATCTTAATCTTGTTTTCTTCAGTTGAAATCTGTTGGCTAACAGATTTGGCCTTTTTTCCTTCTGTTTGAAAGGCGACACTGTCCTGCTTTTCAGAACTGATTTTTCATGTTTTTCTTGTAAGTCTGACATTTTCCTAAAAGCACACATTCTAATATTGGCTCCATCACTTCCCACAGGAGTCACCAGAAAACGTTCTTGCTCCTTTCACCTGGCCTTTGTGGAAGACGAATACCTGACAGACTTCAAACACTAAGAAGGTTTCTGACCAGTGCAGACAGTGCTTTTATAGGCAGCCCCATCTTCCTAGACGATAAAAGCAGGTAATAACCATTCAGGAGAAGTTTTGTTTGGAAATAGCTATTATATGAGAATGCTGTGAAGATAGAGGCACAAGATGGAATCCTATTTATTTTCCTATTGTTAAGATTCGTGGTCAAAATTTTTCTTCTCTCTAAGCCATACTTCAAGCAGAGAACATCCCATCAGCAGCTCCATATGTGTTTCTTTTCATACAAAACTGTTTTACCCTGGGGTTTTGTAGGTAAAATGACTACACAGAAGAATTGTTATCTTTAATTACAAATATGCTTGCTATTCCCCTCACAGTCCTGAAAGAGCAGTAAATAGAAAGCAGACTATTCTTTCAGGATGTTTGTCACAATTTTTATAGTGCAGGGAGCAGTGACAACTTTCCGTGTATCAGTTTACAGGGAAGTATTACATGGCAACTATTTAGTATACGTTACTGAAACTAGCCATCTAACCTGAAGGAATTGTTATTTTGCTACACAACTTAAAGGCAACCAGTCCCTATATATCACTCATGCACTCTGTGTGTATATGTTTTTCTTTACAGCATGTTGTGGGTGAATTTATAGAGTACTTTTCCAATAAATGACTTAATTACTGAAATGGAAAGGCTGTATATGTGATGCAGTAGAGCATTGCCATTCTAAACTGAAGCTACATCTTCCTCACAAGAACAGTATATGCTTAAAAATATTTTAGTATTAGGATGTCTGGAAATGAGCTATTTTAATAATACAGCATTTTCTTTTTCTTTCATGCAATCTTTCATTTTTCACCATCCCCATAAATTACCCATTTTCATTCCCCTCCATTAGACTTTAGGCTACAGGTACAGAAAAGGGATGCAAACTAAGAAGAATATCTCTCCTGTCACTCTTATGGATGTATTTTTAGCTGTGTTCTCCTGACCCAGGGAGTGTGAGACTCTTAAAAATCAAACCAAAACAGACTGCATGTGGGATGACTTGACATAACAACGTATGGTACATCAAACAGCTTGGAAGGAAAGAAAAAACAGTGTCACTTTTGGATAGATCGGCTGTTTTCATCTCCACGAATCTCTGCTTCAGTTGAGAGCTTAAACACGTGTCCACCTTCCTTTTCACAGCACTTTAACACTAACATCAATAAGTATTAATTACATTTTATTTCAGACAGCTGAAGGTCCCTAGTTTCCTGTAGATTCATGCTACATTTGTAGGCTATGGATGATGGCTGCAAATGATGGTTCTGAAATATCTTAGTCTGTGAATGCTTAAGTGCATAACATGAAATTCACAGAATCAAAAGTAACCATTCCCAGTCACTGTTTTGTATTATGTTTCACGTGACTTACATTTTTGACAAACAAGTGATTCATGAACGTAGGTAGTTCAGTGGTATGACACAGCTCAGTTCTGAGCATGGGCTTAGTCCCAGTGCGCAGAACTCACCATCTTCTCCTGATAAGGCAGACCCATAGTGGACCACTTCTAAATGTACCAGGCAAAGCCCAACAGCAAACCTTCTTTTGACTCCGATGATGTGGAAATGGGATATCAACTGCCAATGTCCTGATAGCTTCTCAAAGGATGTTAAAAATCTTGCAGAACTTTCTTAGTATTTGGTGCTCCTCTCAGAACTTCTGGTCATCTTTCTCCTTGGCATTACTCTTTGCATAGTGAACATTGTTCCCCTGACCTCAGATGTACTTTGCTCAGTAACTTGCTATGGATAAAAAGCACAGAATGAAAATGTGCATCAGAGTGGGATCCTCACATCTTGCACTTCACATCATGATCATGTCAAACAAGATATAAGCCAGGGAAGAGTTTGGCTGCATGATAAAAAAAGAGAATGCCATTTGAGCACTGTATGCAGAAAAAGTGGTAATGCATTGGCTTCTCTTTTTGAATGAGGAAGACAAAGCAAAAGAAAACTACAGAGATTCATGTGATAAAGATTCAGTACAAGATAGTAATTTTCTTCGGCTGTGGACGATATTCAACTTGATTTAAATATCTTAATATTTAATTATCTACGTTCATCTTACTGAAATGCACATAAAGGGACTTCTTCAAAGAAATTAGCTTTGAACATTATTTACAGACAAGGTGACAGCTGTCTAATTCATTCTCTTGTGCCGAGGGAGAATAGCAACGTGATGTAAAAAGGTTTTGAACTGTATTATTTAATTCACACAATGAACTTAAAGTACAGTCATGTGGTAGATTGCTATTTGGTTCGCTGCCTTCCTGCTGATTGTCTCATTAGCTGTTTGCACATCTACATCTGGCCCACCTAAATGATTTCTTTGGTTGTCTCGAAGAGCTTCCAAAAGCAGAAGACTCTGTTTTTGCAACAGTTGTACTCCTTCTGTTTACATAGCTTGAAACACTAAGAAAAACACAATGCTGTCTTGAAGGCCTTTCTGCAGAATAACGTTCATTTAATGTAGTAGCTAGCAATGTAGGTTCCATACTCCTCAATGAGCAAGTTCAGTTCTGCCTTGAGTTACACACTAAACACAGCTTGAGGGCAAACTGCAGGAGAACAATACTGCAGAGGGGTAAGCAGAACAAGATCTCAAGGTTTTGTCCAGCCACGATGGGATGTAAACTTTAGTTGTAGAGAAAAAAACAGACTATTTCTGGCTTTAATTCTCCTCATAAAACAGAGTTGGGAAAGCTGTGCTCTGCAATTTCTATAATCCCTTTAGCACTGAGCTGTGTAATGCTGGTCTTTCATTAAAATACTCATGTGGATAAGGAAGAATGGATATACTCTTGACCTTACCAAACTTCGCATTTTGGAGAGAAGAATTCAGACTTCAACATCAAATAGCTGCTGTGTCTGTCCAGAGCACTGTAAATGAAAAGAAGACTGAAAAGTTGAGATGTAAAAAGGTTAAAATCTATGTTTCAGCAATAGACTTTGCAGAAAGTGATTGCTGTGATGTAGATTAAGCTGTACACTGACCTTTCAAAGAATAAGCATTTTTCTCAACTGTCACTGTATCAATGCACAAAACAAGCAATATCATTAAGGAAGGCACCCAGGCTGGCAGACTTCGAAGAGATTATGTCGATGAGTCATGATCCACCCATTCAGCAAATAAAGTGAAGGTTAAAGTATGCATGGAAAGAATAAAGTTAACTGAAAAACTGCAATTACTTTACTCTCTTTATAACAAATCTTGGATGCAAAATCTGGGATTATTTAGAGCTAGTGTGTTCCAAAGTTTCTCTTCACCCATACCCCCACCAAATATAAAAGGACTAAAATTAGCTTAAAAACAGGAACCCCTCCAACCTTCTACTAATCAGTTAAAATCCACCCCTCCCTCCAACCTTCTGCACATATATATGTTCTGTACTCACTGGGAGACAGCTTTCTGGCCTTAAGATTACTGTTATGATTTCAGATATATTTCACCTTCAATTTGGCTAATGACGTTGGAGAAATACTCTCTGCAAAACTGCCATCTTTTTAGGACGCAGCTGCCGGCAAGGGCTTGAATCTGGATCTTTAGGCAGATAGCATGTTTTTAATAGAGTTTTTTGGTGATCATATTTTCAAACACCTCTTTTTTTTTTTTTTTTTTTTTTTCAAACATCTTCATGAACAAATAATTGTTATTGAAAAAAAATATTTTATCAGAGCAATTCTTCAGCAGCTCTGGGTGCACATATTGGAATCAAAGCCTGCCTTTAGTCAGTAAGTTAAGAAATGATCCTAGTAGGTATGTAGATTTACAGTTTTTGTAAGCTCCACCAAGCATTAACTCATCTGTATCAACAGTGGTACTGTATCATTCATATGCAAGAATGATGTCTAATGGCTCTTAGCACATGGTTACTTGACTTTTCTGGGATATTTTCACTATTGTTTACAGAAAAAAGGTGATTGTTCTTTGCACCTCCAGCAGAAACAGTGGTCAATAAATTAAGAAAAAGTGGTATGAATTTCAGGAGTTTGACCCTTTCTTGACACATCTTTGCTGCACCAGAACACAAACTAGTTAAATTATGACCATTAAGTTACGACTGTTTACAAGGGTGGATAGTGATAGGACAGGGGGGATAATTTTAAACTGAAACAGGGGAGTTGAAGTTAGATATTAGGAGGAAGTTTTTCACTAAGAGATTGGTGATGCACTGGAACAGGTTGCCCTAGGAAGTTGTGGATTGCTCATTCCTGGAGGCATTCCGGGCCAGGCTGGATGTGGCTCTGGGCAGCCTTGTCTAGTGGTTGGAGACCCTACATATAGCAGGAGAGTTAAAACTTGTTGATCATCATGGTCCTTTTCAACGCAGGCCATTCTATTCCATTAAATAAAAGCTAGATGTGGTATATTTACTCCAGTTGCAATTAAACTTCAGTGATGGAGTGCAAGAATTGCTCCAAGTGTGGTGGGTTGGTATGTAAACAGTTCATGGCTGGCTGGGTCCTATATAAGTTTGAATGCCTGTGTCAATACAGCAGCCAAGAATGGCCTCAGAATGGAAGAGCAGCAAAGCATAAATAATAGAAGCTTTTTTTCCCAAGCCTATTTTTCAACACAGGAGAAATGGTTGATATCAAGCTCTCTGCCTAAAGACTTTGCAAAGAAGACGTATATTTCCACTCATTAAAAAAATTTAAAACAAAAAACAGGGAAAAAAACCTGCCTTCCCTTATCCAACCCCTTTGTACATGAAACTCAAGATCAGATTAATCCCTAGATGATCACAGCTCACCGAACAACTTCACATATGTCATTCAGGATTATGTATGCTACAAAGTGCAAGCTGACATGAGGAATTTTACATGCTCAGCTCAATGACTTTGAAATGTGTAATTGATCTGGGTGTCACTAGCATCTTTGTCCCACTGAGTTTTAAAGGAGCGATAAGAAAGGAAAGGTGGGAAAAGTGGTTATAGCTGTGCAGGCCTCAGGTTCAGCAACTACAGTGAAACCAAAGAGCAAAAGGAGTGATAAAGGTTGACACAACTCTGTCTTTCTGCTAATCGTTCTTCACTCATTCAGTGTGGCTGGAAGACAGGTGGTCTTCAATGAACCCAAACTCGTTTAATCTATGTGCTTATATTGTAGTAAGGCAGATAGAAGTGTTCTCGTGTTCTGATTCTGCACCTATCTATCTTATACTGTTCTATACACACAGACTTTTTAACTCATGAGGCCTATGATAAAATTATTTGTCAGGGTAAATTACCAGCACCACTGCCAAAGACATAGACCTAACACGGGAAAGTATTTTGTACCATAGATGAATGTGCTGTTAAGAAGGAACATCCTCAGGACTTCTGTTCATGGTGGAACTCTTCTTTTAATAGTTTAATGATACTCATGACGACATCCCACATTCTGTCTGCTTGCTTGCTTCAAAGTAAATTCATCAACAAACTGTGTATATAATGTTTTTATGTCAATTACATATATCTCCATCTGGAGTATTGTGTCCAGTTCTGGGATTTTCAGTTCAAGAAAGACAGGGAATTGTTGAAGAAAATCCAGTAGAGGGCCACAAATGTGACTAGGAGCCTGGAGCATCTCCCTTGTGAGAAAAGGCTGAGAGACCTGGGATTGTTTGGTCCAGAAAAGACTGTGAGGGGATCTTATCAACATTTATAAACATCTAATGGGCAGGAGTCAACTCAGTAGGA
Source organism: Tetrao urogallus (assembly GCF_951394365.1). Taxonomy (NCBI): domain Eukaryota; kingdom Metazoa; phylum Chordata; class Aves; order Galliformes; family Phasianidae; genus Tetrao; species Tetrao urogallus. The sequence goes on from NC_136817.1 coordinate 57,161,885, forward strand.
CCAGGTCCTTCATTGGTGCCCAGTGACAGGACAACAGGCAATGGGCACAAACTGGAACACTGAAAGTTCCAAAAGAACATGAGGAAAAACTTTGAGGATGACAGAGCACTAGGACAGACTGCCCCAAGAGGGTGTGGTTTCCTTCTCTAGAGATATTCAAAAACTGCCTAGACACTTTCCTGTGTGGCTTCCTAGAGGGATCCTGCTCTAGCAAGGGGTTGAGTTAGATGGTTTCCAGAGACTCTTTCCAAATTCTATGATTCTGAGATTGATTCTGTGTAATGGCTTTTCAGAACTGACAGAAACATTTCCAGTTGCTCTTGACTCAATCATCATAACAGCAAGGAGGTGCTTATATATAATCAAATCATTTTGGAACCATCTCTGATCCCTTGTCTACCTGAAAGGATGTTCCTCAACAGCTATTCATCTGAAAGGCATAGAATGACTCAAGTTGTCCTCTTGGCTTTTATTGGTAACAGAAATAGCGTACAATTCAGGATTACTTTGTTGTTTTCATTATAACCAAGAGATACAGAATAAATATTTTTTTTGAGTCAGAAGTATAATGGATTCTCTGAAACCAGTCACTCCTATTTTATTATGTTGGCCCACAATATCAGAAGCAGATGTTGGTACTATGTCAGCAGAGTCTGAATATTCTGTTACATTCGTTGTTGTGTGACAGATGGCAGCAAAGGGGCACTCTGACAAAATGGCGTCCACGCAGAAGAGCAGATGAAGCAAAGGTGTGTCATTGAAGTCCTTCATGTAGAAAAAATTGCACCCATTGAAAGCATCCATTGATGCTTACTGAACATTTATGGAGACCAAGCTGTGGATGAGAGCACAGTGAAGTGGTAGTGGTGTGTTTCAGCAGTGGTAACAGCAGTCTGAAAGAAAAGCTACATTCCAGATGGTCCTGCATATTTTTGTGAGAATGATATGCAGGCCCTTGTTCATTCCTGGTGAAAATGCATATGCAACTAATGATGATGACTTTGTCGAAAAATAGTGTTTTGTAGCTGAGAATTTGCCTATCAAATAGTGTTATTGTGCTGTTTGTATCTATTGTATTTTCCATGGAAATAAACAGGAGGCATTGCTTTTAGTGTAACCCATAGTTTCTTTTGCGCTAATGTGCAAAAATCCCTCTAAATTTCATCCTTTTTTACAAAGTCTATTATGCCAATTTGATTTGTTTCATGTGATGTGTTTGTTTGAAAGGGTATAAATGTGCTTTCTGGCCATTAATGCTTTTCAAGAGACTTCAGGCACTTAAATGTATACTGCATTGGTAGTAAACATCCACACAAAGAGAAGCCAATGAGCCTTTAAAATACGCAGTGATTTTTTTAAGAACCACAGAAAATGTTAACTTTCTACACAACTTTAACATAAAAGAACTCATCTTTTCCTTCAAATGACAAGTGAGGAGCTATTAAATATTTATCATTCAACTGTCCAGATTTCTTCACTAAAGAAATCTAGTTTTTTAATTCTGCCTTCTGGACTTATACCTAATGTTTTAATTTCTGGAAAACAGTTTGGGCAATTTTTCCTGCAAAATCAAAATTGCACAACATGGTGAAAAAAAGACTAGGATGCAACTGGCTCTGCCTCCTGCACTTTGCATAGTCAAAGTGCTAAGGGAAGGTAAGATCAGTAAATGATAAAACCAGCTGGAGTGTAACAGCTTTACAACAGGTTTGCAGTCTGTTTTGCACAAACCATTGGTCACGGAACACTGTGGTAGACTTGGGCTTCACAGTTGTCTGAGCAGCCTTATCTGACTGTATGTCCTTTAGGTACTGAACAAATAAAATAGTTTGCTTCTGCAAAGAAAAAAAAAGTAGCAAAATGGAAAAAAATGTATGATGTCCTTCTGTCAGTGGATAATTTTTAAAAAATTAAAAAAAATAAAATGGAAACTTTTTTTTAAACAGCTGCTTCTTTGCCCTTAAAACCTTGATACTGTTACCCTGCAGCAAAGAATCAAGCAGTTGAAAGAGAAACTTTCAGGACTTGTTTTCAAGGCTCAAAAGGAAAAAGGCTGAGCAGTCATCAGGAAAATATCTTGGTTTCTTCATGACTTTTTGTTTTAAGAACACAGCTTCACTTCAAATGCATTTATAAAGCCATATCTGAAATCTCAGTGAATTGTGTAGGAGGGCTCTTACATGTTTGTGAGTTGCCTATGAGACTAAACAGGTTGTATGTGCCTTGATTTTGCCAAGCTGTATGATAGATAAACCAGTGATTTAAACTTGAAGTAAGAGTGACATGATTTAGATAGACTGGATAGCTTGGATCGATGGGTCAAGGCCAACTGCATGAGTTTTAATAGGGCCAAGTGTCAGGTCCCGCATTTTCGTCACAACAACCCCAGGCAACCCTACAGGCTTGGGGAGGAGTGGCTGAAAAGCTGCCTGAGGGAAAGGGACCTTGATTTACTGATAGACAGATGGCTGAATATGAGCCAGCAGTGTGCCCAGGTGGCCAAGAAGGCCAATGGCATCCTGGCTTGTATCAGGAATGGTGTGGTGAGCAAGACTAGGGAAGTCATCCTGCCCCTGTACTCAGCATTGGTGAGGCCTCACCTTGAGTGCTGTTTTGGGCACCTCAGTACAGAAAGGACATTGAGATGCTGGAGCAGGTCCAGAGAAGGGCAACAAGGCTTGTGAAGGGCTTGGAGAATGTGAACTACAATGAGAGACTGAAGGATGTGGGACTGTTTAGTCTGGGGAAAAGGAGGTTGAGGGGAGACCTTATTGCTCTCTTCCAACAGCTGAAAGGTGCTCACAGCGAGAGGGGGGTTGGTCTCACTGGTGACAGGATAAGGGGAAATGGCCTCAAGTTGTGCCAGGGTGAGTTTAGGTTGGATATCAGGAAAAACTTTACAGAAGGGGTGGTTAAGCACTGGAATAGGCTCCCCAGGGAGGTAGTTGAGTCGCCATCCCTGGATGTGTTTAAAAACTGTTTGGATGTGGTGCTCAGGGACATGATTTAGTGGAGGGTTGATAGTTAGGGTAGTATGGTTAGGTCATGGTTGGACTCGATGATGTTTAAGGTCTTTTTCAACCTGAGTGATTCTATGATTCTATGATTTAGTGTGGAAATGATTCTAAACAGTTAAACGTCAAATGTAGATTATTATATTACATTCAATTGGTAATATCTATCTGATAAATAAATGATTTTTTTCCTTTTGCAGATGAATGCAGTCGAAGGCTGATTTCACACTTTGAAAGTAGAAAGCTTTTGTTATAACAACTTTTCTCAGTGGAAGTAATTGCCTTTGGAAAGTGAGATATTCTTGTATCTCTCTCTACAGTTTCATTCTCTTCGATCTTAACTGCAGAGGCAGATAAAAAAGTGGAACCTGCCTCTCCTTTGCTGTAATTTGGACACACTCAAACATTATTACCACTCTCTTTTCTAACCCTTCATGGGTAGATTACCAGGTGGTAATGATGCACTAACCCTGTTTACATGAAGTTTCATTCAACATTGGTTTTTCTTTTAGATGGACCACAGAACTGAACTTTTCATTGGTTAAAAATCTCCCATTATGCAAGTTAGCAAGCAGGATAATTTGGATAAATGCAAGTTTTCCATTTATTTCTCTCTCTACTATAATAACTAAGAGACCTAAAATCACTCAATCTTGTATATGTTAATTTTCTACATAGTATTATGTTTCTTTTGATGGCCTATTTTGGGAAAGAAAATGTAACCTGTAACTGACTATTTGTGGACTTCACTGTGGAATCTAAAATATCCGTGATGCTGCTGGGCTCCTTTTGCCTAGGGACAGGCTTCCTTCTGCCCTATCCAAATCAGGTCTCTGGTTGGCAGCACAGCCAGTCTGCCATCAGCCATAAGGAGGAGTTCTGAAAAAGCTACAGGAAGTCAATAAACAACCAGAATTGAACCTGTGTCGTAGAGAAAGAGATAGCTCAGGGGAGAGCTGCACCAATGGTGTCTGATCACAGCAACCCAATTCCTCTTTTTAATGGATGGCCAGAGGGGAAGTAAAATGGGCGCAGAGCAAAGTAAAAAAAAGAGCAAAAAGTTCTCTAGAGGCTTGGATGTCAAGTGAATGTATAAGAGAGCATTTACAGTACATCTTTTTAAACTGGAATTGAACTTATCTTTAAAAAATTCCCCAACCTGAATAGCGTAAGAATGACTAATTCTCTTTATTAAGTACAATCTTGTAACATATCTACTTAAAGTAGATAATAATTAATTGCAGAAATATAGTATAATTAGTTTTTAATGAAAAGTACTTATAAAGATAAATATTTGTGTACTTGTTGTATCGATTAGAAGACTCAGGCCAGTATCTAAAAGACCAGTCAATGATCTTTAATTTCAATTTTGAAGGGATTTGCACTACTTATTTTTAAAAATTGAGCTGAACCACCCCAGTTATGGATCTAGTCAAATAGGTTTACTCTTGCTTGTCTCTGTAAATATTTCCAGAGCTAGGTCTTCTCTGAGCTGAGTGTTCCCTGTAACTTTCTCCTAGAGATTAAAGCACCTCACATAGTAAGATTCAATATAGATGACATTGTTTTTGGGAACTGAACTTGGTAGAGCATTTACTAAAAATTGGACGAATTCTGTCCTTCACAGGTACAGTTCAGGAAGGGATGTTGCAAATAGATTGTGAATTGTTTAGGAGCCATGCTGACAAAGCAGCTGCATGTAAGTAAATCTGTGCAAAGCCATGGCAGAAGCTTTGTGCCCTTTAAATGTGCAAACAAGGAAAAAGGGGTCAAGAACTGGAGAGTGGTTTTGCCACTTGGTAGTAATCTTGCCAAATGAAGCTTCCAGTTCTGGTTTTTGAAGTAGTAATATACAAAAGTAATGTAAGAAATTGGATGCATCTCACCTATGGCCTGAAAGAAAATCTCTTGCAATGGAAAACATAGAGATTTAAATCTATTAATTTATTTAGAGATCAAGATAAGCTTTGATTTTATGGTATACATGCCATTGTGTAGAGAAAACAGTCAACACAATGGAGATTTCTAATCTCTTGGAGAAAAGCAGTGCAGAAGCAGTTAATTCTGGAGTGTTTCAAGTAGAACAGAAGCATACAGGTACTCAGCACTCATTGGAACAATCTGTTGATGGAAATTCTGAATTTTTCATTTCTTGAAGATTTTATATCACAACTGAATGCCTGTCTGGAACTGCCTGAGTTGAAATCACATCCTTGTGCTCAATAAAAGCATACCTAGATGCAATACTTGATTGAGGATCTCATAGTAAATAACCTAGTAGTCCTTGTTGACTTTAATATCTAGCAATCTATTTCTTCTATGGTCTGAGGGGAGAATAAAGAGATAAAAATTATTTCCATATTTTCATTTTTTGAAGATGTTCAGAGAAATGTGATGCTGAGGTACACATACAGATAAATCAACAGATAAGAAATTACGACTTTTTACTTTGAAAATAAAATTCTTATACTTGCAGTATAATAAAAGAAACATCAAAATAAAACCAATTAATTTTTCTTTTAATTATCACTATTCCTACAGCTGTTGAGCAAATTATAGCTTCTTTAACATGCCAATTTTGAAAGTACTTCACATTATAACCAGCAGATAACATGGGAATAAGAGTAATTGGAATTAAATTTATACAGTGGAGAATTCTCAGTTTTAATGTTGCCTAAATGGATTTTAACATATTGAAACTGCCAGAAACTCACATGTGAATAAAAGCTGTTAAAGAAAATGAAGAGGAAGGAAAAGTAGGATTAAAATAAATACAGCTCCTGAAAACTTTCGGAATAAAATGGTGCTATGCAGCACACAGCCTCTATGGAGTTTCACTACCACTGATCAGCATTCAGATAACCTTAGTTAAGCACCAGCACTGGTAAGTCAAAGGTAAGTCTCACAAGACATGACTCTCCTGGATGACCAGTTATTTTCCTTCATGACTTTATTTCTCATAGGATGAGAAACTTCAAATGAAACTCAGAGGAGAGGGAGGAACCGCATTTCTCTCCCTCCGAGTTGTGTTGTGCTGGTATTTGTTTCAGGCAGGTGCAAGCTGCGCTCAGATCCTTGTGCGTGCCAAGGTCTTGCATGTAACCATGGAAAGACAATTTATGCCCAGAGAGAAGGTAGGCAGGAAATGAAATGCAGGCTGATGTAACTTCTGTGGTAACTAAAATAATCCGTGGTAATTAAAATAATCTTTGGAATTTGGATCAAAAAAAGTGTAGAAACAGTGTTCCTACGTATAAACAGAAAGGGGAAATGTGTCTGCATTAGCATTTTAATTATATTCTTCAGAGAAGATGCAAATTTGGAAGCATATCTTCTGATAATCCTTTATTTTGTACACTTGTATTCACATTGTTGAGTGTTTTTGGAGCACTGAATGCCTTTTGGGTGAAACAATCAAAAAAGCCCGGGCCAAAAAACAAGAGCAATGCCTTTATCCATAGAGACTGTTAGCTGCCTGTGAAACCTGCATGCATAACGCACACGGTTCATTGTGTCCATAGGGTGGCCCAAGGCAAAGCTGTCATAGATTACCAAAAAAAATATTAATCTAGTACTAAATCATGATATTACCTGAGGCAGCAATGAAAGGAACGTTCATTTCATGTGCTTATATTTGAATCCCAGCTCCTGTAGGCATGCACTGAGATTAGATGTTACCATCTTGCCAGATCACGGCTATGATTTTTCCAACCAAAGGCCCTTCGTATCTTGCTCCTTAAAACACACTGGCAGGAAAATAGTGTTCTGTTGCTCTTAGGATCTTAAAACATTGTTATAAACACAAAAACCTAAAGAGGAACAGTATTCCCTGTACAGATAGTAATTCGTATGCAGGAATAATATAGATTATTAATACTTAGCTATAGTAGTAATAAGAATGTGATAATGGCTGTATCAACCTGGTATGCTGGTTCCTATGCTCGTTACATCTCTAATTTACAGTCAGTAAGATTTCTGAATGGCACAGAAGTGCTCCACTTCAGTTACATGATTTCTAGGTAGCTGTCGGATATGAGGGTAAAGATGATGCCGCCTGGAAGGCCCAGAACACAAGATTCTCTAGAGAGCAGTTAAAAGATGGTTTTATGACATTATATTCTCACATGGTGTGAATCAATTTTAATGAGAGAGATACCTGCTTTCTTTTGCTATGATGAATCTGTAAATATTTAACCCTCCAGGCTTCAAGTAAAAGATGTATTCTGTATTAATGGAGTAAAAATGTGCTACATCTTTGTATTGAACATGAGTCCTAGAGCTAATGAGTAAATATACTTTTCTTCCCATCGTTTTTTTACAGTAACTAAATAAAAGTCAGAGTATATACCTCATCTTCCTACCAGTAGCTGGGATCTGCCTGTAAATTTTACCTTACTCAGATTTTAAAGAAGAAATCCAGACTTCCACGGGGCTATATAAATCTTTGTCAGAATTATGAGTTAATTAAAATAATCTTTATTTGCAAAGAACTTCCAGTGCTTTTGTAACCAACTGTGAAATGCAGATGTTTCTGGGCTGAAATGCAGCAACTAATTAATTGTAGAAGTACACAGTAGCTTAAAACAGCAGGTGAATAAAACTTTTTCCTGTCATAGCTGTGGCATAATATAATCAGACAAAATGCAATTTTGTAGTTGGAATTTAAGAAGGATCTTAAAATTAACATAATGATTTTCCTATAGAAAATGGTGGGATCTACATGCTACGGAGAAATACTTCAAAGAGCCTTGCAACATCAAGCTTCTTGCTTCATCTACATTGGAATAAACCAGCTTCATATCACACTCTTTTCACTACGAAGAAAGCTTGGTTAACCAGTAACTAAAATATTCTGTCCTAACATATTTATTTATAAATTTGTCTTACTAATATCCTCCTATGGGTTCTGTAATCATATTCTGATTGATATTTATGCATTGCTCTTCAACAAAAAACAGGGAATATTACCACCTACTTATTCTTTCTGGTGGTAACTCTACCTGATGCTTTCATTTCCCATGGGGGATCATTTCCAAATTTTGTGTGCTCTTGACAGAAAAAATAGACTGAACTGATTGTATCAATTCTTCTAATGTGTTTTGTGTCTGCTTTGGGGACTCGTTCTTATACTTTTGTTTTGTTTTCTCTTATTATTGTAATGAAATCTAGTAAGATATTCTTCAATTACTTCCACTCCTGTTTGAAGATTTTTGTCTAATTTATGAAGGAAGTTTTTTGGTTTCTTTTTTTTTTTTTTTTCTCTCAGATAAACTATTTCATACCTTGGCTTTGCATTCTGTTCAAACAACAGTCCATCATCATCATCATCATTTTTCTGATTACTTGCTGAAACGAACAACATCCAAATTGTGCCAGAATCTTCACTGTATTAACAAAAAAAAAAAAAAAAAAAAAAAAAAAAAAAAAAAAAAAATCAACCAAACAAACATAACCACACAAAAATTGCAGAAAAGAAACCACTACCGATAGAAACAGATGACTCAAATAGAAAGATAAATTCTGCCATGCTACCAATGGGATAGAAAACCTCCTTCTGATATACGATTTCTCTCTCTATGCAAATATCAAATGATAATCTACAAGTTTTGTTTGCTATTGGAAAACTGGTTCTCCTTCAAATACACTTCACATTTGGGGCTCTGTAAGTCCCTGATTTCACTGTATCTTGTATGTATTAATGAAAAAAACATTTATTAAGCTTTTACAGCTCTCAATGTTAATTACTGCAATTAATGAATGGAACTGCAGGTAGAGTTCAACCAAGGGTTTTCCTAAACCATTAATAGGGACTCATTAATAATGCTTATGACAGTCTACTAGGAATTATCTAACAGCCATGAGACTTATTATGTGTAGGACCTCATCTTGAACCTACACAACTTCTCTTCAAATAAATTAATGATGTCTTACAATCTCTTAGGACCATATCTTCAGTCATCCCAGAGCACTGGAAGAAAGAGCTTTAAAGCCACCTTTCCACCCTATCAAATAAAAATGAATTTTATAATGCTGAATACACCATGGAACAAAACTTCTAGGTGAGAAATCCTACTTTACTTTTTGCTCCCTAATAGCAAAGACCACTTGGAGGATGAAGACTGGCTTAACTCTAAATCTAGGCTTCTAGAACAGAACTGCTAGACACTTTCAGGTCACTGCAGCCTTAGAGATATTTCACAACAATAAGATAAAGTATGCATCATCTTTTCAGCTAATACCGTTCTTTTAACTTCGACATCTTTAGGAGCTATCTCAGCCTACAATTGTATTTGTTTTTCGAAGATCTGTTTCTTGTCCACAGTATGGTTACACCAGCTTCCTCAAAACAGGCCCTGCAATTGCAGCCTTTTCATTGGTTGCTTCCTATTTTATTTACTGTATGCTTTCAGTCTAGTATTGATAAGAGATAGGAAGTAAAAACAGGATTCCAATCACACAAGAATGCCACAATTTCATTATAGTTCACAAGTCCGTGAATTTTAATGAAATCTGAAGTCCCCTGGTTTGTTTTATTTTTTTTTTAAAAGCTATATCTCACAATAATTTATTTCAATATCACCAAAATAGTTTGCTCAGAAGTTACTGGTTTATTTACTCTAACTGAAAACTATAAGGTTAAAACAAACTGTTTTTAAACAGTTTTCCAAATAAAATATGACAGTATTGGAATATTTCCATCTAAACTTTTATATTCACTTTCAAATTTTGCTGTTTGTTCAATTGACATGTTTAGTGGAATGTCTGAAAGATTCATTGTTTTAAATAAGTTGAAGCTAAAGGAAATTGAGCCCAAATACATTGAGGTTTACAGTGAGGGACCTGATGAGCACAGTGGATGCATTACACGGGGCGGCATTAGCGTTCTTAACTTTTAGTCTTTAAATATCTGAAAACCATGTTTTTCAGATACTTCATCCATCCATTAGACAGATCTATCTAAAGTTGGTCCTGACTCTATCAAAGGCTTACCCTGACCTACGACTGAACAAAAGCTTTATTCTGATTACTATATGTTTATCTGTGCTGAGCTGTGCCACCTGGTAAGATTTCACAGGTGAAGAATGCAGAGATTTCCCAGATGTGGTGATAAGATGGAAAACAGGTGACCCTTTATTTTATTTGTTTTATTTTTATTTGCTATCATTTCTCCACATAATTATGGGGAAAAAAAGCATAGTATTAAAGCAGAAAACAGGTAATATAGTTTAAGAATGAAAAAATGAACAGAGCCTAGGTCTTAATGATCTAAGTCACTAGAGCAGCACTGCAAGCTTCCAGTGACTTTATGATATGTTTAGAATTCACTTCAAGTGAATTTTCTCCTTTGCTTCCTCCCCTTTGTTCTTTTTATGAGTAGTAGTCATAATTAATGGATACAGTGAGGTTCAGGTGATCAAAACTTAAGCTTTTGGCCTTTCCCAGGTTTCCCCTATTACTTGGGAAAGTCTCTTCTTCTTTTGGACTTCCCTATGTGGAAGACAGTAGTTTGGAATTGCCAGTTAGTTTGATGAAGTACTGGAAATAAGCCTAGCTGTAACAGCACCTGCAGATGTATTTACTTATACCATGTTCAGTATCTTCACAATGAATGGTTATCTGCAGGAGCTCCCATCAGCAACATTCATCAGTATTTTTGCACTCGTGAGGCAATACACTTCTGGAGAACTGAGAGTATGTACAAAAAGATGTATTGTTTGCTGGAGGAGAGTAAGAAAAGAAAGGTCTGTTCATCTTAGCAGGGAGTAACTCCAGGATAAACAGTTGATTTTATTTCAAGCACTGTGACAGAAAGGAAGGATCTCTGGAACTGTATGAGGAAAGAACTAGTTAGATTGGTTCATCTGTTGTTCTGTGTACAGAATCAGTGTTTTCTAATAAAAAAATGGAAGCTGCAAGATCTGTTACAGAAAGAAAGATAAGGACATCAAACATCTCTGAAGTAAGTAAGTTACCATTGTTTATTTTTTGACTGGGCTAAAATTTTCCACTCAGAGTAGTTATGAATATGTAAAATAGGTACCTATTTTAGACCTTTCTTTACATATATGGGCTAATGTTATAGACGTTGCATTCATATTAAGGCAGCCCACTGATGGTAGATTGTAGTGAGTGAAGTGAGTGAAATGCCTTGCTAAGTGTTCACAATCAAGGAAGGTGAGTTGAAGGCACACAAGAATAGCATCTCCTCAGTGACATGAATTCCAATGCAACAGCTAAAAATTTACATAGGGCTGAAGTTCCCAGGGATCAGTCATGCTGACTATCATTTAATACCAGAGCCAGATACACTTCTAGCTTTGTAAACAGGTAAAACTGGTATGAAGAGCAGATACGGAGTACAGTCTATCACGTAATGCCCAGCAGGCACTAAATACACAGGGGACAAGATGAAAATCAATTATCTTCAAATAGCATAGCAAAAGCCTTTTCTGTTCTCACATACTAGCATCAAATCCATTTAAATAACAACATTTTAGAGCACAAAAGCAAAGTAAAACCTCATGAAAGCCTGTTTCAGCTAGGGCAGCATCACCTCAATCCTTTAGATTTACCTCTTCAAGGAACTTTCTCCCAGATGTAAAGATGAAGAATTAATCATCCTGTTACATAAAATGCATACTCCATGGGGAAGATACATAAAGCATGCAAGAGATGGATGGATTTTTTTTTGTGGAGTAAGTTCACCCTCAGGGGGTGAGAGCATAGGGAAAAGTGCTCTCTGAGTGATTACCATTTCTGGAAGCACTGGAGAACTGCAGGCTTGATATCATCTGAAAGAGACTATGATTTTCAATTAACTCTTTGCTCCTGTAGACTGGTAATTACCTCTTATACGTTGGGGTTCTGTTCTACACTCACCTCAGCAGTGAGCTGAGAAATTGGAAATGGTCTCATTAGTCTGGTGGCTGATGGATGCCACAAGTGGGAAACACGAGCAGGGCTTTACTGAGTTTCTTATCAGAGGCTACGTGGTTTCCTAATTTTGAGGAAGACTTCTACTGCAATGTTGTAAAGAAAAATAGGTAAAGGGCAATTCACATTGCTCATAATCTTCTTATCTATTTCCAGTTGGGTCTGGAAATGCCTGGCATTGCTCTGCTGCCTAGGTGATTCTGGTAGTTTGGAACCAGGCCAGGAGAACACCCTGCACAGGATTTTAGAGGTGTAGACAAAGGCTTTGTAAATTTGGTACTTTCTATGGTAGCAATTATGGTCAAGGAAAGTAAGAACAGGATCTTAAATGGAAAGAAAATTGAAGATAATTTTTTAAGGTAAGAAAAAGGAAAGGGGTGGGGAAAAAGGAAGTTTTAAGATTTATAAGGCTATAAGGACTTTGCTGTTTTAATTACTGAAAGCTAAATTTCTGAGAGCCCACAGTAGCTTGTTAGATACTTACTGTAACTCTAATTAAGTAATTAGAGAGTTTGATGAGGAAGGCAAGGATTTTAAAATTTAAAGTATTCTGGAGAGTGTATATGCTGGGTAATCTTTTTCTCAGGTGTCTTTGTATTATATAACGATTAACCTTGAGTTAAATGTTACAGGATGGAATGAGAACTTTTATTCATGAGTCATAAGCATAAAACCTGACCCAAAAGCTCTTTGAAATGTGTCTCTGAGAACAGAACTTTGTCAGTGTGGAGTCTGTAGCACTTAGGTCAAATTGTGCTTTCAGGGATCAGGTGAGGTTTAGCAGAACAACATTTATTTCCTGAAAGGACAGACTTAATGAGCAATATCCGTAGCAGTAAGTAGAAATACTGTGTTACAACATGTTGACAATATAATTCAATTACTGTCAGATTTTGTATTTCTCCAAGTTTTAGACTGCCATGGAAAAGTCTTGAAAGAAATGAAAATGTAGCATGACAAAATGAGCAATGCAGTGATCCTCATAGCTCTGTTACTTCTTTCATCATTTATAATTTAAAATCATGTATTTCTGTATGTAAAGTCATTGGGATTTTCATATGAAGGAAGAATAACCCTGTGGAAATTATCAAGAGAGACAACATGGAAAATTCGGATATTGGGATTCCCATCTCTGTAACCAGATCCAGGGTTCCCAAGTTAGTGATGCAGGGATGCACAATGTGCCCACTGAAGTCACAAAGTCACATTCATGTAACTAAGATATGCAACTGCAAACATATGTTTAAAAAAAAGTGTGGGTGTGTCACTACCACATTGGATCTCAATACATCTCAGAAAGGAATTTCTCTGTTCTGCCTGTAACTTGGGATTCTGAATGGGCATTTCCATAAACTGCACTTTGAGCAGAAGTGTGGTTTTAATGGTCTCTATATTCACTCAGGCAATTTTTTTGCTTTGATTATTACTTATCACCATGAACTCACATACCAGCCGTCTACTTATTGCTGCAACACCGAGCAATAAATAAATGAGATATTCTTCAACAAAACCTTAACAAGCACTTTCAGAATCTGGCACTTGACAGTTCTCACCTTTCCCAATCAGACTACCTAATCGATTAATAGTGATTCAATTAAGTGTTCAAGAATATGCAAGGTGAACATTGTTTCCAGCTCTTCTCCCTTAAGATTTCCATGAATAAAAAAGTGTGCCTGACTGTTTTACATAACTTCCACCTTGATCTTGGCTTCTTTTTAGAGTCAGTAGTATACTGTAAGGCTTTATATCCTCCTGCACCTATGCATTCCATATTACCCACACCTACTCTGTCATCTATGCTATAAACCACCATCTCCCCTGAGCAGTGCCAAGCAGCCTAAACACTATTACAGCTGCTTTTAGCTGGATCCCATTTTCCCCAGTAATTTTATGTTTTGGGTTAACAAGCACCCAGAGAAGAGCCAGTTCAAGTACTCTATGAGAGGGACATGGTCACTATGCACTAGAGGCAGCTTGCTTCAAGTTGTATGCCTCCAGGACTTTGCTTGACCAACAGGTCTCTACCGTGTTCATCTGTATGTGCAGATGTGTGAGGACTGCTCCGAAAGTAATGCTTCCTATCCCATTATTTTGGCCCATGACATAAGAGCAGATGGTGGTGGTATAGAAGTAGAGGTCCTGCTAAACTCAGCATATAGTCTGGATTTGGTGCCTTTTGACTTCCATCCATTTATGCCAGTGAAAGTTAGGCTGTGTGAGCAACGTTTTCCTAACCACAGCACGGTCATCACAACTTTGAAACAGTGGGACACTTTTGCTGGTGCAGATTTTTATGCAGGTTCTTACATTGCTGGCAAAAATGCATACCTCATGGAGGTGACTATGTTGAGAAATAATTTTTTGGAGCTGTGAATTTGCTGTTTGCTTTATCAAATAGTGTTATTGAGCTCTCTGTATCTATTGTAATTTTCATGGAAATAAATAGGAAGCACTACTTTCAGAGCAATATGAGCTTGTGAGCATGCTTCTCACTGAAGTCCCAAAGTAAGCACTTTGACCCAGACAAAGCAGTACTCCGGAATGGTGCTTTAGAAAACTATCTCTGTGGGGAAAAAAAAAAGTCTTTGCTAGCTAAAGAAACTGCATGGGAGATGTCAACTGCGTTATTCTGCTGAGGTCCTTCAGCTTTTTGAGGTACAAAGAGAAATTCCATCCTGAATAACAAAAACTACCAAAAATATATTCAAAGACTGAATCTATTGAAACACAAATACAATATAAACAATACAATATAAACTTTGTGCTGAGAACATGCATTTTGTGACAATTGGGTTTAATATTAATAAATCAGTATATTTTGCTTGGTAGGGCACAGAGACATTTAATCTTGAAATATCACCTTCATTGTACTATTCTGTGGTGTGCTTCACCTCAAAGGTTACTCTATTCTCTTCATCTTGAGTAGAAGGTCTAATCCATCAGTTAGTCCCATCTCATTACAGTTCCATCAGGGACACCTAATGATGCTGGATACTTAATAGAAGTCTGTAGGTGATCTTAAAATGTGACTCGGTGCACTTGGGAAGCATGAGCAGTTTTCTTGTATCAGGGAAGATACAAGAACAAAGGGAGAAGGAAGGAGCTAAAACAAAAAGAATAAACCAATTAGAATAATTCTATGGCTGCTGGGAATATTTTTAAACTACAGTCTTTTTTACAAGGCCTTCCTCCCCTTCAGATACTGAAAGGCCGCTCTCAGGTCTTCCTGGAGCCTTCTCTTTTCCAGGCTTAACAGCCCCAGCTGTCTCAGCCTGACCTTGCACAGGAGGTGCTCCATTCCTTGGATTATTTTTGTGGTCCTCCTCTGGATGCACTCCAACAGGTCCATGTCTCTCCTGTACTGAGGACTCCACATCTGGATGTACTACTTCAGGTGAGGCCAGCACAGAGTAGTGGGGCAGGATCACCTCCCTTGCCCTGCTGGTCAAACTTCTTTTGATGCAGCCCAGGATACAGTTGGCTTTCTGGGCTGTGACATTGCTGGCTTCATGTCCAGCTTCCCATCTACAAGAAACCCCATGTCCTTTTCAGCAGGACTGTTCTTAATTCTTTTGTCCCCCAGTTTGTATTGATAGTGGGGTTGCCACAATCCAGGTGCAAGACCTTGCACTTGGCTTTGTTGAACCTCATGAGATTCACCATGGAACCTACAACAGTTATGTTAATGTTTGTGATATTTCTTTAGCAGTGAATGCTAAATAAATGTTTCTTTATTTAAAAAAAGAAAGTAACTAGGATGATTTAATATGCTACAGTGAGTCCTGCAGGTCTTCTTACAATCTTCACAAAATCTACCATTTTATTGAAGTACTAGAAGAATGCCTATTGAAGTAAATGGGATGTTTTCCTAAGCAGAAATTCAGAAGGAAGCTTTATGCAAGGCACTTGAGAGAACTTGCTCTAAGAGCATCAGTGTCACTGAAAAATCCTTGGAATAGGGGGTTTAGATGCTTTAACTTGGAAGATGCATAGTACTACTCGGGCCATTCTACCAGAAATTTAGCATTGTAACTATGACTACTGATTGATATGGAGGATCAGAAGCAGAAAGAACCTGTATGCATGTAAAAGTGGGGTGATGCTCTTTGCTTTCCTGAATTTGGAGTAACTGCAGACCTCGCCAGTTTTGCTTCCAGTCTTCCAGGTTCATAATACACTGCATCACAGAAAATTAGTTCATAACTCACTCAAAGCTCTGCTCTGTATTACTTGACTGACCACACTTCGTTTGCTGCAAAATCTTTCTATTTGTTTTGGTGTTGTTTTTTCTTTAAGAAAAGGAACTTTGAACGATGGTTTCTTGGCAGATTTATTTGTCTCCCAGGGCCATGAGTTGCATGGGTGTAAGTGAGGGCAGAGCTTGGCTCTAAATGACTAAAAAGCTACGCTCCCTTGGCTGTGAGATGCTGAGGGAGTGCATAAAAATAACAGAGCAGGAAAGCTTCAAATGTAGCAGAAAGAGCCAACATAGCGTGCTGCCTCTTTCCCAGGGGATCAGCAGGAAAGTTTCTGTGCCTTCAGTGAGTCTGCCTTACCAGAACTGCACAGACTGACTCAGAAATATGAGTGTGAGGCTGGGAAAATGCCACACTTGGAAGTTAATGGCAGATCCCCTGTTGACCAAACATACTGTGCTGACACCTTGGATAGAGAATGGTGGGATTGAGCATCGTATCTATGGGTGCAGGAATTCTATGTATTGATGGTAGATGAAAAGCTGCAGAAACCTCCAGTGATATCTGTTGTGTAGTCCCAGTTGGAGATTTGAGGTCCCTCTCCTCAGGTGGGGCAGGCCAGAGGCTCAGGTGATGCCCACAGCTCATTCCTCTACATCATTCCTTTCTGAATGCAGCACACCTGCAGTTGTGTCCCTCAACACTGAAGTTTTCCTACAGCATAGCAAGAGCAGCTTCTACGTTTTGAATGAGTTGTAGCCTTTGCAGTGCATCACCACAGTGACAAGAAGACCCTTTACCCGTACAGTCCAGTGCCTGTATAGCTGCATGCACCGATTCATTGCTTGTTTCTGTTTTCATTCACTGCACCCATTGAATTTTTCAGAACATGTGATTTTCATGTAAACTGAAAACAGAAAACAAAGGTATACAAGTTAGTTTCAATCTAGAAGAGAGGCATTTTAATGAGAGGGGAAAGCTAATGCTGCATTTTTTTTAAAGCACAGGGGAAATTTAAGCGCAGAATACAAGAAATGGGATTGCAGCCTTTGTTCTTAATATGTGTTGCATCTAACAATTTCATTTGTTCCGCTGTTCTTTAGTGAAAGTGCTAAGCAAATACTTTGCAATAAATAATTTAGCCTTTGAATTTAACCTTCATTTCTGCTCATGGAGTCCCCATGTGCTGATTGCAGTGGTTTCAAACTTGTTTGTAATTCAACATCACACAACTTTTAGGGGTGAAGGGAAGAAAGAGCAATTTATCACAGTGCTATGAATGCTCCCAACTGATCGCAAAGTATTGCTTCTCCTTCCTGATCTGATGGCTGCAGTGGCACGAGATATGAGGAGGCGAAGGGAAATCTGTCATTTTGAGACTAAACATGAATTTTTCCTTTTCACAAGATTAACATCTTGATATTTTGTATGTGGAAGGTTAAAATAGAATCACTATGGAATAGGCACGGATATTACTGTCTGAATCATTAATTCTAGAGTCTAGATTCAGGGTCTCATCTGAGGAGGGCACTGATTAAAGCAAGGAGTACTCCTCCAAAATAAATTACACCTTTTACATCACAATGTAAATTAACATGTATGAGAAAAATAAATAATTTTCTGATATCTCTCTTATAAAACATCAGACAAAGGTCTCTCTAAGCTGTTTTTATCAATCTTTCATTCCTTGCTATGGCAAAATATGTGACTATGATCTCACCCTCAGAGATCATTGCTTTGCCTCATATGGGGCCAAAGTTTTGTCAGAAGGAGTTACAAATATTCAGCTTAGAAAATGGCTCAAAATAGCTCTTCGTACTGCAGCATGAAGCACACAGGGGTAAGCTGAGAGGATTACTGCTGAGCTGCTTTTCCACCAAGCACAGAAAACAAAGTGCGAGTTGTACATGCCTGACATCATTAAATACTACTATAGCAACAACTCACTCTTTATCTGTTTAAACATCAATTTGGAGGGCAAAAAAAACCAGTACAAATATGAGAAACAGAATTTTCTTATTTTATCTGCTCTTCCTTTGGTAGATAGCTTTTGTGTCAAACAAATACCTAACAGTTCAAAATGAAAAGGGGGGAACTTGGAAATGTCAAATTATGGTATCAGTCTCTCTCTGTATGATTACATAAGGAAAAATGATGCCTCATAGTTTGTTGGAAGATTTCAAAGTGCACTGAAACCAGGTGTGTCCTTCTTCCATTTTGGAAATGAGAAGCAATAGTACTTAGTGTGGTTTTGGCACTGTTCTTCAGGGAGGAAAAAAAAAAAGTGATAATTGGGAATTCCTTATGCAAATCTATATGGAAACAAAGGGAAAAGAAGTAAAGGATAACAGCAATAAAATGTTGCTAGTCCAAAAAGCAATGAGAGGAATAACAAAGAAAATAATCGATCACTTAGCTTGTTAAAATATTTCAGTTTTTAGGCATTAAACATTAAGTGCTTAAGAATGCAGGCAGGTATGCTGTTTCTTAAAGGCATCCATGACAGATGAGTATCAGATTTTTCTGGAAAGTAAGATCACTGAAAAAAAAGTTTTGATATTATGTTATTTTTAGAAATCTGACTTCAGCTACCAGTTCCACTTGTTTTTCTTGATACAAAACAAAACAAACTAGACCCCTAACAAATGATTGAATTTCCTGTTAGAAGTAGTACTTGGGCTTTTAAACCACATAACTTTAATTTCTTTATCTCTTTTACTGTTTTTCTTTTCCTTTATTAGTTGCTACCTGATGTCTTCAGCTATGTATTTCCATCTTTGAGAACAACATACAAGTAATTTTTCAGTAAAACTGGATAACAGAAAAAGGAAAAATGAAAAACACATTTTAATGCAGAGATGATGGCATATGTAGAAGTAAATGCCAAGTACTGTGTGCAGTTTGAGGATAATCCTTTTGTGTACTACATAAACTTGTGAAATCATTATCCCAGCAATTAAACAGCATGATTAATGAGACAGGGAAAAAAGGAAAGGTGCTGTTATTCTGTTGATGCTGAATTTAAATTTTCTGTGACTTCATCTATTTTACTTCACATCTTGTTTGTGCGTCTTCAGTCTTTTAGAAAGAGAGTTGCCATAACTCAGGGCCCAGCTATTTTTATCTGGAGCAAATATTAGATTGATATTGTCACATTGTCCCAGCTACCATTCTCTTTTTCTTTCATATGAATGCACCAGGGTCTTATTAAATAAATCAAAATTAGAAAGAAAAAAAACAAAAACAGGCACAAATCAAATGAAAGCAGAGTGGGCTCTGTTTGCAGGCTGTGGCCTTGCTCCCACTGGGCCCACGCAGCACGTGCCCTTTTATCTTAGTGCCTTTAAGCTATGGTGGTCTGTTCAACCTTCTGGGGCTACATATGTCTCTGGGCCAGGATAATTGTTCTCAACAGCATGAGCTTAACTTTACCACCCCTCCTGCCTCCCGACTTACTGTAAATTAAACAGTGGCTCCATGAAAAGAAAAAAAAAATAGAGAAGCACGGAAGTTTCAAGTGCTTTTAAATGCTTTATTATTTATGTACTTATTTATAAAGTAACTTGTTATTTTATGGGTACTGCAGAAAATTTTCCCATTTTCTTTTTGATGAGATGGAACTAATTTAAAATCTCTCTTTTTTCTTCTTTTGTTTTGGAACTGTGGAGCAAAGAACAATCAGAAAGAAATTAGATTAATGAGGAAAGAAGGCTAGACGTGGACATAGAATATATGAATGGAAAACATGCAGGAAGCCAAATTCCCATTCAGAGTTTGCCAAATTACCCATGACTCCACTTTCAAAGCCCTCCTAATAACTCCCCATTGTATGCAAAGCCCATAAGAACAAAGTTAATAACAGTGTATGAGGATCAATTATACATTACAGATGTAAATCTCACAAGCCCCTTCCATTCCTGTGTCATGCACAGGAAAAAACACATTGTCAGCACTCAGCAAATGATAAAGAATAAATAACTGGCAAGAAGCCTCTTCTGTTTATTGAGTTGCATTTTAACTTCTTAGAATATAGCTCAAGCAAAGTAAAGCTTTCATTAATGGATTCATACTGATCTGTACTGCAGAGTCATTAGAATCCCTTGAATTTGTTAGGGGTATTTTAAATATGCATTTCCTGTAAAAACAGCCATCAGAAGATCTGAACCTTCCCCCATCCTGATCCTAGTGCTCTTCTCAGCACCTATTTCACAGCTTAACCTTTTTTTTCAACATAGACTTATGTTTTTTCAGATGAGTTTTTATCATCATTCTGTAGTGGGATCCATATTCTCCTGTATTTACTGGAAATATTTGTTTTTTGTTTTTTGTTTTTTTTTTTCCATAAACAAAAGAAGCAAAACTGGTTCTGTTTGTTTGTTTCTCTTCTTTCTTTCTTTCCAGAAGAATATAAAGAAAAGAAGAAAAGAAATAGTTGAATCACAATTTTTATACTCTGTCCTGGAAACTGTCCAAACTAGGACTTAAATCAGCTAACATCATGCCAGCTTTTAGCTCCCTCTGCTAGGCATTAGCTATCTGCATTTCATTGGATGTACTGCTTTCTGAAAGGCTAACTGTTCTGCTCAAGGTTTCAGACCTTGTAGGAAGACTGTCTTTCACACAGAGTGTGATTTAATCCTGATTATCATTTTTCCTCAATCTACAATAAAAAAGTACTTAGTCTGAAAAAAGCACAATTTACTTCTTGTGAAGAAGATGTCTTATGGTGAACAGTTGTATTATGCAGTAAGCAGGTTCTCTGCTGAAATACTTCTCTACCTTAGGTTCTGTGCTGGGCTGGCTGTGTAATTTAGACATATGTTTCAGTGGTCTCTCTGTCTTTTTATTTGGTTCAGGACTATCAGAAAGTTGACATATCCTTTTCATCCTTTTTGCACCAGGGATTTAAAGTTAAGCTCAGAAGGGAGCTTCATAGATGGGTATGACATTCTTACCCAGGTTATAAAGGCCATAAGGCAAATTCACAGTTTGAATCTCTTTTTTTTTCTTCCTTTTTCTCCCTCCATGTATTAAAAAGAGCTGTGTTGGACTTAGCATGTCCCTTTCACCTGTTTAATAGTATTGCATAAATATGAAAACAGTTCTCAGTGTGAAGAAGTCTTCTAGTGCTGCAGCTTCTAATTTTAAATAATGGCTGCTGACTACCTTATCCACCTTGTTGAGCTATAATTGCTTTATTGGTGAAAAAAGTCACAAAGTTCATCATCAAACTTTCAAAAGCCTCATTGTACTGATATCAATAAAGACAACACGTTTTATTGCCAGGTTTGTAATGGAGGCAAGAAAAAACTTTTCACTGATTCATGACTATCTTAATGGAATTCACTGTAGAAATCTGCTGTAGATGTTTACTGAAACAGAAGTCTACCAGAAATAAATGGATATTTATTGAAGTATATAAATGACTGTAAGCCCATATGGACAGTTAGCTCAAAATAATCCGGGGTGGCATAATATATTTATAATATATCCAAGTCGACAGCGACTACCTGTATGTGTGCAAAGTGGTGGCCACAAGACAATGATGTTCTCATACTGTCTGGACCTCTACTCTGTGACACATCGGCATTTACAGCCAGCCCCCACTGGCACAGATCTCAGGGCTCCTCTGTGAGGCCCCTCTGAGGGACCTGAGGGACTAGAGGAGGAGCTGGGAAACCCCTAAGAATGCTTGAAAAGATAATTACACTATTCCCTTGGGCTTACATTAGGGAGGTAAAAACCTTTGCTGTTGTCACATTTCCCTGTTGTCAAATTCATAGTTTAATACTCCTGCCATTTATATGCCTTGACATACAGCCCAAACTGACAGATGTTCTTTGCTCCCCTCCATCACACTATCAGATCAGGAAGGCTAACATAGACTCTCAAGTACTGAAAGACCAATTTTTGGCCCACCTCTTATCACTGTCTCATTCTTAATCAGTGTTGATGAGCTGAGAGATGTGTAATTAGATAGCTGTAGGTTTCTTCTGTGCTGGTTGAGTGAAATGTTCATGCTTAACACATATCATAGATCAGCCTTATGCTGCGTATTTTCTACAAACTGTCCACTTCTCTTCTACCTTTTATTTTTATTATTTGGCTTCTTCACTTTACACTTTGCTGTATGTGTGGAATTTGGCAATGTCTTCTGCATGTAGCCTCTTCAGGTCCTCTCAGTTGGCTTCATTTAAGTATCTGATTCATCAAACAACTCTGCATTTTGGGCCTGGTCCAAAGCCAGTTAAAGTCAACAGTAAAATAAGCCATGCATTTCTGTAAGACCTGATCGAGGCCTTCTTTTCTTTCTCAGTCTCAGCCTGGTTGAGATACAAAATTCCACTGGAAGGATGGCTTGTTCTTTCTGGAGAGTTGTTTTCAAGGAAACCTTTATCTCCTATTTTTTCTGAGATAGAGGCAGATAAAATGCTGTAGTTGATCTGCCCAGAATATAAAATGGAGTAGGCAGGGATCATGATAAAGAGAGTATCTGTGCCTTGACCTCTCTACAGTGCAACAACCCTGAGGAGACCTCTGCAAAAAGTGCCTATGATTTTAAAGAGCAGATGTGAGACTTCAGAGGGATTCCAGTGTCCCCCAATATACTGGAGCTCCTGCTACATGGTGAGCCATCAGATCCTCTTTTCCTTGATCAGATGGTGCTTGCAAGCTTGCAAGTAAGCCCCAAATGCTGCACAGGTAACAGGAGCTCTGAGTCACTGGGTGCTCTGTAGAGACAGATTTCTTCAACAGTAATCTTCAGGCATACTCAATACTTTGAGGCAACATGTTTAAGTATTATTACAATTTGGATGAAAAATATTAACAACAATTATATAATTCTACAAATTAGGAATTTCAGAAACTGGATAGGTATGGTTCATGCTCTACCACAGAGATTTAGTGTGCAATTGGGTAAGTCAGCCTGGTGAAGCCGAAGGGAGTTCATGTGCTTGCTCCTATTAATGACTTTGATCACAGCTTTTGTCCTAGGAGGAAGTTTTCTTCCTCAGAGTCAGCCTCTTTATGTGCGGCTCAGTACAGATTTATGCACCATGTTTTAGGCATTCATGTTAAACAGCTCTAACCCAGATCCCTGTAAACAATAATAGGTGTTTCGAGTATAAATAAAGTAGTAAAACTTACATTTTTATGAGTGACTTGGGACTTAGCCAAAATAGTAAATAAATAAATAAATAAACCTTGCACATTTAACAGTTGACCATACTGAGTTTACTGTGAGGCTAAATTTAAGAAAAATGCCCCCCAGAAAGCAAAAATCCATGCTAGGTCAGACGGAAGAAAAGAGGTTTTAAAGTTAAAGTACAGTGAAATGAAGTAGAGACTCAGAAGATAGTTAAAATGCTGCTCTTGTCTCTAGCAAGAAACCTGACTACATACGTACTGTTTCCAGGGCTTACTAAAGCTGTGATGAATGCATATCTGGAATGTATTTCTTCTTGTGTGAGTGGACTACATATCACCATTATCTCAGCGTGTTTATGAAGGTGTATTTCAAGGAGGTGGGAAAACACACACATTGCTGCTATATTTCTGCAGTAAGTCATGGAACAACCAACATACTCATTGTTTTTAGTGTGAATTTCATATTTCAGAAGCTCTTTTTTCTTTCTCAGAAATGGTTTATGCAAAGTACACTAGAAATATATTTGAATGTCATGTGTGAGCTTTGGTAGCATTCCTGCATATAAGCTCAAGGAAAAGAGCATTTCTTCACTAGAATGTGTTGTGTTGACTGAATAATGCGTTAGTGTAGTCAAGAATACAGTATTTGACATCCTTGGCACTTTGAGAAGATCTTCTTTCGAATAGAGCTCAAGCTGATTCTGTGAAATACTTCTTGTTAGGCTCGTATTTACCATGTGAAGGTAGGGTTGGATGTCTCTATTCTTTTTAAAATTTATTCCCTGTACCACACTGTTTAGGACTCTCATTGTATTCTGCATCCAGATTTCTTATCAGTAAGAGGTAATTACCTCCCTCAGAAAATCCCCTCTCTTCCTGATTGAGGCCATGTCACTGCAGCAGAAATATTATTCAGCAGCCACTAGGCATCCTTGGTGGTGACATCTGTTTGGTTGTCTGGTGGGGGATTGAGGTATAATCAGTCATATAGGTGTTGAATAGTATTGGCTTCCTGACAGACAGACTGAGTAGCCATAGAAGCAATTTAAAAACCAGCCTGTTTGTTTGTGTCACCCAGTGAAATACTGTGATAGCAGCAGTTGTTTTACTTTCAGGATTGTATAAAGCAGGAGAAGAAATTACTTCCAAGCCAGAAAAATGCAAAAATAGAAAAAAATAAATAAATTCTTCTTTTCAGATTTTTATTTCCTTATTTGTGAATCTCTCACCTATGGTATCACTAATAATGAGTTAAATCTCCCATCTTCTCTAGAATTTCAAACTGGATTATACAGCGTTGTCTAAAATTTAGATGAAGGTAAGGCAGAGTTTGCAATTCCATTGTTACCAGGTAGTGAATAAAAGATGAAGATTAGCATCATTAAAGAAAAGTGAAATGGGTTCAGCAGCATTAATTCAAGGGAGTAATTCTGGACACTACTGGGACTGAGTCCATGACTGAGGACAGAAGAATTATGCCCTAAAGATGGCAAAAAGCAGAGCCTGTCTAACTAGGCTCCCCTGGGGAATGGGAAGCAATTACAAGGCATGCTGTTGTCTCTTCTTTCATGGGCATAGGAAGCCACCTGGAAGATATGGGATGGAATTGATGTAACTAGAGTACAATCTAACATAGCTGGCTTCAAACAAGCAGGTGAAGATTACGAGTTAACTTCTGCAGATCTGAGAGTGAAAAAAATGATATAATCATTAGATTTTGAGCATCTTGTGAACAAGACCCAAAGAAAAAAGCAGATCTGAATGACTTCACGTTCTCCCAAGGAAGAGGATATAGACAAAGGAGACTAGTGGACTGGTGTGGGATTTGGTGAGAGTAGCCCAGGAAAGCAAGCAAGAAAAATTGGAGAGATTCATCTCACCTAACCGTAAGCACTTCACTACAGATGGCTGTACCTGAGCAAGTCGTACGGGCTCCCTTTAAAGTCAGTAGGGATAAATAGTTTCTTTTAGAGTGCAATTCATCTCACCTCGAGTAAACAACAAAAATGTGGGACATGAATTGTGCTTCAGATGCGTCTGTTTCTCTGCTTTAACTGTGCAAGGCATCTGAATGAGAATTAGCTGTGTGAACTGGGAGGTATGGATCATCCCCTTAGATTTCAGTGGGAGAACAGAGAAGATGGGCTCCAGGGTTTCAACATCTGCTCTGATGCTGAACTGTGCCCAGAAGGTCATCCCTCTCCCCATTCAGCTCCCTGTCAGGAAGATATGAAGGAAATCTGCAACTAAACCTGTATCACTCTGAAAACCCTGATGTTCATCTTTACTATCAGCTTCTCAGTACCTCCACATCTGCAAGTTTTATTTCAAAGAGAACAAAATGAAAAATGTGGATCCTTGTTGATTATTAGATAATTAAAAACTTAAAATAGAGAGATAGCTGCTTAACATATAGCATTTCAGTACACATTTTGCTAAGTTAACACAATCTATTTACACAGAGAACTGTGTAAGAAACTGTCTCAGCTGCCATAAATAATGCTGCATTCCAACTACAGCCCTCAAACAAATGCTTTTTCAATCACTTACCTCTGCCTCCTTCCAGTGGTTCCCTGCAAGTTTTGCCTAACGAGCTCTCCAGATTTGCTGCAGGCAAGGCACTCGACTGGGTTGGTGTCCAAACTCCATGGCTGCTGGACTTGAAAAAGTGCAATATGTCTTAAAATAGAGAAGCTCAAGCTACAGCAGCTATCTGGTAGGACATATTTATCGCAGAAGTACAGTTAAGATGCATTAAAGTCTCCATTAAGACCACTATACTGAGAAGACTGAAGAAATGGCAGATGATCTGTTATTTAGCTGATGTTATAAACAGCATAACCACTGCAATATACTTCCAGAAATGGAAATATAAATCATAAGAAAATTTCTGTTCTTTTGGTAACAGGAAGGCTAAACTATGGTTTTCTGACATCATTTCTGAAGGTATTCTCAGCCATGCAACTTTATGTCAGACAAAAACAAGACATTATAGAACCCTAGAAATAAAACTGCCTGATGATATTGTAAGGATGTTATTATATTTTCCCATTATTCTTTTCTCCAGTTCTTAATTTAGGCATATCTTCTGTCTAATACCAAAGCATTTTGAGTTCCAGTTCAGATGTGTCTTCTATGACTGATACAAAGCTTGTGTGAGTTATAAAAAAAATGGTGAACATGACAAGGAAGAGAATTCCTATATGATACTATAAGAAACTTATATTTTGATGGACCTTGGGTTTTATTTTTCCTTCAGTGTTTCTTATAAAACATTAAGAAAACAGTGATTCTGTGAGCCTCGTTTTACTACATATTTAGCAAGAAGTTACAAAGCCCCATTTACTCTGCTATCCCTTTTTCTGTGACAAACATAATAGCATAAGATTGTTTCAGCCTGAAATGGAATGAAAGAACCAGATATTTACCTTTTCTGCCTTAAAGGAAACAGGAATATTCTGTATTTCCAGAGAGAAAATGAAAATACACAGTAATATTTTTCATTGTTCACAAGCCAGAAAGGAAAATATCACCCTCTGAATATTCTGATCTTAAAAAGGCAGATTGGAAATTATGCTCTACAGCCTTGTCTTCCTGCCTTCCAGCAATCAACAGCCTGGGGACTGTCTTAGCTGGAGGTCACACCCACACTGATGCTTTTAAAAGGTTGTCTAATCCCTAACCCATTTATACTTTTGGTTTTCTGAACTTCCTGTGGCTGTGTTTTACAGTTCATATGTTGTTCAGAAAACTGCTTCCTTTTGTTACGTATAAAACTGCTGTCTACTTATACTTTTGTATGACCCGTGGCACATGTTATCAACATATGCTGTATTTGTTTTATTATATGTGTTATCAATATATGCTATACAAGGTGACCCACTTAGTGGATGAAGGTAAGACTGCCAATGTGGTCTACCTGGACTTCAGCAAAGCCTTTGACACTGTTGCCCACAATATCCTCATGGAGAAGCTGGCTGCCCAAGGTTTGGATGGGTGTATGCTCCCCTGGGTGAAATACTGGCTGGATGGCTGGGCCCAAAGAGTTGTGGTCAGTGGAGTTAAAGCCAGTTGGGTGCCGGTCACAAGTGGTGTCCTCCAGGGCTCAGTACTGGGGCTGCTTCTATTTAACATCTTTATCAACAATCTTGATGAGGGGATTGAGTGCACCCTCAGTAAGTTTGCACTTACCAAGTTGGGAGTGAGTGTTGATCTGCCTGAGAGGAGAAAGGCACTTCAGAGGGACCACCTTTTTTAGCTCGACTGCATTACTTTTGTCATGGGGTAAAGAACTACGCATATGATTCAAGAAACAGGTGCATCACTGATTTCCTTGACAGTATAGCATTTTCTATTCTACTTTGGTCTTTCTTCCTGTCCTAACAGTTCAGACAGTGCTGTTTGCTCTTTTGACCATCACTAGGCACTGTTGACACTTTCTGACAGTATTTGACAATATGACAATGAGTCTAAAATTTCTTTCCTGAGGGTTATTAGGCAATTTAGAGATTTGCGATGTACACATGAAGTTAAAATTGTTTTCTCACATACACTGAACTTACCAGAATTGAATTTCATCCTTCCTCAAAACCACCTGGATTGCTGGTGTGATCCATCTATGACTTCTCACAGTCAGCTTAGGAATGACTGACATCTCACTCTCCACTTTACTTTTCATGGCTCCATCTTTCACATCTATCAATCTCGGTCTAATTTATCTCTGCTATTAATTTTTGTACTAGTGCATCTTGTCTGAAGTCACATATCCTTGGTGTACGTTGCCTCAGGGATTCCTTTAATGTACTTTTTTTTTTTTTTTTTGTAGTTGCTTTTTCATCATTATGTACGCTTGATCTTTTGAGACGAGAGAAACTAGCAGACCTGTACTGTTTGATACATTTTTTTCAGTACTGTTTTTGGCTTCACTTTCTTTTATTTTGTGTCACTACTATACCAGAGAGTACGGTGAAATGTAAAACAGTATTATTGTTAAAAAAAAAACCAAAACCAAACATTAATATGTGAAATGGATAGAGCATTTGATAAAGAGGAAGGTGAGTTAACAACTGGTCACTTGTCAGAAAGCAAATAAATGACCAGAGGGTCTTCCATGTACTGTCTCTAGCACCATAGTTTTAGAACTAATATTCTGAAAAGAAGCTTTTATCTCCCTCCCCATCATAACCTACAGAAAAAGACTAAAAACTTCTTCATAAATTGCATAACTGTAGAACTTGCATTTATTTCATTTTTTTACAAGGACAAGACAATACTCAAATTATGACTTTGGACTTAAAATGCATAAATATATCCAAATTCTACAACAATATCATTTTTCTAGTAGAAAACTACCAGGTGCACTTGGACTTATCCAAAACACGCCTTTCATAATGTTTCATATTTTGCAGGAGCTTTTCAAAACTGAAATGTTCTTTGTTTGCACTTCTTGCTGCTGTTCTCTCCTTGTCAGTTTTGGAGAAATGTTGAAAACTTCTATTCTGATGTAGATTATAGAGTGGGAGGTTTTGGTACTGCAAAAACAAAGTCATTGCTTGCCTAAACTATAATGAAAGCTACTGCATGAAACATGACTATCATGAGTGATGATGGCTTTATCTGAAGCAGTTGGTTTTATATTTAATTTCAGTGACTGTACTTATTATAAAATAAAGAGTTCAATCCTAATGATATGTATGTATTCATTAGGGAAAACACTTTATTCAGTGACGATGTTCCCTTCTGCTCTGACATTTCTGAATCAAATATTAGCAATGAATTGTTGGGCCTGATATTCTTCCTGCTGGGCAAGTTAGGAATAATTCACGAGAAATCAATGAATCTAATATAATTCTAGTTTATCTTTCTGTTCATGCATATTCCCAATCCTATTTTTATCCTCCATTTCTCAGTCCTACTCTCCACTACCTTCAGCCAAATGCCTACGCCTTTGACTAGTAAGAAGAGATATTCTCAAGTATTTCTAGGGACAAAATACATAACACAACATAAAGGAGAGAGGACAATCTCATGTAGGGGTAAAATTGATATTTCATTCTGGTATAAATTACCTTGCTCTACAAATGGTATTATCCAGTTGAAACTGAATATATTAGTTTCCTGTACAGTTGGTTCTACCTCATCTTCCCTTTTCACAGAATCACTGAATGGCTGAAGTTGGAAGGGACTCCAGAGACCAACTGGTCCCTGCTTTAGCATGGACCCAGCATAGGACTTTCAAGACCAAGCCTAGGAAACTTTTGAACAGGGAGACTTCATGACCTCTCTGGGCAAATTCTGCCAGCATTCAGTTCTATTGTGACTATTTTTTTCATGGCAGATAAAACTTTTCTCCACAGTATTTTTGAATGCTTCTACCTTGCCAATATCATGTAGCAATGCTTGTGTCTCTGTTCCCCTCAGTACATTTTAAAGAGTCAAAGTTCATGACAATTTTTGAAAGTCAGTAGTTTTTGTATACTATAATAATGAAGCAAATTTAATAATTCTTAGCAAAGGATGAAGATATTACAAGATATCCTTGGACCTAATTACAACTTAACTATTACAACTTAACTGCCAACTATCAAGGATTTTCAAGCAATTTACTTCCTTCCCCAAAGGGATTTGAAATTCCAGACCTCCTGATTGCTAAAGAAAGATGAGCAATTTTCTACTTCACAGGCAAATTCCAAGTTTTAAACCATCATTTTTGTGAGAGATTATAAACGTTACATTTCTTAACATGTGTAATGGTTCTCATGCTACACTATGAGTCTTTTTTTATTTTATCCTTCAACTATAGAGCACAAAAATTTTTTAGAAGATAAGAAACACAGAGGGCATTTTTCATCAGATCAAAAGGCTTGAAATATTTAAAAGTGTCCCTTTTGTGTTTGTAGAAGTTTGTCTGTGGCACTGCAGAGTCTCTTATGATATGGTGTTACATTTTACTGTAGTGGGAGATTTTCCCAAAATGTCCTTCCAGTTTTCCATTTTAGAGATGTGTTGGATGAGTAGATTCTGTAGCTGCTAAAGCTATTGTTTTCCTGGATATGGATTGTATTTCTTTTGTTGCCTATAAGAAAGTAGTCATGGAAAGAGATAATATCATCACTTAATATTTATGAATGGGTAGTTTTGTTTTAATGGTGAAATTGATACTTGTCACTAGAACAGTTTGTTTTACTTGTAAAACAGAATAGTGAGCAGGACTGCCAGATAGCTTTTCAGTTTCCACAAACGAAAAATATCTGCTTATTGGCTCTCTTTTATTTTTGTGTAGTCTTTTGTATTATGTTCTCAAGACAGTTACACAATGTTCAAGAGAGGTCATTGAGTACTTCAGTTTTTTAACTCTTCTCCTTGATTGTGCAATTGATTTTAAGAACTATTCAGTATTTCACTGATACACAGATATGAATGTGTGCATCTGTGCGTGTGTTTATTTATGGAATCATGACTCTGCAGAGAATTGTCTGTGACGTAGACAGATTTATTAATCTGGTTATCTGGAACATAATTTCAAAATAATTGCCAGGTGAGATAGAGACTTTATTGCTAGTCTGCTCTATTTCACAGTTTTGCTGAAGTAGTTTAATTATCAGCTATTAGAGGTGATAATTCATTCAACAAATTTGAAGAGCACTTTAAAAAAAACCCTCCATGCTCCATCAACACTAGAGAGAAGAGTTCTTCCTTCTATTTATACTTCTTCTTCTTTTTTTTTTTTTAATTTTTTTTTACTATATCCTATAAGAGAGGTGTAATGTTGCCTCTTTAGGATTTTTTTCATTCTGTCCATTCAGATGTGCTCATTGCCTATGGGCAATGAGGGACTGGTAGCTGGTACATGGTGTGATGCCACAAACAGAGCTGCAGTGGAGCCACGGGTGTGTTGCTGCAGTGCATGGAGGGTCACGTCTACCCCCAGCTGCCAGGTTTCTGTGCAGTATTAAGGCTTTGCACAAGGGCACCTACTGATGATCTATTCTTAATATAGATGAACACAGAGTGTTGATCCTTAAGCAGTTCTTCAAAGAAAAAGTGCTTGAAGAAGGTGTAGCTGAATCTGCTAACTATGGGGGAAAATAGAGAAATCAAGCACATACCTAGAAAGATTGTCATTTGGAATATACGGAAGGGCAGAAAGGTAGATGCACTTTGAAAAATATTTTGAAATTATCACATCAAGATCCAAGGTAACCTCTGTGGGACCTCTGTGTTACTCTGATATATATCAACTCATATAACCATAATGCTCTGTTCCTATGGACATCATCTGTGTCTGCTATGAGATGCTAACAACACCCAGTATGTTGATGGGAGAATACATGCATCTAATTACCATTTTTGTCAAACAAAGCAGAATGTCATTGTAACCAAGATACTTCAAATCAGGATGGCTCATTCACCCTGTTTTGCTTTTTTGTTGCTGTTTGTATTTACTTCAATAAAGATGTAATGTGAACCTATGAACTGTTTCCACTTTACTCCCTTTTTTTCTGTTTCATTCCTTTTACTGTGTTTTTTTCTCTGTTTAAAAAAAATGGTATTTTGTTTTGAGAGCTAAGAAACAAGGATGGTGCATTTCTAATTGCAGTTACTGTATTTAAAATGCATTATTTAGTAGTACAATAATACTCTGGGTCTTAAAATGTTATTTCTGGAGAACATTTAGTCCTTTGTCATAAACATTTTCATATAACTTTACATATGCATATAGAGTGTTCAAACAATTTGTATGATTAATAACGTAACATTCTAAATTAAAGATAAAGATTTTGGAAAGAAAATGTCTGCCATTCTATGTTACTCTTCTTTAAAAGTAAAAAAACTCAAGTTGGATTGTCTAAATAAGAAGTCACCCCTGTTATGGTGAAGGGTCAAATATTCAGTAAATGATAACCAGAATAAGAAGGGATCAAGGACTGCAAAACAAGACCAAGAAGTAGAAAAGCAGTAAAATTTTATATTTACTGAATAAAACATTTTAATTTGGAAAGATAAGAAAAAAACTAACATAAGGGGAAACGAACTTGGAAAATATAAATGGAAAAAAATAAAAAGAGCAAGAAGATAGACAATGCATTATTTTAATAGAAAAGGGAAACCAATAACAAGAGCAAGAATGCCACATGATTTCAGTTTTACCTTTATTTTGTTAAAGGAAGATACATTTTGAAAACTCTGTCTCCTCTTCTTTGTTGACTTTTTCCCACAGTAGTATGAAATCAGTGTCACTCATCTAAACCAGTGTGTTATCATATTTTAAACAATCATATAAAATAGCATTTCCTATGTCTTAGTTTCCAAAATTGCAGGCTGTGGAATTGCTATGTTATAGTTTACTTATATTGCTGACTAGCATTCAAAATAAAATCACTGCATCAAATGCTTAATGCAGCTTCACTGACACTGGTGACTCCATCATACTGGAGTGGCAGTTGTGGGAACTATTGACAGATCAGAGGAACTACCAGAATTGACACATTTGTGTAGCGTTGCTGAAGACAATGGGACAAATTATACCCTTGACATTAAGCATAAATTATGTGCTACAGTTTTTATTCACATAGCAGAGCATTGACTTGGATTAAAACCCTGACAGAATCAGACAATACTTTTTAAAGAACATTGTAAAAGGGGGGGTAAAGGGAAGTAGAGGAAGAGACAGCAATTGGTGGGTTGATTCGACAGATAAAAATACTGTTTTATTGACTCATTTTACCTCAGATGACTATAGGGAGGGTTTTTAGCTTAGCTCCTTATTGCAGCAGATGGGGATCCCAGCTGCTTGTGTCTTTCCATCCTGACAATCTGGTTACATCAGTTTTCTAGCAGTTTGCGCGTCCAAGGTTTTAATCATAAAGAAAGAAGCTAGAAATGTCCTTTCTTTAGAAACAGAACTGAAACCAGAAATTATGTCCAGATTTTCTTCCAGTTGGGTCAGTTTTGGTGATGATAGTCTGCACGTGGTTCACTATGCTTGTTAATATAGATGTGAGCAAAGTATGCCACAAACACCTTGCTTCTCATAAGTGGTCTATAGTACTCTTACCTTCAAAAATGAGATGACCATCAGCACAAGCACTCTTCTGTTGGACTGGGAGCTGGCTACACTATCAGACTGCCTTTGCATCTTTAAGTTCTGCCTTCCAAATTTTCTCCCTTTTATAAAATTGGAAGATTTATTTAATTCCATTTTAAAATAGTTGGACAGTGTAAACTGTAGAGCTCAGTCTCTGAACCTCTTAAAGTAAAACTTGCAATGATCATTTATTTAAAGGGAGCACCGGTATTAAATTGCACCGCTGATGGCTGTGACTCCCTAACCAATTGTCTTGAGATACTTTACTTTCACTAGAAGGATTTTTACTGACTTAATGAAGCAAAATGTAGACGATATTGAATCTGGGAGAAAGAAAAGATGAATTATTGAAGTATTTCGAAGACTGAAAGAAGGAAAGGACAAAGAATTTTTGGAAGTTAGGCAGTCCCACAGATACTCTTGTCTGGTTGAAAAAAGAAATAGCTAAGAAAAAAACCAAATGTAAGGTTTCACCTTCATTAAGCTTTGCAGAGCACAATTTCAAAAGCATGTGAAGCCTTCAGTTTTCCCATTCAAAAATGCAGCTGATAGTGTAAGGAGTGACAGGTTTGTTTAATGAAATGTTTTCTGTAGGATCTTTGCAATACTGGGAGGACATGAAGGAAACAAAGGATAAACTTCAGTAAGCAGGAAAATCTTCAGTTAAAGCATTTGTCTGTTGTATGAAGAAATATCTATGTGTATCTACCATTGCATTCTCTTTTCATGCTAAGGCAGAATTTTGAATTATTTTTTTAATAAGAATTCCTAATTTGTTGGATTTTTTTAAATTGTTTTCTTTCTCTTTGTCCCAATTTCTAAATGTTTAAATCTCAAAATGCGCTTTTTTTTTTTTTTTTTTTTTTTTTAAGTTCTGAGGTTCTAATGTCAAAAGTTAAGTTGCAAAAGTCAGTTCCCTTTGCATTCCAAATGCTACAGAATGCCCTGTTTTTTAAAAATATCATGTGTTAGGTGCCTTAGAATGGGCACTTAATGCTAGTGAAGATTTTGACCTTTCCACCTCTGCTGCTGGGCAGTGCGCATTGAGCACTCAGTGCAGAGCTCTGCTGGAATTCCAGGAGGAAAGGATCAGTCCTCTCTCCAGAAATTGTTTGAGTAGTGTGCCACGTGAGGCCACATATTAAACAACTCTCCTTCTCTACAACTCTCATCTTCACCCTCTATGAGAGGTGTATTGGGCTTTAACTGAATGAATGCTACTGCTACAAGCACAGAGTGAGTGCTAATTCCTGAGGGGGCAATTGGGAGCCTCTTCAGAGCTGTAGTAAATAATGACTGTCCATGAATTACACAGGTAGTTAATGCACTCTGCTTTGTGTTCTCAATATGCCCTATCTTGCATCATAATTGGCCTACTACATGTTACACTAACCTGCAGCTGCAAATGATCTTTAGGCAGTCTTTGACTGTTACTCAGAGTTTTACTGAACCATTCCAGCATTTTTAACTTTTTCAGTTTGGGAATAAATCTCATGGCAACTGCTTTGCATCAGAACCATGTCTGCTTTTCTTGAGCTATTTCACCATCTCTAGTTCTTACCTGAAGCAGAAAACATGCTGGTACTTGTGGAAGACTTGCAGACACTTTTCAAACACTTTCTCTCAGTTAGAGCTCAGATTAGTTTCCAACCTCTCTATTGGTTTGTTTCAGTGACAGATTTATTCTCTTCTTCTATCATGATAAATCACAATAAAGGCTAGCACAGACTCCAAAAGCAGGGTATAGCCTTATACGGAGTGATATTTATTTTTTCTAACTTTATTAGTTAGCTGCCACTGGGCACGTTTTTTGCGTTCCCTCTGCAGTCAAGGAGAGAGAAGAGCATTTCTAAAGTCTGATTCATCCCATTCTGAGTGTCTTGTGACTCAGGTGAGTGAATTGGCCTCTGGATGTGCTTGCCTCTGACTTCCTTTGTACAGACTCTAGAGGAAATCTAGATAACCAGTTTAGACTAGACACCTGATTTTTAGATGAATAAAGATAGTGAAATGACTCCTACCCTCAGGTGCATGTCTATGAAGTGAAAAAGTATGGGTGATGGGAGAGATAAAACAGGAGCACAGTATGAAAGCAGTGTGAGAGTGTCCTTCACAGTCTCTCTGTATGAGTTTTCATTTTAAGTGTCTGCATATGTTTTTCTTCCTGTGATTTTCCTTGGCTCCAGGATAATCACAAAAAGGCTCTCCGAGATTCAGAGTAAATGCAGATGTTTCTGTTTAGAAACAGGTGAAACTGCCAGCTGTTGGCTGCTGCAAAATATCCACCTAGAAGATGGCTGCCTTTAAGAGGGAATGGTATGAAGTTGAGCTAGGAAAGGTTCAAGTTGGATATTAGGAAATCTTCTGCAAAAGAGTAGTGAGATATTGGAACAGGTTGCCCAGGGAAGTGGTGGACCCTCTGTCCCTGAAGGTGTTCAAGAACTATGTAGGTGTGGTTGTTAGTCATGTTATTTGGGTTAATATTGGTGGTAAGTGGATGGTTGGACTAGATGATCTTAGAGGTCTTTTCCAAGCTTAATGATTCTGTGACCTTCTTGAACATCTCAGGATATTAAAGGTTCCAATGATGTGGAATTGAAATATTGTCCATCATTCCTGTGATTTGCAGGGGAAATTGATTTTATTAAATTTATTTGATTAGGAGACACAAGAATTCCCTCAAGGAGCACAAACAAATATGTTACTACAAACATGATTGATGTGGTGATCCAGAAAACAAGAATCTTAGGAAAATTTACATAACTGCAGTTTTGATTTCCTGTATTAGTTAAAGATGAAGCACTTTGAAATGACAAATTAAGTGAAATTCAAATTAAATGAAATTCAGGTGGATAAAACCCATTGTTTTCAGAAGTACATTCCTGCCTTTGAAATCTGTTAATATTTTTATGCTTAAAATATACAGACACTGCTTCCTCTGACTGATTAACAATTTTATGAAATCTGAACATTTATTATTTATCACAGCTCTCCATTTAAAAGCCATTTTTTCTCCCTCAGTTATGACAGAGCATACCTTAACACTATTTCAGTGGCATAGGCCTGTCATCTTCAGCAGCTTTTATTGTTCAGTGTTGGTAGGTATGTACACACAAAATAAAGCATCTTATATAGATGTGACAAAACTAAACCACATAGGCTGCTAATGCACTACATGGCCTGAGTAACCTGAAAGGCACTGTATGGAGATGTCAGTCACCTGGACTGGGTGATCTCTAGTGTTTCATCTCTGTGTGTGTGTCACATTCTATGGTGCCCGTCTTGACCATGTTGTTATCTTATGTCCTGAAAAGCAATTTTTATTTCTTCTGATGTTATTCCTGAGTAAGTAACAGGAACTTCAAAGGTACGCTTGTTGGCAGACTCTTAATGTCTCAGTGGCTTTGTCTTTCTTTAAAGCATGTGAGCTCTACTGGGGTTGCATGAAGAAGCCAGTCTCAGATGTTGGTTTGAAGCTGGCCTTGCTTCCAACAATTAAAAAAAGTGCATCTGCAATTAAAAAAAAAAAAAAATTAATCTCACCTAAATTTACTGTATTAATGTTAGGTTCTGGTCTCATTCTTCCAGAGCAATGCTTTTCACATACTTTAGCTGCCCTAGGACTTCCTGCTCTCCAAAAAAGCCCTGCTGTCAATGACCAAATCAGAGCCACATTGGTTTGAATAAGTTCCAATTTTAAAATTGTCTCAATTCTATGAAGTAATTCCTACCTTTGTGGTATGTTTTTTTGTATATGGTTCACTAAGGGAGATTTTTAAGCACCCACTGGTCATTAGGAGCAGCTCTTATTGCTGTTGCTAAATTCTAGATATGTCTTCCATGGTCTTCTTGCAAAACTGAACTTATGGGATTTAGACATATGAGATATAGAGAAATGGGGCAAAAGATATATGGGGTGAGATTTAGCTCACCTAAACTGTGGTGTCTGCAATGTTGAGCAATGTGTCTGGTATACTGGGTATTTAAAGTCAGTGGAAAGAATAGGCTGGAGATCTCTTCCCTCATGTAGATGTCTAATAGCATCTTAGTAACAACCGCTCCTTTCCAATAATTGTGAAAGGGTAAGTAACTCAGGTATGGACGTATATACTTGATATTTTCAAATTTAGTCAGCATCCTATGCATACAGTTTCTTTGTTAAAAGACTGCATTTCAATTTGTGTGATTTTTATGTTTTAATCATAGCTGTCTATACTGTTCTAGGTGCAGGGTGATAAACACAAGACATGCTACTAGCCAAATTAGTCAGTTCAGTATTAACATGTTTTAATATGTAAGATTTTGCTTTAATTAAAAGACAGATGTCAGTGCTGCACAAGTTTTTCAATCAGATTTGCAGAACTAAGCCATAGGTAATTGGGGTATAAATTATCTCATTGTTTAAAATTTGAAGGAATGGTTTTTGTTTTTTATATTTAGATTTCCAGCTTTTGGGGAAAAAGAATATTGTCTACTAAGTCCAAAGTCAGGGATAATGTAGCCAGAAAAATAGAAAGTTCTGCAATAAAAAGTTTATAAAGTAATTTAATTGGAAGGTTTTTCGTTTGGAGAAATGTCATTATTTGCATATGTGTTTTTATTCACATAAAGCCATAAACTGAAAAAACAGCTTCTTATTAGTCAGAATGGAGATTCCTTCTGTAGGAATTGATATTTCTCTGTGTAGTCATTACTTTTATTTAGTAACCTTAATTGATGTCTATAGTAATACCAGTTGCTGGGGTAACAATAGAATTTCTCAGGCACAGCTT
The DNA here is from genome assembly GCF_951394365.1 of Tetrao urogallus. Lineage (NCBI taxonomy): Eukaryota > Metazoa > Chordata > Aves > Galliformes > Phasianidae > Tetrao > Tetrao urogallus. The sequence continues at coordinate 57,200,037 of NC_136817.1, forward strand.
CGATTTCTGTGTGTTCAAGATCTCAACCTGAAAACAAAATTTTTTTTAGAAAAAAAATCAAAAACAAGGAGAAAAATACTGTGATTATTGGTGAGTGTGAGAAATCCATGTCTTTTATTTTTGAATTGAAATCAATCTGTCTTGTCCTTGATACTCTAATGAATGCACATTAGAGGAAACTCATATCAGCTGAAGGCAATCATGGCTGCTCAGAGTGCAGACCATGTCATGTCCTAGGTTCTGTGCTGGAATTCACTAGGTGTGGTCTATATGCATTTGGAGCTAGTTCTGACTACTTCATACTTTGAACTAGGAAAGTATTATATATAGATATATATATACATCAATCATATGTATATGATATATATGTATCATTATACTTTATGGACATAATTGTCCTCACATTATCCCTTTCCTTGCCACCCAACCTTTTTAGAGAATAGACTGCTGAGTGGCTGGAAATACTTCTAAGGAATGGTCTCTACCACTCCTTCTTTATAGTCCTGTAGCAATCTGCCTATAATCATCTTGTAATTAGTTTTTAAGCATGCTAGGGGCTTTGCTGTGTCTATCATGAAATGTAGTGAACCTCTGCCAATGGCTAGAATTCTGAGGCAACATAGATGTAAATAATAAATTGTTCATCATTATGGAAAGCTGATATGCTTATAGTGGTCTTTGCTCCCCTTCAGCTGCAGCACTGTCTCATCTGGCACACTCTCAGCTACTTTTCTGTTTGAAACCCAAAATAACAAAAAACAAATCTGCAAAAAACTCTCCAATAAATAGAATGACTCAACCTTCACCGAAGTGCTAGAAAACAAGCCCATGGCTTTTGCAGAATTTCATCTATACTTAGCATTTTTGCCATGACTAATCCATTCTTTCGCTCTAAATTTGCCATGGCAAAATGACACGCCTGGATCTTTATATTGAACACAAAACATAACTAAATCCTTCACATGTGCTATCAGGGAGCTGCTTGATTTCAGCACCAGAAAGGTCATACCAGAATGCTCAGAATACAAAACAGCCTGCCTTAGAAGGAAGTGACATACTGTTATGTAGAAATCACCCTTTTCACTTGCTGAGTATGAAATTACAGTGTCTATGAGCATTATTCTGTGGTAAGTCCAAGTCATACGGAGAGATTTTAAATTCTCTCCCATAGCAAAACTGCAGTACTCCATAGTAATTCTAAACTTCTTTAAGCCCTGCAGTCATTGTACTTCACAAGTTGCAGTGGTTATTTTTTCTTATATCTTATCTATTTTTTTCACTTTCATGCAGAAGTGTTTAATAATAAATACACATCAAACTCCTTGAATCTGAACTGGCAAACAGCAGGAGAAAGACTGATGTTTAACCTCTTACATACCCATGATCAAAAGTCACGTACAATGAATAGATGTGGTTACTTGGCCCTCCATCTGTTCCATTTTTTTCCAGAAAAATGAAAACCACGATCCTGGACACTTCTGTGGCTGCTTGACTTGACATATGTTCTCAGTTTCTGTGAGAGAAGGCAAAATACAAATGAAGTTGATTAGAACTTCTCCTTTGCCAAGTCCACTTCTGCTCAGACTATGGAGCTAAAGAGCGAGCTCTACTCCAAGCACAAAGCAGAATATGCAAGCCAGAGTGTAGCAATCCAAAAAAATCTGAACCTTTTCTCTGTTGATCAGATTTTTGTGATGATAATGAGATAATAAATCACCATTGGCAATTATGAATTCTTAAACCTGTTTAGCTACTATAGCAGTACAGAAAAGCATGACCTAACATTTGTATGTCCTGGCTGCAGCCCCTTCTGGGTCATGCCATCATCCTACAAGAGAAGTACACTTTTCCCTGAGGGCTGTACTTGCTGTGGAGAACTGTGCATATATTAGTTTTCTGGTAGCCTGCAAGACAAATGGCACCTTCAAAATAAGCTCTGACAGATGGCTCTTTGGACAAGTTGCCTGTCCTGGCTTGTGACCGAAGGAGAAATTTATATTTCTTACATTTTTCCTATAGCTACTCAATAGAGGTTAGGACAGAGTCCCAGGCATGTTCTAAAGCTTCACTAATGTTTTCCATATCTGCAGAAATAGGGCCAAGTCTGAGTCCCTTCACAGTCCATGGTGAAACTCACTTTGAGTATTGGGACAGATACTTGGCCTACATTCCATAGTTTGTGTTATTTTATCTGGTTGTCCCTAGTGCTCAAGGAATAAACTGTTAAGAATGGATTTATATATCCTCTAAGGAAGAGCTGGAAGTAACTCAGAATATGGAGAAAAAGAAAAACAATAAAATAACTGCTATATCATGGTGCTGACAACCCACAGAGGAGAGAAATGAAGAAGCTGTGCTGTCCTCTCCATCCCAGAGGAGGCAGTGAGGGAATCTCAGCAATAGGTTTGGCAGCCCCGTGCTGTGCAAGGAGGAGTGGAGCTGCTCTGGGTCACACGGTGAATGGAACAAACTTGGAACCTCCTTCCTTCTTCAGAACATACCAAACCAGTGAAAGCATGCATGGCCTTAAGCTCAGCTGGCCATGGTAGTGAAATACTTTCTGTGATAATTTGCTTTGCCTTCTTCATTCTTATTTGCCTTCCTGATGGCAAGCTTAAAATTAATAAGAGGGATTGTTTTCCTTAGATTGCACAGTGTGCAATTTTATCAATCCTTTTTCTCTAGGGAGTTGTAGACTTGATAAGGTCCACCTTGACTGGCTTGCTGCTGCAAGACTGAGGTAATACCTTTACACCAGGGCAGGGAAGCCAAATACATGCTGCAGAGCTGGTGACTCAAGAGGTCAGGCTGAGAGGCTGCCAGTGTCCGTCTTCCTGCTCCTAACAAACTACATATGCTGCTTTCCTGAAAGCAAAAAAATGTGGTTGGCTTATTTTCTATAGTGGGCCCTCTCTTCCTTCACATCTTGATTCAAGAATTGTAAATAGTGTAGGGCTTTTGGTGTTTAATTTCTTTGTTGTTTTTCTTTTTTTTCTTGTCTGCAGTGATTGGCTTCTCTTTGGGGGTGTATGAAATCACTCAGCACAAATCCCATTCTTAGAGCTCATCACAAGGTATACTGAACAGGACATCTATTACAGCTAGGATAAAATTGTCACCCTCATTGCTGCAGTTGGTGCTATCACCCAAATCAGTGATGATGGCACAGGAGATGAAACTAGTAAGAGAATTCTCAGGGCTTTTAGAAAGTGATCAAGCTATCAAAAAGCTCAAAATGATTAGGTTTTTCAAAGGGACCATTTTCTGAGCTTTGCTGGTGAACTTAGTTTTTCTGTCCTGGCTCAGGAAGGGTAGTCTACAAAATGTGTAAGGGTTCCTCAGATCAGGAGGTATCCTCAGCCTCAATGCACCCACTGTGTGTCTGCAGACCATGAAGCTCTGTCTGACCCTGGACTGCAGTTCCTCTGGCTTCACTGTTCCTACCACAATGACTGCCAGAAAGCCCACGTATTTTATGTAGGTATACGTGGGCAATAAAATATGTGAAGCTTTTTTTTTTCCCCTTAAATGTGCATGTTCTTTAGAGAGCGCAGATGGAAAGATTTATGCTTTGCACTTCAAACTGAATATGCTGATGTTTGTTGCAGATCTTACAGACTTCAGATGTTTTCACTGTCACTAAGCTCCCTGGAAGTTCTGTCATTCCCCAGGAAGAGCTTTATCTCCTCACTCCTCAAAGAAAGCCCTGCTCTGTTAGGAGATCTGTACGGAGCAAACAGTGCAAAGGAAGTCAATTTGCCCAGTATTCAACCCTGTATATCTCTTTTAATTGAGACCCCACTAATGAAAACTCTCTCTTCTCTTTGCTGATGTCCTGCATCCTAGCAATGTCACCTTCACTGTGGGTGATATTTCCACGAAAGCTTCAGGAAATTTCCATGTAACAGCTATCTCTCCTATCAATTGAAAACAGGCAAGGATATAAACCATGGTACTTTCAGACCACTTACACTTGTAATTCTGTTTTGGAATACGTGTCTCACTAAACAGTCAGAGGAATTAATTTTCAAATATGAAAAAATATACTTGCAATTTTGTACGAAGTAGTAATATTTTTGACCACACCTGGAAAGAGTGTTTAATTTTATATTTTTAAAGGCTGTGACATTGCCAGAAATTACAGCAATAAAAGAAAGCTGCGTGCTCATCAGAGCTGAGCAGTGGATAAGTGAATAAGTCAGTGGTTATATAAACAAAGCATTCCTGTATAAAAAGCAGGATTGAAGTACTAGGTTTTGTTAATTTGATGTTGGTTGTGAGCCTGCATGTAACAAAACTGAAATATCAGTCAGAGAATCACAGATTCATAGGGGTTGGAAGGAACCTCTGGAGATCACCTAGTCCAAACTGACTGCTAAAGCACTTCCCTACAGTAGGTAGAGAATGAGACAGCACACCCTCTCTAAGCAGCCTGATCCACTGCTCTCTCACCCTCACAAATAAAGAATTTTTTCTGCATGCTTGTACAGAATATCCTGTGTTTCAGTTTATGCCTATTGCCTTGTTCTGTTGCTGGACACCACTGAAAGGAGCCTGGCCCGACCAATTGATTCCCTCTCATCAGATCTTTATAAGCATTGATAGGATCCCCCCTCACTCTTCTGTTCTCCAGTCTGAACACTCATAGGTCTCCCAGCTTTTCTTCATAAAGGAGATGCTTTGGGTCTCTATGGCTCTCCTTTGGATTCTCTCCAGTAGCTCCCTGTCTTTCTTGAACTAGGGAGCCCAGGACTAGACACAGCACTTCACATGCGGCCTCACCTCAGCCCCTCCCTCTACCTGCTGACCATGTTTTTTTAATGTGCTCTAGGATACAACTGGCTTTCTTGGCCAACAAGAGGACACTGCTGACTCACGGCCAACTGTTGTGCACAGGGACACTCAGGTCCTTCTCTGCTCCTCTCCATCAGGGCATCCCCTAACCCATATTAATGCAGGTAGTTATTCCTCTCCAGTGTAGGACTCTGCATTTGCCCTTGTCTTTCACGTTACTGTTGCCACTGCTGAAACGCACCACCCACTACCTCACCGTGCTCACATCCACTGCTTGGTCTCCACAAACATTCTCCATAAACATTCAAGTGTTGCTGAATGTCAGTGAGGGCAGTTCTTTCTACACAAAGGAATTCACACACCCCTCTGTGTCAGACGCCATTTTGTCAGACTGCCCGTCTGCTGCCATCACATGGCAACAAAATGTAATGGAATCCTGGCTAGAAGTTTCAACCTCTACTGCCATATCACCAGTATCCACCTCCTACATTGTGGATCAACATAATAAAACAGGAGGCGTTACTTTCGGAGCAGCCCACATTGCTGAGAAGATGGAGAGGTTTTTTTATTATTTTCTTCAGATTTTTTTATTGTAAAAATATTTTGGTTCTATACTCCTTAGTCCAGTTATAAATTCAGCTGAATTATTTTGTAGCAGCAGTACATCTGAATATAATACATGAAGTAAAGAGAGGAAAGAATGATTCTGAAAACAGAAAAAAAAATATTTTGAAAGGTACTTCACAGACTGTATACAACACTATTGTAATTACATGTGATTAGGTGGATAAGATCTCTCCTGATGAAAACAGAAGTTTTTCATTAAGAATATGACATGCTACGGAGAGGGAAACACAACTCAGTCTGACAGCTCATCCCATAGATGAGGGAGACGATATTATTCAACTGTATGAAACTACATCTGTAAACAGTGACATTAAAATTTCTTATGGTACCATGGAGAAGTTAACTAGCCTAACAACTAGCCTAGTATATAGTCTTCTTAACTTGATTGACTTTGACATAACTGGATGTCAGCCACTGAGTCATTTCTTTAACTTTCTCTGTATATGCATATGTAGGCATTTCTCTGTGTCTATATCTATCCAAACACCACTTGTACTATAAGTATTATGAAATCTTATGTATTTCAAAGTAGTGCAGTCAACAGGATTAATAAAGACTGCCACAAAATTGACATTCTTTACTAGCTTAAAGCCACTTTTGTAGATTTCTACTTTATTATTATGTCTGACACTTTGCACAGCATGATGGGTAATGTAACTATGACAATATTTAGAGCTGACAGAAGAAAAACTCATGGAAAATATCACTTGTTTGCAATGCTTATTCACTTAATATCTCTCCAGAACAGGCTCCATGTTGTAATCATCTCCACACTAACAGAGAATACAGAGATTCTGAATATTGGAAGAGGCTTAACAGTCTGATTTTATAGCGAGTAAAACTTTGCAGTAGCCTGACAGGTCAGAGCATATTGCCTGTATCCAGGTGCTCGAATGTCACAGGTATGATTGCCTTGAAAATTCATAATAACTTGCAGTGCAAAAAGAGGATGAGAAAAAGAATTGGGAACATCTTGTCAGTGATCTCATTTCTTACTATTTGCTGTAGGGCTGCCCAAATCAGTCTGCCTGGGAAAGTGTAGCTGCCAGGACATGGAAAACTAAGCCTAAAAATTTGCAGTGGAGTAGACAGCAGATACATTTGTGGAAATGCTTCTTTGGTCCTTATAGAAGGATGGTTTGATTGAAAGGTCCTGGGAAAAATAAAAAAAAAAGTATCCCCTTTATTGTAGTTGACTGCAGCTCAGCAGACAGGGTGCCACCTCCTTATCCCAAGCCCTGTATTAAAACACATTTGAGGAAAGCTAAATGTATTCATATGTAACAGTGATTAGTCAACAGTGATTAGTCATATGTAAAAGTGACTCACCATACTGGATCTACGATGTTTTACAAAGTTCAGCTCATGACCTTTTCAATGTAAATATGATGCGATACGATGGAAACATACAAGACATCTACAATTAAGCCTTGAATTCAGTCAAGTTACTTTCAGCTGGAAGTTTGATGAGTTGTTTGAAAATAGCCGTGAGCAATGAACATGCACATGGCTGGAGAGTGCTGTGCTCTTCCCCAAGGCACAGCTTGCCCAAGTGCTTCCTCCTCAAAGCTCTGAGCACAGCTTGTAGGGTCTGCATGCTGGAATTAATCCAAGGGTGAGCTTTAAATACGATGATCTAGCTCTTCAGGGGTATTATTTTTGTTAAAGAAATAAATTTCTTTAATGTTGCTACTAATATCCTCATTTACTAGAATTAATGGAAAACAAAGGCCAGAGATATGTGAATGTAGGAACTCAGGAAGTTAACAAGGTGAATATATGCATTTTTTCAAGGTGAGTTTCTCTGTGTATCTCTCTAACCTGCATACCTGCTTAAGTAATTCAGCTTAAAGTTTATCTGGGATTGTGGGGTTTCTTTTGGTGCCATCTTTCCCAAAGGAATATTTGGCATTTGAAAAGAACTTCATCTTAATGAAAATTGCCGGGCAAATTTCTGAACTTACATACACTGCTGCACACCTAAATTAACTCCATTTATGCTTTGTATAGCCTCATATTACCTGGATCAAAATGTCACTTATTGCTGTTCAGCTAAGAGCTTGACTTTTTCTTTTAGGCAGGTTAATGAAAGTTTTTTCAGTGAGTATGGGAAGATGTTATTTTAAGCCCAAATACAAAAATACTTAAAATGAGTGTCTAAAACTGCTTTGTCCTCATAATATAGGAATCACTTTTCATGGTTCAATCTCAGTTATTTGCAGTTACAGCCACATTTACATCACAGCATTGGTGATGTGTCCTCGCCCGATACTCATAACTTGCTTCAGACTACTGAGGGAACTTGCATCGTCTTGCTATTCATTTTGTTACTGGAATAGTATCATTTTCAGCAAGATCTCTGGAAGTACTAGCATGTGCACATTCATGAATTTAAGCTATCGTGCTTTCCCAAAACATAATTAATTATACTGATTTTATTTTGTTTATGTTCTTCATTGCTACAGCATTTTTAAAGGAGCAGAACAATGTCATACAAGTGACAGTTGTTCATGCATCACTGATACTTGTAGGACTAGCAGAAGTTTTACCTAAATACATAGTTGATTAATGGCATTTAGATTAAGTGAAACTGAGTGAAAAGAAGAGGTTAATGCAATCTAGTGATCAAAAGTCTCTCTTAGACGGTAATTTATTAGCAATCTATATTGATATTTTTTTCTATTACCTTAGTTACTATTTCACTACATCTGCATTGAAACTTATGGGTTTACATTTCCTATAACTGAAATCACATCCTGATAAACACTTACCTTTGGAAATGAGAGAGTTGATGTACAAAGTAGAGGTACTGCTGAGAAGTAGAGGAACTGATAGGCTCCCAACAGTACCTCAACCAAAGAGAACGCTTTTCCTGGGTTAAATGTTTTGTATGATGACATGATAGACTGAGTGCTTTTCATTTGTGAATAGAATTTTGGCAAGCAGGAAAGAGCAGTTAGAGATCTGATGACAGAGCACTTCTTTGGGACGGTGCTTTTCAGCCACTGGTTGCTCACAGCTTGCAGCTGCAGCCTTTAAAGGTGGAGAGCAGAAGCCTACTTCTTCAGCACTCAGATTTGCTGAGGAGAGAATAGAGAGGAGTTTTAGTTTCATGTAGGCACAGAAATTGTTGGTAACCTTGAAGGCATGTTTTTTTCTGTTTTTGTTTTTTGTTTTGTTTTCTGTTGTTGCTTTGTTTCCCTTCTTAATTTGAGCATTTACTTTGTGGGTTGAATCGAGATATTTTCTTTACCTGGTGTGAAATCCTAAGCCTCCGGAAAAGGCTTCTCTTGTCTACTATCTTGTGTCTGCATTTATGACAAGTGGATAACCCACAGAGTGGCAGGGTAGGCGCTTGTGTTACTTCACTCCTCTTTCTCAAGAAAACTTTCTTCAAAGAAAGTTTTGTTTTTTCAAAGAAACTTTTCTTTCAAAGAAAACTTTCCTCCCACTTTCTCAAGAAACTTTCTTCAAAGATGCCTTTGAAATTCCCTCCCACCACTTCCAATGAAATAGTTAAATATAATGAAATAATTATTACTTTCCTTCCTATCAATCTGGAAAAACACCTTTTTCAATAACAAAACCAATAGCTTTTCCGGTTTCAGAACAAAATGTTTTGATTTTTCATTTTAAGTGTCTACTTCTGATGAAATTTATTTTGTCTATATAATTAAAATAGCTGCGAAATTGAAAAGCATATTCCAGTATATGTTTTCTGGAAGGAAAAATATCCTATTCAGACTGTCACGACTGTGACATTTTTTAGCAGGAAATACTGAAATACTTGTTTACATTCCAAAATGTGAAGAAGAAAATCAAAATGGAAAAACTTTATTTGCCTCAACTCCTTTGTATAGGTGGGATTTTCTAGCATAGACTCTGAGCTCTTCCTGATGCAGCAACTTGAGGCTTGTACAGTGTAAAAATACTGTCAAAGTTGAGTAATGTAATTCTTCACATTCTTTTTCCTTATGATTGATTTGGCCATATGACAGTAAAATGACACTGTATTTAGAGAAGAAAAGCAATAATGACAACAGGAAAAAATAAAGGCATTGAGGGAGGGGAAAAAAATCACTGTTTGGAGATTTGTTGACCAACAAAGCTCTAAGTTTAGTTATACTGCAGCTGTTCTTTGGCATTTTGCTCTTCCTATTACACTGACTGCTCTTTTTCAAACAATGAAAACTATATCTCTAAAACTGTATTTTGTTGTAGACCTAATTTTTCTAAATCTCCCTGGCCTTGGAATAGGTAGAAAGCACAGGTAGAGAGCCCTGCATTTGGAGACTGAGGGAGAGCATCCAGCAGTCAGGGCTGTGCTGGTTGAGCTGGCAGGTGCGTACAATAACCTTGGAACCTGGCCCACTGCTATCAGTTGCTTTCTTCTACTATTATCCCGTTGTTTTACTCCAACATTATAGATGATGTTAGAGGGAGAATCTTTAGTGTACTGTCCTGTATCCCCTGAAAATTTGATGAAATAAAAAAAAAAAAGATCAGGTGGATCAGGTTTTTAGGAATTAGTAGCAATGTGATATTTATGATGGCTGAGAAGTACATTCACAGGAAACAGCATGGAATGACTGTAGAATGACTCAATATCAATAATGTCGGTTAATAAAAGTTAAACTATCTCATAGTGGAATTTTTCTTAAGTTAGTGTAATAGTCCCATGGCTATTGTATGGGAACTGCTGAATCATGGCCTGAACCTCTGATTAATCACCTGAGGCGAGTGCTGAGTCAGCCATGGGAGCACCGGTGAAGGCAATTCTCCTGTGCTGCCGGAAGGGGTGGAGTCTGGCTGCACCTCCCATAGACCTATTTAAGAGCTGACTAGCTGTGGAGAAGGATCTCTTCTGGAGATCCTCTCTGCTAGAGTTTTGTAAGTGGGCCTGGGATGTGGGTAAGCATCCTATCTTTTCTGCTTTGGTGTAATAACTGCGTAGCCAAGCTCTCTGGTACGTCTCATAACTATAACATCTGTATTTTCATTGATTGTACAGCTATACTGCAAGTTGTAGATTAACTAAACAGTTTTCAATACCAGTACTTCATGGGGGGGAAAGGGGGAAGCACAGGAGTCCAAATCTTTCTTTTTAGGGATTCAATTACAAAATATTATCTTCAGCTGTCACCTCTTGAATGTTTTTATAAATAGTTTAAAATTTGTTTTGAGGAGACTGATAACCAGAGATATGCTTGATAAACTTGCAATGAATACTTATATGCTATAGTGGCCTGCAGTATTCAAAAGTAGAATGTGATGTTTCAGAGAATTCCTCAAAATGTTATATCCTGTGTCCTTAGATTTTTTTCTGTGCATGACACTGAATTTCAGTTGTCCAAGAGCTGCCTTGTGATTTATTTAAAAGGAAGATACTTTTGTAAGTCTGTCAAGCACTCCCCTTTGTCTAGACAAACCTAGACCAAGTTTTGACACTTGTAGAGACTGATACGGCTGTTCAGTCCTTTTCCAAGTAATTTTATTAATTGCAGTTTCTAAAATGGCTTGGTAGTTTTTCACTGGTGAATTTCTAACTTGAGAGTAAGTTGTATCCTTCTATTTGCTCTGATTTTGTCAATCATTTTCTGAACTACAACCGAATATTCACTCTTCTTACATGATTACTTTCCTTTCCTAATTGGTTCCTCAGGAAATACTTTTTCAATTAAGTACTTCAGCTTTCAAGTGAACTTATTTACCAAATGGTCTTCATCATCCATTGTTTAACACACTTGATGCATTACAATAGACTAGAGACAAACAATTTTCCTTAATAAAAGCCCTGGCAGCTTGGTCTCATAGAATTCTCATTTTGGTGATTTTATACTTTTGTCTTAATTATCCTTCCAGAAACTTTTCTGAAGATTTGTAGTTTACAACTCAGAATTCCCCTGTTTCCTTTTTTGGATGGAAAGGACGATATTTGCTACCAAGCCATTCTGCGATTTTTTTTTTTTTTTTTTTTTTTTTTTTTTTTAATGAGCTCTTCTGTATTCTTTGTTAAAAACTGCAGCTTTGCTTCTAAGAGATCTCCTGGAGGGATGCCATCAGTCAGGTGACATGCTGCTCTTTAATTTATCAGTTTAATTTTCCTACTCTTCTTATTTTGACAGCTCAGCCTGACATAGACTGCGCTTTATTTCCTGATAAGAGCAGGGCTTGGGTAGGTATCTCCACTATATTTGATATTGTAATGCTATTTTCAATGGCTACGACTAAATGTCTTTCAGCTTTTCTTTTTGTATGGGTTATAGCCAGGTGTTATATTCTGTTAAATTCTTCTATGGCCATATTTCCTGAAAAAATCTATTTCGAGATAACACCCTGCCAGGCAGTCTACTTAACTGGTTTCTGCTTCAGAGTTGTTGGCATTCATGTACGGGCATGCAGGGTTGTGATGGGATTTTGCTGGGGCTTTTGGTTGGTCTTTTTCTCCCTCCCAAGTACAGATAATATGACTCTTATTGAACTCCCTTTCATAATAGCTGCAACCTGACCCTGTTTAGTTCTTTGCAAGTTTCAAAGCTGTCCTCTCTGGGACACAGAGCTACTTTTTTGATTTTGACATCTCTTGCATATGTTTGCCTGACTCGAGCTCTGCTTGGCACATGTCAAACTATCCCTTGCTTTGGGTGAGCCTCAGAACTTGTAAATATTCTGTGCCAGCAATCTGGTTCCACTTTGGGTTAAGTTGGAGACTGTTCCATTTAGGCACTCTTCACATATGTTCACTGAAGTCTAAGCCTTAAAATCTGTCCTGTATGCCACCTGTCCAAATGTCCGCTGGTTCTGTGTGGGATATTTGGTGTAACTTCGTTGATTCATGACTCTGAAGCAGAAGCCCTGTCATGGGAATAGTAGGCTAAAGTCTTTTCTCCAACAATGTGATTGTACGTTCCAAGGCCTCTGAATCTCACTTCTCATGATACATTATGCTGTCGTGGTGTTCTCTCTGCTCTGAAACATTTTAAAAATGCTTTGTCATTCTTTGAAACGTGTTTACATTATTTAATATCAAAGGTTTAAATAACTGATGTATTAATAACATTCTGAAATGTCCAAATAGAAAATAATTGTGCAAAGATCAACTTTTAATGAGAAAGTAAAATTTATGTCTATAGCCTGTGTGAAAACAAGACTGCATCATTTCCTGCAAAACCTATTACTGTATAGGGAGATTGTCACTTATCCCAACACAGGCTGTGCAAAGATCAATGTTTACCCTCCTCTGAATCACATATAAAACAAATGATGTGAAGAGAAGATTCACCATCTATTTAAAAACACTGGTTTCTATTTTGGACATAACACGTAAAATTTCTGTTTAGCAATTTCAGTTAATTGTTAGATTAACATTTTTGGGAACAGATTGCAAACTTCAAAATGGAAAAGATCATTTTAGGGAGGGAACCAAGGCAGCTGTCAGTGAGTGAAAATTAACATAAATTTGCATAACAGATGTACAGTAAGGTGTCTATGACAGACAATCGCTGAATATTAATGATACAGACCACGACATCATTTGCGTAAATGCTGTCTGCTGGGTATTGAAGCTGCTGCGCTATTTGCAGAAGACAAAGGAGTGCAGAGCTGAACAGATGCACCAAATACATCGATGCATCTTAATTTATGACATCCTCATGAAAGACCTTGTGGTGCGATTTCAGGTTTTATTACAAATAATTTGGAGACAAAGGAACTAAGTAATTATCTTTTCCACTACAGTCAGTTCTTTCAAAGGAAAGGGAAGCTTACTTGTGACAACCATTGTGATGATTTTTTTGTTTTGTTTTGGTTTTTTTTTTTTGTGAAAGCCTCTTTAAAAAAGAAAGACCCCCATTACAAAGAGTCAAATATTCATCATTATTAAAAGATTAGCGTGTATTAGCATGCTTCATGGGACTTGCCACCTAACGTACCATCACCACAACTGGAGTCCTCCAACAGGCAATGCATTTAAATGACTCTGGAAGGGGTAAAACTGCAGGGGAAAAAAAATAAAGCTGATAAAGACTAGGAGAAAGAGAATTTGATACAATATTCTTAGATAAACCTTAGCTATAGTTTGCTTTCAATCAATGGCCTTAGTCTTGTTAGAAGCTCCAGGTACAACTGCAGTTCCTCAAAGATTTAGAGATATCCACTTCATATAGAATATTCTTACTACACTATTTCTCCAGCTAGAGAAAGTGATGGGAGGTATATTTTGATAACAGGAAAAGGCAGAATAATTTAGGCTCTGGCTATATAATGCAGTAAAGTTAACAAGTAAGGAAGGGATGAAAATAAAATACAAACACAAATCTAGACTTGTGTGCCATGTTTAAAGAAAATCATGCAAGGTAGGGGATGCTTCTCTGTTATTAATTTCTTTGGGCCTTAATGGATTCCTCTCCAAGCCCATGCTACCATGAGAAAATGAATTGCATCAGTTGGTAGCACATACAGGGTTTTTATGTGCATAGTGTTCAATTTCATTCTTGTCAGCTAATCAGCAGCAGCCAGACTTTTTATTTCAAGGGATTTCCTTTTCCCATCTGAACGGAGAATATAGCCCAGCAATCATTCTGCCGAGGCACTATGTGAGCTGTTATTTCCACCTGCTTTTTCCTCAGAATCTCTATCAAATCCTTAATCCAGTAACCTGATAAAATCCTTTCAAGGTCCTGCAGGGTCCATTGTGAAATTGTTCCTCTGAACGGTTTGTGAAATAATGTGGAAGTTACTGTATCCCAAAAAGTGCCATATGGTGATTATTTTAATGGATGCTTACTGTATGCCCAGAAGGCAGTTAACATGTAATTTCACATTTTGTGTGAAAGAATGGAATAACTGCAATCTGACACTCTTCTGTCTGATTTTGCACCCAATGTCTTTTTCAGACATGCAGCTTTGTTCTGTGTTTCAGTACACTAACAGCGGGTGATAAGCTGATGACCAGATATGCTAACAAGAGTTAATGCAGATAATCTCCCCTTTTTTAGCATTTCTCATGAATCCCCACTCAAAATTTAGTTATGTAGAGTGATGCAGGGCTGGGTAAGGAAGGACATCAATGGTTATCTCTCGTGTTTTATCTCATCTTGGCTGTGGATGGTTTGGCTTTGTTTAGCTGGAGTAAGGTTTTATATACCTGTAGGTAAGTAAACTATTTTGTTTTCTTCCCATAGCTTCTGAGCCTTCTTGACCAACTTTAGCTGCCACTGATAGGCAAGATGGGCCTTGAAAATAGCTGAGGCCTCATAGAAGAGAAAGAGACCTCTTCAGTGAGAACTAGTCTGGGACTCTTCCACAATTTACTGTTTGGCTTGCCAGCAGCCAGCTGGCAGGGTCTCCTGAGCATGAACTTTGCAAGCACATAGCTTGCAGTGAAATTTTGTTTGCCTGGCTCATGAGGGATAGGTGCTATAGAGGTATGGGTCATCTGAAACCTCAGTGGAGCAGGTAAAATAAGGTTATTACAGTGGGATTCCTAGAGGAAACTTGTAGGGAGAGCATTTGGATACATACAAGCTGTTTGCATCAGCCCTCCCCTTTCCACACTCATTTGGACTCAGTTGCACTCAATGTGCAGCTGTCTTAGCAGGAACTGGCAAACATCACTGGGGAGAAACCTACTGCTCTTTTGCTGAGGCCTCCAGGTTGCTCTGCTGAAATATTACCTTCTCATTGGACTGGGTAGACTCTGGGCAGAGGTGAAAGGGTAACATGACAGCTGGGGCACTCTGAACCCCACAGGGAGGTATTGTGAAAGTATTGCTGCCCTTGTGTAGAGAACTAAGTCTGGCTTTCAGGCCAGTGAACAGATGTCAGAGCCTGACTTTTCTAGAACCATGTAAGGTGCTAAATGCTTCTTTCTGGATCTACTCTTCTTTTTAGCAGGCACAAACAAAATTACACATGACAAGTGTCTCTGGGTTGTTTTGTTGTTGTTGTTTTTTTTTTTTTTTTTTTTTTTTTCTCCAGCAAATATAAAGGTCATTAATGCAAGTAGATTGAAAGCTCATCTCCAAAAGAAAATGATCAGTATTGACTGGATAAAAGAACCATGATGCTGGATGTTATGGGGTTTTGAAGAAAGTGTGAGCCTGTGTTGAAATGAGGACAAAAAGAGTCCATGAGAGTGGCTTGTAGTTTCTGTTAATGTTTCTCCTTCATATTTGGGTTTTAGTGAAAAAATTCTCATTCAACTGCAATTATTGCTTCCAGGAAACATCCAGGATGTCTTTTTGCCTTACAATATTGCAAGTAACCATGTGAGGATAACAAACTAGTGAGAGGAACTTCTATGCTTCTGGCTATGAAGTCTGGTTCTGGTAGCATTCGGAAATGACTGCATTGTCATGGGATATAATAGGGCTTCTTTGTTGCCTGCCAAAGGGCTCCCAAAACCTGTACATCCTGTCACTGTCCATTTGCCAGCGTGACATGAAAACACTTGGCAGATAAAACATGAGAAGCTTCAGAGCTCAATTTGTTTGCTTTTACACTATTAGAAAACCATTGACTTCATTAGATTTATTCTGAATTAAGCCTGCCATAAGTGAGAGCAAAAACTGGTTCTGTAGGAATAATATGTATTTTATTCATTCTGTTTTCCTCTTAAAACAATTTGAGAGCCTTAGTAGAAGGAGCCGTAGGTTGATGCATAATATACCGAGCTGAAGAATAACTGAAATAGATTTATTTTTTTTCCTCTGCTGCAAGTCTCACTGGGTCACTTTTTGAAAACTGCTATAACGGATTTCAAGAAACAAATATTTTTTTTTTGTTCATTTGGATTCAGTGTTCAGAATGAGGTCACCTTCTGAGTGGTATCCTGCGGCTCAGGCACTCAGCAAGATGTGCCTGAGGAATGGGCTGCACAACTTAATAGCCTCTGTTTTGGGTAAACAAATATCATTTTTATTTGAAATGTCATGAAAAGATCTCCTTCCATGCCTGAACAGATGGAAGCTATAGCATGGTGATATCATGTTTCCCCTTTTTTATGTGATACAGCAAGTTCCTCCTTTCAATAGTTGCATGTAAATAACAATTTACTATTGACAGTGATGAAGTTATAGTAAAGCTTCACTGCTTGCATCTTTTTATTGTATGCTCTAAGTATATTCAATGGCCCTTGTTCCCAGACTGGGGTTAAAATCCCTTGGATTGAACCTTGGGATTGGACTGGCAAAGCCAGGGGAGCATGGGTTCTGTGAGCAGGGATCCTTTTATATTTTTGTTGCCCCTTGAGGAAACAAGCTAGATTTCTGATGAGAAGCAGGAAGGATATCTTAAAGCTAAACTAGAAATATTATCCAAAATTCCTTTCCAATACAGTGCTTTAGAGCACGCTTTCTTCATCTGTAAACTCAGTAAAATAACAGTTTGGCAGAGATTTAGAACAAGTATCACAGAATAGCTAACAAAGGCTGACTGGTATCTTGTTGCTTTATTACTCAAATTGCTCATGAAAGAAGTGGTTCTAATTTTTGGTCAAAGGGAGGATGATGTTAACATACGTGCATCTGGAGATTGTTACAGGTATAAAATTACCATGGAGGGGAAAGATGGAGGCCCTGAAAAACTTCTGTGTGTAGAGGTTTATGAATAAAAAGTAAGGAGAAAAGGCATGTCAGCATGACAAAAATAGCAGATATGTAGAAATAAGAGAGACAGGAAACCTTGTTAGGAGACCCTTTAGAGAAGAAGCAGAAATGGTATTTGGGCAGGAGAAGCATGGGAAGCTAGTACAGAACTTCAAACCAGGGAAAGCGTTCAGTGAGACATGAGAGGAAAATGGCATCAGAGAAACATATCCAGTGGATGAGTGGAGAGAAAATGGTGAAATGAAGGGAGAGAAGGGGAGTGAAATGTGAGAGTTACTGAAATATAATTAGTCTCCAGAGGACATAAAATGAAAAGGTGCAAAAGAGAAAACACAGTAAATTTTGGGCAAGCTGTGAGGATGCAAAGAGGAAGAGAATTTTTAGTGTGAAATTGATTAAACGCTAAAGAAAACTTTGAGTTTCTTATTTAATGTAAGATTAAGTCCTAGTGAAGTAATGGCAACTCCACAGCTTCAGCAGAAGTAAATTCCAAAGCGGAAAAACAACCTGAAGTACCTTTCCAAAGCACACTAAGCAAAATTTGTGGGCGAACAGCAGTCCAAAAGCTTGGTGCATTGCATTTCTAAAAATTAGGATGTGAAATGCTGGTAAAGTAGACTGGGCCAAGATTTCTAAAACAGTGCTACTAAAAAGGGAAGGAGAGAGAGAGAAAAAAAAAAAAAAAAAAAAAACAACAAACTAATGAGAATGGCAAGGAAGTAAACAAAACCTTTTGAAGTGGAAAAATGTCTGGTCATACCTCCTTTTACTAGAATTTCCTAGTACTAGATTTTACTACTTTCTGTTAAAGTCACAGAAGAATGGTCTGCTGCCTGAAATGTTATCCCAGTTTTGAAAAACTGATAAAGTAATAAAAAGGCAGCAATTTAGACCTAATAAATGTGGTCAAAAATCCACTAAACACCACCTACCTATCTCAAGCCTGAATTGACCTATGTTATTCCTATTAACTAGTGGAATGTTCTTGGGAATCCCTGCCAGGAATAAGAAATGCAGCCCTGACACTGGGGCATACATGTCAGAAATGCAGCTGTGTAAATAGTGAATCTTTTGTTTTGCTGGTAATTCTGAAAAGTAAAGAAAGAACGATTCTGCATTGAGCATAAAGGAAATGTTAAGGTAAAAGAATTCATATTTGGTCAAATTACTTGCTTTATATATCTATGGCAAAATTCATTGTTTAAATTGTATTTAGTTACTTTTACAGTTTTAAAATGTCTGATAGAAATTTTCTAAGCAAAATACTATTTTGAATGAAGAAAATATAAACACTCATTTTCTTTAACTATCAACGCATCTTTTAGAGGCCTAGTTTGTGCTCAAAATACTCATATTTAATACACTTTACTGATTACTGAATTATTTTCCGCAATAAATATTTTAGCCAAAATTATTCACCAAGCTTTATATTAATCTGATGTAAATATAAATCTGACAATTTTCTACAATACTGAAACTCATAAATATTCTCATAGTAGATATGGGGGAAGGGGGGGGGGGGGGGGGGGGGAAGTGATTTTCCTATACCTATAGTATTTCCCATGGTCAGAAATGTTAGATATTTAGAAGAGTCTTCCATCTTCAGAAACGTGAAGATTCAAGCAACCTGGAAGCAGTTTTTCAGCTAAAAGCAGATAGATACTTTTCAATTTGTTCCTGAAAGACTTCTCTCAGAAGAGCTGTAGAGACTGTTTTTCAAGTTGTATTGGATTTTCTTATGTGACAATCTTTATTTCCATGCTTTATTACCCCTTTGTCAAAAAAAAAGAGAAAAAATCCATTCAGCCCAAACTTCTTAGCTCAAAGCTTCTGAATTCCTCAGCAAAAGCATGACTCTGCTTGAGGTGTCTCTGGGAATTATTAAGAGCACAGGCAGATGCTAAAATGCAAGCCATGCTTGGATGACTTGGAATCAGGTGCCCCATGGCTGCTTTTCTGTCTGTACTGCCAGTCCCTGGATTGCAGTCCTCTGCCTTTTTCACCTGTGATCCTTTGGTCTACATGCATGAACGGAAGACAAACTCAGAAGTGTAGAAGTGTACTGCAGCCTTGTGCCACTTATAAACCAAAGGAAAAAGTTAATAAAGGTTGAATTTTTAAAACAGCAAACGTGCCTGGATGAGCCTGACAGTATACAGATTGTAGGTTTTTTTCCTAACTATAATTAATTTCAGAACTGTTTGTGAAATATAGATTTCCAACTACCTTTAAGACATGCTAGGAATTAAATCTTGCTTCTAATTGATACCTTGATTGTGGTGACTTCTTAATGAGGAATTAAGGAGTATTTTCAATTTATATTTCATAAATTCTTCATGAGTTCCTCTCTTTTTTTTTTTTTATGGTCTGCTTCTGTCAGTCTTTCAGTGTTTATCCTTGATTTTTTTCTTCTCTGTGCACAATATGCAAAGATCTCTAGGTGACACTCATATTCTTTGAGTTGTTCTCTATGATGTGCAGGTGATGCATTTCCAAGGTCATGGTCCTTGTTGAAAAGAAGGAGGAAAGTGAAGGGCAGAAAATGATTTGAGTAACTAATTGCTGCAGATTCTGTTGAAACTAAAGCTTTTACTGAATAAGAATCTTTTCTTTATAATATGGAGAGTATACTTATGCTGGTATTGCCAGATCTAATCTACTGTTTTGAGAAATATAACAGAGAAATACAGATATTGTGAATCACGGGCTGACAGATATCAGAACCTGGCAAATTAATGTCATTGGTAAAAAATACTTGTAGAGATTTTCTCTCTTAAATTGAAATGTTGGCAAGAAAGGTATAAATTTCTGTGGATTAATTCATATTTATATTACGTAAGTATTTCAAAGAAGTCCATATCTAAAATTAAAAAAAAAAAAAAACCACAAAGATTTAAAAATATAAATAGTAAAATTAGAAAGGTGGGTGAATACAAATTCTCAGTAAATTATCCCTACCTGGTCATATAATTTGAAATCATTAAACAATTTTTTTTTGTTATTCTGAAAATGTAGATTTTTAAAAATGTGTGATTACTGGGGGAAGAAAAGACAGTAATATGCTCTCAAGTTTAATATCTTCTATATTTCAACCCCAGGCTTTTGAGTTACTGGCCCTTGGAAGTTAATAAGCAACAAATAATAGACATGAAATGGAAAGTTCACTGCTGTGTAAAATTGACTGATTGTACTTCTTGAGGTGTCCTTGTTTCAAATTACAAACACAAAGCACAGACTTGTATCAGTTGGAAGGGACCTCTGGAGATCATCTAGTCCAACTCTGCTAAAGTGGCTTCTCTGCAGTAGGTTACAAAGGTGGGTCTTGAATATCTCCAGAGAAGAAGACTCCATAACCTCTCTGGGCAGCCTGTTCCAGTGTTTTGTCACTCTCAGAGTAAAGAAGTTTTTCCCCAGATGGAACTTCCAGTACTCCTGTTTGTGCCCTTTTTCCCTGTTGCTGGGCACCACCAGGAGCCTGAACCCATCCACTTGACATCTACTCATTAGGTTTGAAAAAACTGCTGTTGATCTCCACTCTGACTTTATGTCAGGATCTGTGCTTTGATCTTTCACATTTCACCAAAATAAGCCATCTTTGCAGGGGTGAAAATCCTGATGTTGTTGTTGTCACTGGAACAGGCTGCCCAGGATAGTGGTGGGGGTGTTCAAGAAATGTGTTGATGTGGCACTGAGACACATGGTTAGTGGGCATGATGGGGATGGGTTGATGGTTGTCCTAGGTGTCCTTAGATATCTCTTCAAACCTTAATGATTCTATGAAAAGGTCTCTTTGTTTAGCATGAATTTATTAATAATTCCCAGTTTGGTTACTATTAAGCTAAAAAATTTCATGGTAAACTATTTTTTTTTAATTGTTTTGTCTGTGAAAGTCTTTTCAACAGCATCTTGACTATTCAGCATTCAAAGGATGCAACAAGTATGCTGATTCTAATAAGTGATCCAGAATTGATCAAACCCCTCATCCTTCTTTTTTTCTTAGAAAAACAGCTTTCACTTTGTTCAGAATATTTTTTGATTCAATTTCCTTTCAGGTGAACTCAATGTTTGAATTATTAAAGAGGAAAATGTAAGTTCAAAACATTGCTGAACAGAACATGGTAATACATTTTTATTTACTGAAGACATACATATCTATACAGTGAGGGAGGGGGAGAAGCATAATAAAATAAGCGTTTCATATACATTGCATTGATGATTCTTCACTCATGATAATTTACAATTATAGGGTCCAAAAATAATTTCTTCTTGGGTGTGGTTGTGACCAGTGTGATAGAGTTTTAGTATAAACAAATCATACCTCTGTCTTCCTCCTGGTAGATTATTTGGTGAATAGTACCAGATATTAAGCGATGTTTTAGCTTGATGCAGGAGAAAACTCTCTCAAGAAGCGAAGAAAAGAATTGGGGTTGTGATATATAAATAAAAATAATATAAATAAATAAATAAGACAATGAACAAAACTGTTTTCAAGAAAGGGATGAACATCTCTTCTGGATGATCTGTGCTAGTGCTCTTTATTAATGATGTGAAGTCATATGGATGACCTGAGACTCAAAAGTGAAGATTTAGTATTTCATTTTTGAAATTTCACTTGGTTTTGCTTGTTTCATTATTATTTTTGTTTTCTCATTTGTTTTCTTTTTGTTCTTTGGCTTTTTTGTTGTTGTTGTTGTTGATCGTGGTGTTTGTTTTGAGCTCTTGTTGTTGTATTTAAATATTTTTTTTTCTTTCCCAGTCCTCTGTTTTTGTGGCCACAGGAAAGTTTATTTTGTATTTTTATGTTCAGAATTTTGTATTCTAACCAATATCTCAGGAGAAGGTTAGTTGGTTTTTAGGTTTTTTTTTTTTTCAGATGCACTGTAAACATTATTTCCTCCAGAACAACTGCCCTGTCAGCAGTACAGTCAGCAATATTGCACATACATTTTTTTTTTTCCTTCGCCCCCTATGTTATATTGCAGTGCATTTTTGGAGCAATCTCCACCATAAATCTGCTCTCTTCACTTCTAGAAAAGCAATTTGCGACGTTGTATTTTCTTCCCAAACTTCACCAGGTACTATTTCTGTCTTGATGCAAAATAAATAACAGGCTCTGATAGAGACATCTATTTTGACAGTACTGATTAAATAGCACAGCTATGTCCCTTCCAAGAAGTAGCTCTTTTTGAGTAAGCAATTAATTTCAAATGGTCGTTGGTTTTGTTCTTCCACTGTGTAATCTGTTTTTTTGTTTGTGTGTGTGTGTGTGTGCGCGCGCGCGCGCATGTGTGTATGGGCTCTTTAATCATAGCCAGCTCCATTGGTTCCAATTGATCCTTGGAACTGTGCCAGTTTAAAAGTAGGCAGAGGACAAGAAAATTAGATTTGGTTTTCTCTCTCTTTTTTTCTTTTCTATCTCTTTTTTTCATATTTTCTTTTTTTGTTAACAAGAATTTTAGTAAGTGCTGGGACCCTTCTGGGGGTGCACAGGCCCATAACTGCATGATGTAACTTTATGCTTTTTTTTTTTTTTTTTTTTTTCTCCAATGTGGATGCATTGTAGCCATTGGGAATTGGTTACAATCAGAAACCTTCATCCTTGTATCTTCTAGATAAATATTATAGCAAGGATTAGTAGTCATCTGTCATTTTAAAGAAGCAACAGGAATTAACAGCACTTTACAGAAATTGGTCTACCAGGGCTGTCCTTTTTCTCTGTTGAATTAGAATAGATTAGAATCTGCTATTTGTCAGCCTTCCAACTCAGGGATTTACAACTGCTTTACCAATGTGAATTCTGTGAGACCAGTTCCAAAACTCTGATTTCCAACTGTGGGTCTGTATGGAGAAAAAAAAAAAGTGTGATTTGTTTAATTACCTGCAGCAAGATCTACTTTTGTTCATGAGTGCTCCCTGATGTCCACAGAGCAACCCTGCAGTGTATTCAACCTTGGAGGTATGGTTCTGAGCTGAGGAAGATGATGTCATATGCTTGAGCAGAACACAAATCTCTGTTCTAGAGGATTTGTAACCAAATCAAGGCAGAGCATAACAGTGGCTGAGTATCTGTAGGAGTAAGTTATACTGTTTATACCAGGTCTGCTTTCCTGCAAAGCGCTTCAGTGCATGCAAGGTACTTAGGGCTAAATAATGGGAGAGCTGCGTGCACTGTGACACATACTGCATTTGACAGACAGGGTCTCTTCTCTGAGGAGAGTCTCTATTTCTGCTTTAGGGAATTTCTCTAATTACTTACATAAAATTCTAGATAAGCTGAAGTATGCATATAAATAATCTTCTACATTGGATGTAAAGCTCTGATAGCTGTAGTATTTTTTTTCTTTCCATTCTCACTGTCATCTCATTCTGGATCATGTTCTTCATTTATTTTTAATCCTGATATTTATGCATTGCCCCTTTTTAAAAAAAAAAAAAAAAAAAAATACTACAACAATTCTGAAGTCTAATTGGGTGGTTTCTCTCTCAGCTGCTTACCTTCCTTGGATGCCTATGACTTGGATCCTTGCAGAATTCAAAGGAATAGATCCAAAAAGACTATAAGACTGAAGTCAAAATTATCTTTAACGAAGAAAAACAGCTACTGTTCTCTGGTGAAATGACAAATTTACTTACTCTGATGTTACTCTTGAACTCCTGGAAGAGGTCTATGAAAGTGAGAGATGTCATGTAGGTATAGCAAGGTGCCCATCCTGACTTGTACACATAAATCTTGATTCAACTTCATCAGTCTTATTGAACTAAATACTATGATTTCATCTGTATGTTGATAGTCTTGAAGCCAGCTTTCTCTGAATACTGGTTCCAGCTGAAGTCCTCTCAAACTGACTTCCAAGTTTGTGGCAAGCTGTGGAGGAGTTTCTCGGAGGAGGGTTCTAGTTAGAGTTAACTAAGCTCCCTTAGCAGCCTTGCATAATTTCCCAACCATCTATTTGTATTAAAGAAGCAAGCTTGGTTTGAAGATTACTTTTGGCTTCTCTCTTTCCCAGAGTGTTAAAGGTCAGTGCCCTGCTGATTCTGGTTTGCCTGAGCCTTCAGGCCATTCTTGATTAGGCTTATAACTGCAAAGTCTCTGTCCCTGGGGGCAAAGGGAAGTGCTGCAGTGCAGATCAGCAACACAAGAAGATGGTCAGGGGAAACACCAAGGTGAAAAATAACAGTTCCAGAGTAATTTCATTAGTGTTGCTAATATTCAGAGTGCTCAGGGCAGAACTTCTACAAATCTCATGCATCAGAGTAAGATTAAAACTGAATGCTCAACCCAAATCCTGTGGTGATAGAGAGGAAGAAGTAATTCCACTCTATGTGAGGACTTGCTAGGGAGGCCAAAAGGGCTGTTATCTCTCATTAGCTCCAATGAGAAGAGTATTTACTTCTGGCCACATGGTGTGACAATAATTTCCTCTGCTAGAGGAAAGCATCCAGCCTGAATCCAGACACATTCCCATCATTTCCTAGAGCCCAAGAGAGCATTATTTGCCTTAGATTTTGTAACCCTTTGTTCTCACTTCTGCAAACAGTTGAGAAAATATCCTTGAATGTGTTTGATGACTCTGAATTTTCATCTTAGCTCTTGCCTCTTATTTCTGGGTCCTGGGGGGGGGGGGGAAGAAAGAGGGGGGGGGGGAAAAAAAAAAAAAAAAAAAAAAAAAAACAAGCAGAAAGAGGGGAGAAAGGAAACTTAAAAGAAGCTAAGGAAGGGTCAGCATAGCTGAGAGGTGTCATGGAGAAGATGGCAGCAAGGGTCATTTTGATTGTACAAGGGATTATCCTAACCCAGTTGGATGACGATAAACTGATTACCTTATCTTTACAGTGAACATCAGTCTAGGCCTGGAGTTTCTTGAAGATCTTTGGGCAGGGAGTATCTTTCTGTGTATTAGAGCAGTATGTGAAACTGTGGGCCTCTGTTCTTAATTGGATCATCTGGATGCCTTTGTACTGCAAATAAAAGTAACCAGAGCTGATGCTTGGAGTTAGGTAACTGTGTGCATGGCTTCTATTCTGAGTAGGCATTTTCTTCTTCGAGGGTTTCCCTAACCCGTGTGAATGTTCCCTCTCTTTGTTTAGTAAAAATTGCTCCCATGGACCACTGCCTCTTGAATTATCCATGAGTTTCCTTACTCTTTGTACCATGGAGAATAAAGCTTGTGCAAAGGATACATAGGATCCATGCAGTCAGATCAAACGGGAGAGTCTGCAGATGTTGCAATTGGTCTTGGACTGGAGTTTTCCTTGTATCTCCATTTTCAGAAGCAATTGAAAGTTGTCTTTTTGAGGAGTGGAAAAAAGAAAGCACTGTACTATCTTGCAGAAGCCTGTGATTGATGCATACAGAATGACACGGCTTCTGTGGCTGTGCTTGGCTTGCAATAGAAATGTGGAACAGTTCTAGAACTTCACTGTGAAGATGCTAGATGTAGATGATAGATTAGCAAGGATGAATGAGCTGTTTTCTCCTGCACATGATGATACTAAATGATTCCTTCCTATCTATACCACGTTTTTATTAAACTTTACACAAAGAAAGGCAAAACTTTACTTAGAACAGGTGAAATTAGAGTACTTCCTATGGAATCCATTTCCTAATTTCCATCTTAACCTGAGGAAACCCAGCGTTTGATCCAAAGGGCAAAAAAGTCAATGGAAAAAACTGCCTGTTGAACTGAACAGATTTTGCATTAGGCTCATGAGGATTAAAGAGCTTTTTACATTGGCCAAGCCTTGAAGATTATTAATTTATGAGAGTGAAGTTCAGTCAAAGTTAAGTGCTCCTGAAACACCCTATCAAAGTTTTCTATTTTAATAAAAAAGTAAAATTTAATCCCCCTACTTCGGAACAGTTGCCCTCTGAAACATAGCCAAGCTGTTTCGTTAATGTTAGACCATCAATTTAAAAGAAACAACGTATATTTTGTGAGGGTGCGTGTGCAGCAGGACTTGGAAATTTTTTTTTTATTTTAGTGGAACTTCTGACAATTAGGAAGCAATTACATGTCAAACTAATTATAGTAGCATTTTTTTCCTTTAAATAAAACAAACCTTATGTTTTGAAGTGGTTCCAGCACTGAAATTGGGCCTGAAAGAAAGCACTCACATCTGCCTCTCAAGGTCTACTCTCCTTGTAAACTCATGAATAATCATTGTCACCAGCTTATCACTGTCAGATTAGGGGCTTAGTATTACATTTTATTTAAACCTGATCCAGATGGCTGCCAAGAGATTTTCAGGCAAATGAACTGTGAGGCAGACTATCATCAAGAAACATTTTATTGTTTGTGCATATGAGTGCATTGCAAGTCTCCAAAGTACTTTACCCTTGCAGCTGACAAAGTTTTTGTTGGTTTTAGGTTTTTTTTCACTTTGGAACCTATCAACTTAATTTTCATCCAGCCATTTGTCAATATTCTTCTGAAGGCAGGTGAATGCATCTATGACCTCTCAGTTGTCAAATATTTAATTTACTTGAATTTTTCAAGTCATTTAATTAACAAGATATGTTAGAAACTTAGAATGTGAGCAGGAGTCTGGAAGTTTTGCATGTCTTTCTAGACATGATTTTTGAGGAGCAGTGAGTTTCCATAACTTGTCTCCATTCAAAAATTGCCTACTCAGCATGATGTGTGAAATAGCAGTTTTCTTTCTGCTGATTTTTGTGATTCTTACTACTCAGTGCTTACATGTAACATGCCGAAAGTAACAGAGTAACATGCCTAAAGCACATGGAGAGATTCCCAAGTGTAAAAATATTTATATCATCTTCATTTGCAAGTCTTGATGGAGAACAGTAGATCTGAATATACAACTGATACATGACTACAGTATCACTTTATAGCTAAATCAGCATACCCTTTGTTTCTGAAAGGTATGCTTGATTCTACTATTTTGAACAGTGCTGTGTGTGTGAATGTACGTGATTTGTCTCTGTGCAAGTGAAATTAATAGTTCACTTTCATTTCTGAAAGTGTTGCATTAATTATGTCATATTTTAATATTAAACAATACTGCTAGTTCCAAACCCAGCTCAGGAATGGCTTTGTCATCAGAAAAGTTGTTTTTCCAAAGCTTGGTTATGTAAAACCACTTCACTGGGGAAAAAAATGCTAGCAAAAATATGTTTGTTTCCATTTTATTGAAAAGATCTTGAAGTTACTAACTAAAAAAATTAGTTCAATTTTTCTTTTTTTTTTATTATTTTTTTAATCTGTAAAAAGGCTGCATTATTTTATTGAAGTGGAAATAGGTGACAACTTCTCCAGAAAAAAAAAAAAAAAAAAAAAAAAGGGCCTTTCCATCAACGCTAGACAGTGAATGTAAAAATTTCCCAAAACAAAATACTTCAACTGCCAAACCTTCTCACATTTCAATAACGGTACAACTCCATCCTGAAACGGTACAACTCCATGCTAAAAATAATGTTAAAAGAGGTTGTTCATAAAACAAAACTCAGAAAAATTAAAGAAAATTCTGCAGTGAATCTGTTATCTTCATTTGTTTATAGATTTCTAGGGATGCCTATGGATCATGACACTTGACATTGCCTATTGATATGAGTTTCATTTCAAATGCAAATGCAAAAAATAAATGCCATTTATTATGTCAGTGAAAAGTGTTCAACCAATAAGAATGCCCTGTCATCTTCATCTCTCTGTCCTCTTCCTTATGCCTTTCTCTTGCTTCTGTAAGGAATAATTTTCCTTTTCTATCCTTATAATTTCAAGTAAAGTCCTGCCTAGCAATATTTTTTTTTTCTGCCAGAAATTGAGTCTAATAAATTAAAAATATTATAAATTCCATTTGCCATCCCAGTGAATCTAACTAATATGTGTGAACCCTTGTACTCTCCAGGAAATGTTTTATGTGACACAAATTTGAATGCATCTATGGGTGCTTGGGAAGCAATTAGAAACTGTGGCTGTAAATCCACTATCAAAGCTGGTTCTTGGTTTCTGAATGTGGTGGGGTACTTGAAAGATAGGAAGTAGCTACTGACAGCATTGCTCATTTCTGTATGTAACTGATTTAAATGACACTTCATTTCTGCTGGGCTGCACAGACACAGGTTGCTGTCCATCCTCATAAGCAAAGCTCTGACGGGGCTTGACATTTCCCTTCATCTCCTACAAGCAATGATGCTCAGTCATGCACTACTGGGGCCGTCTGTGAAACTTGTTTCTTTTACAAATCTCTCTAGATACACATTGCACTGTTAGGGGCACACTGTCTTCCTGCTCTGAGTTGTAGTAAGAGCGTATCAAAGACTTCAGAGCTCTGAAGTACCCTTCATTCAGAAATAGCTACACCTTTCAAGTTTAGCACGTCTCAGGACTTGAATTATGCTCCTTGAACATCAGGAAAGAAATGCCGTGCTGGCAACACGTGCCCCAGAATCAATATTTGAAGGTGGTGCATTCTTTTCTTCACCACAGCTTTTCATGCTCGTGTTAGTACTCTGGTTTATGTGGCAGGCAGTGTTCAGCACAGCTAGTGAAATCCTGGGCAGTACATTCTTCCTGTGATTAGTTTGAATAATAAACAGCTTTCACAATTGCATATTTATGTTAGTATTAATAATAACTGACATTTACAGAGCAACTTGCATCCTCAAATTTTTTTTTTTAATCAAATAGTAGACAGAAATCATAGAAACATAGAATATCCTGAGTTGGAGGGGACCCATAATGATCATCAAGTCCAACTCCTGACTCCACGAATGATCCCCCAAAAATCAGACCACATACCTGATAAGATGAAGGCAGTCATTGGCAGGTGTACTGCACAGTGCTCTTAGTAATGACCCTGTGGACATTTACATCTCCAGCAGCATTCCTCATTGTTGTGGATCTAACACTCTCTGTCTCTGTTCTGCTGTCAATCACCTTGTATGGGAAATCAGATAATTAAATGAAGCCCTGCCACTCTCGTGCCCACAGATCCAATGCAGTAGAGCTCACTGTGTCTGCACACTGCAGGATGGGCACAACTTCTGGTAGGAATTCACCACCTTTTCTATTAGAATCCATGAGCATTTTTTCTCTCATTAATCTGTGTAGCACCCAAAATGGGGAAATCCCAAATGGCTTTTGAGAAGATCTAGTGGTATTATTAAAAAAAAAAAAGTCCTGGAAGAAAAAGCCATCTTAAACTTCTAGCTGTCAGACATTATAACTGTGTCATATTGTTGCATCATTTTCCTAGACACCTGCACTTTGCCACTGCTAGAAAGAGGGAACATGAATCAATGGACTTTTAATTTGACTTATTACAGCAGTTCTTAAGTTCATATGTATTATTCAAATACTTAAGACCCAGTGTCTGAGCAGAGCGCACATTTTACAGCAGGTCATACATGTTGATCCATTTGACCCAATTGAAATATACCATTCCTCAAACCTCCTGATATCTGTTTATGCTGGAGTTGTGAAATCAGACACAGGCAGCAGATATCTCAGAAAGTTTTACTCTGTCTACTGACCTCTGTCTGAAAAAAACTAGTTTGGCACAACAAAGATTGATATGTTGCCTACAGAAATTTGGATAGAATTCAGCTTGGCTAATGTTAGCTGTTCAAGGTTAGGTGTGCAGCCTGAAGTCCTCATTTAGCCTCCCTCTGTGGCCAGGAATGAGAGACAGGCTCTTTCACTTTAGGGCATGCCATTCATCTTATCCACTGACTTATGAAGAGAGCAAGAGTAACTCGGGCTAGATGGTTATATGTAGTTGTTCCTCTCTGTTGCTCCTTCATTTGGTTTCCTTCCTTTATAGGAAGCTTTCCACCTGTGTGTGTGTGCGCATCAGTGTGTCATAAGTGGATTGAATTATCCAATATTAGCGTCACACACAAAATCCCACTAATGACATAATTACACTTTCCTATGTAAACCTAAATCCAGAGATCACAGAGCACTCTGCATGCCTTTGAGCTTTTTTTTATTATTATTTTTTTTTTTTTTGTAAATGGTTGCAGGGTGATCAATTAGTTCATTTTATCAAAATTATTAGTTCATTTCATCGAAAGGAATGAAGAAGGAATGGATCCAATAGTGCTAATTCTTCTCTATGAAAAGAGGTGTGTTGGGGGGAACTCTCATTCATTTATTAGATGAGGATGTCATGTAAATCTCAAAGTGTCACTCTTCCCAACAATATCATCAATACAGTCAGAAAATAGGATTGTTACTTATCCTTTAGCACAGTTCAGTTTGCACTGCTTGTCTTTGTCCAGAAAATACTGGCTGGAGTTTGCAACATCCCATGCAACATCAGACATGTAGCCCCTGATTACAAGATAGTGCACTGCCTGGTGTGTTGATGTGCAAATAGAAGCAGCAACTCCTCAGGTGTATTATTCCCAAACTCAAAAGCACTGACTAGGGTTAAAGGACCTGTCAGATGAAACAGAGGAATTCAATTTGTAACAAAAGAATGTCTTCAGGCAGTTGTTTAGAAATATCACTAAGATTCTACAGATTCCCTTTATCCTCTGCTGCAAATGGCAAAGGAAATTAACTGGCTAGAGACCCATTGGTGAGCTGATTACCTAACCCTCAGTGAGTGAATATTGAAGTTGCTGATGTTGCCAAGCAACTGCCTGCGGTTGGCAGTGGCCAGAGCATGCACAAGCATTCACTTGGAGAAGTATTTTGCAACAAAGACCAGCTCGATTTACTACCGTGCACTACCATGCACAGTTAGCAGGACAGCCAGGTCTGGCCTTGAGGTGCAAGTAGCTCTATTTTGGTTGTGAGAGATCTTTGAGAGCCACTGAAGGTCAGCTGGAGAGAGATGGAGTAGCAATTCTCCAATCAGCACAATCAGACTAAAAGGAAAGATTTTTGAAAGCAAATATGGCCTGAATTTTAAAGTATCATAAATGCAAGACTGAGTTCAGTAGTTTTTCTTAGTGCTAGTGGATGAATGAGAAGATTTATCTGTGATTTATCATGCCTGGGACAGATCTCTGTCACTGAGCTCAATTGGCTCAGTGGTATGTGTCCTTACACACCTCTTATTCTCCAGAGCTGGGTACTTGCCAGTAGGCAAACTGAACTGGGAAGGACTCCTGACTCCTGACAGATCATGAGCCTTGGTCAAGAACCTTTTGGGAGACTGCTGGTCAGCCCTGGCCAGGAACAGCTGGGGCTGTTCAGGAATTACACAACTTATGCCTAGTGCCCAGGAATGCTCCCTAGCATGTACATTAGTATAGAAGTAGCTTATGATACTGCTGTCTCTGTATTTGTAGTCTAGTTTTGCATTCGTAGAGTGGTGGAGGCCCAAATCTGCATGTGTTCTTCTCAAGTCACTGCTAGATTCCATTTGTCCTGAAGTTGTCAACATCTTCAGATAACTGATATGACACAGTAATAGTGTGTTACTCCAGCATAAAGACTGCAAGGCTAAGCGAAGTCTTCCAATGCACCCTTGCTCTGTATGCAAGCCTCTTGCACTTGTGAACCTCACTCTGGCAATAGTGAACCATATGACCTTGGGAAATTTATTTAATCTCTCTGCTTAGTCTTCTCATCCCAAATGGATGCCTCATCGGCATGCTTTCAGGATTCATTATTGAACAGATAGCACTGCTATTTAATCTCTGTGTTATAGTAGCATCTGGAGGTCTCAGCTGAGAGGCGATATATAAATACTATGTGAAAGACAATTTCTTCTCAAAGACCTGCCATTGTAAGCAGAAAAGCAGCACTGCAGGCTGATTTGCTTCAAATCACGCAGGGGAGTAGTATCAAAGCAGTATCTCCCATCTAACTTGTGACTTCTGAAACAATAGAATTGATACAGTCTTTACATATATGAAGAATAGTACGTACCATAGGAGACTGTGTACTTTAGGAAAGAAGAGTCATCCTGAGGATAGATAGAGATAAAAATATGGCTTAAAGCAGATATATTTGTAAGACATCAGTGAATACCTCCTAAAAATGTTTCTTAAAGAGGCCTACTTCATGAAAAAGTGATTTGAAGTGAAACCGATTATGTAGATTCCATGACAGTCGTGTATACTGACGTTTCTCAGTGGCATAGGATATAATACCTTTTCAAAATATTTTTTCATTGAAAATTTAAGAATTGTGGAAGCTTTTGTAAAATCGGGTCTGTTTTTATCTGTAAGGTATATAACAGGAAACACTTCAGAAAATACAAAGCCTAAACAATCAATACATTTGACCATTCAAACATTCCAATTTTTCTTTCAAAACTCTTTTCAAGAATGGCTTTAAAAGCTCAGAATGGTTGTTGACTTTTATTTTATTTTTTAAGTTGACTAAAACATATGAGGTTGCATGTAAAAGAAATTGTTGAACATAAAATATTTTACTTTTTTTTTTCTTTTCTGAAAATAATTTGAGACTGACCTGAAATATACTGCATTTTGAACTACAGTACTGAACTAAATATATTTTATAGGATATTCTTTCCAAATTTACTTCTTCAGGCAGACTATTTGAGTCCTACATTCATGTTTATCATTGATTGTTAGTGGCTGTCTGAATGCTTTATGATCTTGATTCATAAATATGTCTCTAGGAAGGAGAGAAAGTGTCTGGAGTCTTGCATGTTCTTAAATTTTTCCCATGCTGGCCCAAGTCCAAACAAGATATTGTCCTTTTTCATTACACTTTATATATCTAATTAAATTCAAATTCACATAATCACAGAAGACTGCATTTCTCCTCCTTTTTTTGCCAGATCAAATCATGGCTTGTTCCCTGTGCTCCTGAACGTGGCACCTTCCTATCAAAACCCTGGTTTTAGATCCAGAACTGAACATTGATTTTGTCCAGAGCCATCTGAGGTCAAATTGCAACCTTTATGTAATCAGGGACTTTTGGATCCATCTCTGAGATTTCAACAGAAGAGCAACAGAAGGTGCTCTTCTACCAGTGAAGCTTCTCTGTGAGGCAGCAACAAAGCTGTTATAAATTTGAAATTGTAGTCTGAGAGCAAACTCTTTTATTCCTCTGGATAACAAGTACTTCGAAGTTTATAATCTGGCAGTAGTTCATCTGGCATGTAGTATGTTTGGCAGAAGCTTGGATATGCCCATTAGACCTAAGAAAAGCCCTTACCCATGTCACTTTGCTAGCATGAAAAGAATGGTTGTAAAAGTTAGAAATTGTAAGTTTGTTAAGTCTTAGATATGGATTTCTTTTTTTAATTTGTTATTTGTTGCCTTATTAAGGGTACAACAATTTGCACTAGCTAAATGAAGAAATAAACAATACAAGCATTTAGCAATCATCACAAGACCCATACCCTCCAGCAAACACATTTAACTTCAAGATGTTTCACTGCAGTTTATGGAACTACTCACATTTAAGGAAGACATTTCTTCGGGTGTTTTGAAGATGGACAAAGTGTGTAAGCAGCATCTTTCTCAAAATAGCAGAGCGAGCTAACAGCAAAAGCAACAGGCACATATTCCCTTGAGTCTCCAATTAGTTTACTATCCTCTGATGCATTTGTCTCTCCAAGCTGATTGTATTTTATTTGGATACATGATTACATACATTAAGAGAAATTAAGAGAAACATGGAGGAAAAGAATGAACATATTCTTGGAATTAAAGACCTGAGGAAAGACTATTGTGAACAAAAATGCTTCCCTGATCTGCCACACCGTCTGCTTACTTGATATTTAATTCAATTTTGCTGCTTTGTCAGTCAGAGCCTCTGTGTGCACACACAGTGAGAGGATGAAATATTAGATTTAGAGTAAAATGTGGCACATAAGCACTGGCTTCTGTTTTTCCAGGGCCATCTTCACAGGCTATGTTATCATGGTGCAGAATGGTATTACCACAAGGCTGTTACAACAAATGGCTGTTGCTTTGCCAAAGCCCGCATTACTCAGTGCTGAACAGAGAGATTTCCAGCAGTGAATAGATCAGGTCCATGTCAAGACTTCTTGGCTTCATGTGATTGCAGAGCAACACCAGAACAGAGCCTTTTTCCTTGAAGTTCCTGAACTTTAGAGTCATCTTTCTTGACTCTTCCGTTTGATTCACTCAGTGTAGTTTGGGAAACTATACTTCAGATAATGGTTTTTCCTTCTTGTTTTCTTGCTGTAAAGCTGCACAGTGAGGCTGGGTTAAAAAGAAAGCAGGTGTGAGCCTGCATTATTTCGTTCTATAAAGTGTTTTCAGGTACAGTTTATATCACTGGATTTGGGTATGTGAGAAAATTGTGAAAAAAGATTAAAGCACTGATATCACTGTTTCAGATGTGTTAGAATACAGTCTTCAGAGGTGGCTAAAAATTAACTATCACCAATGTTTTTAATAGTTCTTGGTTTTCTGATTTTTATGGAGAAAAAGACGCCAAAAAGTTATAGAATCATAGAATGGGCTGAGTTGAAAAAGACCACAATGATCATCCAGTTTCAACCCCCCTGCTATGTGCAGGGTCACCAGCCACCAGACCAGGCTGCCCAGAGCCACATGCTCTTGAATGCCTCCAGGGATGGGGCATCCACAGCCTCCTTGGGCAACCTGTTCCAGTGCGTTACCACCATGTGTGTGAAAAACTTCCTCCTAATATCTAACCTAAATCTCCCTTGTCACAGTTTAAAAAAAGCCAAATGTCTCCTCTTCTTCCTGTATTGCCTGGAGGGTTCAGGAAATTATAGACACATAGGTCTTGATTCTCCATTACTTATATAATCTCTGGTAATTCTTTGTTCCCAAGAGCTCTTACAATGAACACTTCTTGAAAAAGAAACCATGCATCATAAAGATCATAGAATCATTAAGGTTGGAAAAAACCACTAAGATCACCTACCTAGCCCAACCACCAACCCATCCCTACCATGCTAACTAACCATCTCCTCAATGCATCATCTCCAGTTTCTTAAACATCTCCAGAGATGATGACTCCTCCTCCTCCGAGATGGAACCAAGTGGCAAAATGTGAAGTCATAAAACTAACAGTCTCATGAGGAAAACAATGATATTTGCTTACAAAATTGTCTGGATTGTCTGGCAAAATATATGGAGGTGTAGGTCGTTTTAATGAAGGCATTTGAATACCTACTAATCATAAAGGCATTTAGTTTTTGTACTTGAAAAGAACATTTTAATGAGTATGGATTCACACAGTTCACTTCTGTATTAAAACCGGAAAGATGATCAAATCATCAAGCTCCTGCTGACACAGCTGAAGCAATGCTAACAGAGCTGGGAATTTTTTCCTAGAATTCCCTGGTGTGAAAGGGCTGGGGATATGCTAGCACTGATATCTTAGAACTTAACACTCCCAGACTTTTGGGAAATGCAATTCAAACGTAAAATTAGATCTGTATGGTGGTTCAGAACTTAGATATGCATTTTTCAGTCCAAGCTAATATGCAATTTAAAATCATTCTAGAGGAGATAAATTTAAATATAACGAGTAAAGTGTTTTGCATTTTGAGTAAGATAACTTTAAAAGGCACATGTGAGAAAGGAAAGCTGTATCAGAAATGAAATCTTCTTCCAAGTATCCTCGATGTCTACAAATTAACTCAGTTATTAATGTTTTGATTCATTGCAGTTTCTTTTCTATACCAAGTAATTTCAAAGTCATAACCTGATTTCTCTGTTTTTTCCTTTGTTCAACTATCAGAAATTTGATAGTTCATGCAATCTATATTAAAGCTACTCCACTTTTGGGTTTGCTGAAGTTTGAGCAGCAATAGTAAATGCTACTTCCTTTTAAATAATTAATTTATCTAGCTATCTGTCTTCTGCCTGTCGTATACAATGTGATGTGTCTTGAATATTCTAGAGCATGGACTTGTCCTAGGAATTTGAGAATAACAATTTAAAAGATTTTCGACAAATGCTCTGCAAAGATCACTCAACATAGAAAAATTTTAGTAGAACAAATGAAAGAATGTTTATTTATTGCTACAGAAAATATTGTGATGTGGAAAAGTGACTTGTCTTAAATTTAAGATTAACTTTATCCCCTTAGCCTGAGCCTTTAATCTGTAGAAAAGCCTGAGGATTTATGAGTGTTAACAGACCTGAATTTTTTATTTCTCCTTCTTTCTTTTTACTTGTTCATTTTCCATCCGTGTGTCCCCTAAGAACCTGAGAGCTATGATTGAAAGGAAAGATATGGTGATTTATTTGATATGTCTTTATTCTGCCACACAGGTAGCAGTACAGTTAAAACCAAGGTGATTGCAAATGATTTAGCTGAACATAAAGTTTTGAAATTCAATGGCACTGAGTGTGCAGCTGATAGCAATACCTGGCAAAGCAAAAACGTTTTAAATGAGCACTGCTAATCTTTTAGTACTGTGTCAGTCTATGACCCTGAGAGGTGATCCACAGCTTTTTATGTTCAAAGCTCCTATGCAATTTTTTCCTGCTTCCAATAAAATCAATAAAGATGATTATTCTAAATGTGAATATTTTGAAGTATATGCTAAAACATACATTTATTATTTCTCTAACTTCTTAATTATTCTTTATTGAAAAATACACTTGGTTTTCTAATATGTGAACTTTGATTCAGATTTTCAGTTGAAGAAAGAAACTGAAGTCTTCATAAGGTCATGTTCTAACTATGGGCTATTGTATGGGGTTTTTGTTTGTTTGTTTGTTTGTTTGTTTGTTTGTAAAGAATCCTCCTCTAATAGCTGCATACAAAGACATTTGAGTTTATTTCCAAGTTCTTCATCTTCAGTTCTGCTAAAAGATTTGAAGCTTCAAAGTTAAGGTCAGGTTAAATATACTTACTATTTCCTTTTAAAACATTTTCCAATCCAGTAGATAGTTGTTGTTTTTTTTACAGATCATTCCTTTCAAGCAGTTTTCCATGTGTTCTTGAAAAGAGCTTATGTCCTAACACCTTGCTTCGAAATTGAATGTTATGCCTAGAATTTACATTTTGTAACATCTAACACATAAGCACCCATATTTTTCAACTTACCTGCTCCAAAAGAGATTGTACGGCTGTTTGTCCTTGCAAATTCACTGGAATAAACCAGAAATAATTCCACTAAATTTGATGCAGTTACAGTCATAACTGTATTGAATGAGGTCTTTCAAAATAGGTGCAATTAGCTCTTGATTGATGTAGGAAAAGCAATTTAATAACTAATGAATATTTGAGAGAGACTTGCTGAAGGAATGTAAATGCACTGTAAATAGATTCACTAAAAAACAAATAGGAAAACATAAATCAGGAGAGGAAAATAATAAAAAATTCATCAACATAAAGACAATAACAAATAAGTGCATTTTAAATTCAAGAATGGTGTCTTCTTTTGCTGGAACATTTTTTCTAGTAAACTCACCCCAAAACTTTCCTCTTGTCTCTTGTATCATCTATTTATTTGAATCATCCTGAACAATTGCAGTCTTCCTGTACTCAAATCTCACTTACTGAAACACCTGCAAGCTTCAGTTTGCAATTTTTTTATGATAATTCAATAGGTGAATGGGCAAATGAGTGTTTTGATATTCAGATACAAGCAAGCACTTATTGGGTAGCTCTACTGCATCTAAATGAATACTGGACAAATAAGATTTTTTATTCCTCCCCAAACTTGAACACTGTAGCAGAAAGTAAAAGTATTGGTTCTTTTATTTGATGGTTTTACAATGTTTGATATTTTATCTTGTAGAAGAACAGAAAGTTTCACTGTGGCTTATGTTGAAGGGAATATCTATAAAACCAGAGAAAATAAACATCTGAAGATTCAAGTACAACATTTGACAGGAAGATAAAATGAGGGATTAATTGGTTTCAAAGAGAACATGTGAAATGTATCTCATTTCTGTAATAAATGTGCTCAAATGTCACAACAAAGTTGAAAAAAAAAGGAAATGAAAAACAAAGAAGGAAAAGGAAAGGGAAAGAAAAAGGGAAAGGAAAGGGGAAGGGAAAAAGAAAGGAGAAAAATCTTTGCCAAATCAAACCAGAATAAAAGCTGGAAGGAGTTTTCTGCTATAATCTCAGTGATGTTGCTCTTGTAATTCTATTTGGCAGTGGAAAAGATAATTGCATTTTCAACTTTGAACCCTTACCATTCATTTCTGTACCATGACCTCAAGAGTCTGTTTGTTTGCCAGCATACTGAGGTACAGAGAGCAAAGAAGTGGGAAATGACACAGCAGAAATCAAATTGCATGAGTCATTTTTTTTTTTTAATTTCCGTTATATTCTTTATATAATTTTGATGGCAATAGACCTAAAGTTAATGAACAGTAGTAAAAGCATCTGCTCTAGCTATGTCAGTAGATTCACCTCTGTGTTCACAGCTGCAGCTCTGCAAAATTTAACCAAGGTCTCTTTGAAACAAGTTTTAAATGAGCTAAAAAGTACTGGAATTATATAGCTCATAAAGGATCTATATAGTGTTGTGGTACCATAAATAAATGCTGATATTTCCTCATTAGTGACTACAATAGCAGTAGGTTAAAAAAATTGGAAATTCTGTATTTTGCACCTCCATTAGGAGCCTATAAAATATTTAGGAGGTTAAGCAAAGTGAGCAACTGGAATACTGTGAAATGTTCACTGTTCCTTTTACCCAGATTACTAAAGGTAAATACCACCTTTTTCTCTCAGTGGTGCCCAGACTTTCCAAAGAGGAGAGAAAAGCCCCATCAAATAAGTTTCTGGTCTTTGACACAGGAGGTGTTACCTGTATGTAATTACTCAGTTTCATTATTCCTGGGTTAAGAGAAAAGTGCACGGGTGAAAGAAAGTGGAAAGGGCCAGGGCACTATAGGGAAGATATTTTAAGGACTGATTCAATAAATACTTTGTAATAGCTTATGAAAATTAATTTCCTTAAAGATTAAATACCAAGCATCTACTTAATTTGTGTGTTGGTGTTGTCGTGTGCAATCTATGTGAGGAAGGCGATGGGAAACCAATTGGTTTCTCCTGGGAATTGAATGAGTAAGGGTAAATTTTTGTTTGTGTTTTATATTCAGATCCTGCTCCTGGAAATTAAATCATGAATGCACACTAGTAGCTCAGTTCCCAGAAAGGTTCCACTGGAGTGATTTTCATTCTCCTTACAGGATTGCCATGCAGTGGTACCAGCAGGGTAACAGGATGCTGGCGCAGGGATCAAGATCTTGGTTATTCTTCACCAAGATCCTCAGGCCTAAATCCTTAAATGAGAAATCTAAATCCAATGACTTTTGCTTGTTTATGACTGACTTGGAAAGTTGTTGCCTGAATACACTGGCTTTGGGAAAGCTGCTTACCTACCTTTGCCTTGATTTCCCAGTCTGATAAATAAAGTTAAATAAAAGTAAGCTACTAGGGGCTGATTCAATAAAGACTTGGATGAATAAAATCAAGCGTAGATGTAAGACAAGTATCTGTGTTATAAAGCTGTAACCTTGAGTCCTCTTTTCAGCTGTTACTTATCCCTGAAGGCAGTTCACTCTGTGGACATCCACATGTCATCTGCTGGACATCCAGACCTCTCTTGAGCCCATTCCCAGAAGCACTCTAGACCTGATGGTTCTGTAACAGGACACATCTGTCATAACTGAATTCATCATGGTCTAGAAAGCAGATATATGTATTCCTCCACCAAGACTCTAGCTAGAAACATATGAAATTGGATTCCACTGAAAATGCACACCATGTTTTGACTAAGTTTTGAGCAAAAAAATGCAGAACACACCTCCATCTTAGTGGATTTTATAACCTAATATTTACAGATGTGGTGAACATGGAGACCAAATCTGTGCTCCTAACGCTCTGACTACTGTCAGGAGGCTCATTATCAGCAGGAATGTTGTGGAAGAGGCTGTCTAGGGAAACAGTGACCTCAGTTTCTTCACCCTCTGTTAAAAGCAATCATCCTGCTTTTTAAATAGCTGACCATATTCCATATTCCTTGTATTTGCAACCCTGAAGTCTGGTGGAACTAAGCCTGCTCTAGGTCAGCTTCCTACTCAGAGAGGCACCTCTAAGATTGCCAGAGTAACACAGAGATATGGCTTCAGGTTCAAGAGCAGTCAGCTCTATGTCACAGGATGGGAGAGGCTATCCTGTTCTGCCTTGGTATCACTGTCAGGTTCCTTCAAGAACAGGTAAGAAACGACTTTGCTTGCACATCAGTATTAGACTACCCTGAAGCAATTGAGGAAAAGTGGAATATTATCCCTAACTCTACTCACAGAATAAAACATTAGACCATTTCGGTTTCTTTTAAGAAAGGTCACAGGCTCTTTGCTTTGACAGATTCTGAACAGATGCAGGAACTTGTATTTAGGAGAGGACTGTATTCCCAAAGATTGCCTGCTGCACTGTTAGAGGCAATTTCCTCTTCAGTGTGTTTGCCTTAGGGATTTTCATTGCAGAAAGTGCAGTTTATTTGAAGGCCTCTATAATGTAGCTTATTTTTCCTCAACATTGCATAAAGATTTGAGGATCCTACCTCTGGTATTGCTAGAAATCTAGTGCTCTAGTTTTCTGCCCCAGGAAAGCCAAATCATTCTCTGTCAAAACAGGTGTCCATTTGAAGACTGTCTCAGATTTTTATGTGTTTTAGTTTTCTTTAAAAATTAATGTTTTCTTACTGTAAAAGTCACAAAAGCAACTAAGTGCTCTGCATCATATATAATATGAATTACGAGCACTTTTACAGCCTTAAGACTGACAGCTAAAGAAAATAAATGATTTTGTGTCACAGTCATGATTGCACTTGAATCTATGGAAAAAAAGCTATTTTTGTAGGTGGCAAAACAGTTGGGTAAAGAGCAGGTGCGCAACACCGAGATCTTCTGGTAGGCAGAAAGATGGCGTGATACTGGGCACACTGAACACCACTGAGTGGGGAGAATGAGACTGCACTGTCTTTAATTCTCATGGGCTGGGAGCTCCTGGGAATTCGGCTGACCTCCAGCATAGGTCACAGCTGCTCAAACGTGCACTATGGCACGTGTTTGCTGTAGGTGGAAGGTTGTTACAGGAGAGGAGGCATCTGACAAGTGAGGAGTTATGACTCCATCACTACAAAGGTCAGGGTTCTCCAGCTCTCTGGTCTACATGCTGCTAATCCTTGCAAACAAAGTGTTTCGTGCAGCAGCCTGGAAATCACAGTGCTGGTAACGTTTTTGTTCTGAAGATCAAAAAGACTTGCATTTGGTTTCCAACTTTGCCCAGAATTCATATTCCTAAATACAGGAACCAGTGCTACTTACCAAAATTGGAACCAACAAGCATTTATTGAAGCATAGTAATCATAAATAAGGGGTAGTTACTTGCAGTTTTATAACCCCTTTCATCTAGGATTACTGTATGCAGTGTAAGCATTCATTAACTGAAGCCTCATGATAGCACTGAGTTATAGCTATTTAAAAGGTAGAGGATTGATACCAAGAGAATAAGCAACTGCGTTATTTTTGCAGAGGGAATGACTGCAGAGCCTGTGATGAAAACATGCCAGAAATTCCAGTAGTATGCCCTTCTAAATTATGGTGCATCATTAAAAGTCACTGATAAATTTTTGCCCTTCTGAAACACAAGATATGCTACCCTTCCCTTAAAGCAATGAAGCATTAATAGTTGCATGGCCTGTTATAATTATAGAGCTATGGAAGGGTACAAATCTGAAGGCTATCAGGAGGACATTTAGTCCATTTCCCCAGAATAATCACTATTCTGACTGTTCCTGAAGGAGATCTGTTATTACAGGCTGTTTTACAACAGTAGGATGTGCTTAAAGAGCTCTGATATTAGAGATCCCCTGGCATACGTCTGCCAAACCATTCTATTGATTTTCTAGCCCTATATTCTCAGTACTTTCCATGAAGTCTGACCTGCATTTTTTGTCTTGTTATTTAAACCTGTAGCTTCTTGTCGTGCACATGAGCACCAGATGTTCCTCCTCACCCCTTCACAATAACCTTATATGCATTTGAAAACTGTTATCATGACACTCATCCTCCTTTTCTTTAGGCCCCTTTGATCTCGAGGTCATGTTTCCTTGACTGCTGACTGCTATCTCATCTCTGGAATACTCCTCAACTGATCAGAAACATTCTAGAAGGTTACTGCCTGAAAGCAAACCTGGGGCATATCTGGGGGAGACCTGACCATACTTGTAGTTCACAATCAGCCCTTGTGCTTTGTTACAGAACAGCTACCTCACCAGTTCTCCATCTTCAGTTCCCACAGTTGATAATTTCTGCCTGAGAATCGCATTTGTCTCTATTGAATTTCACCTTGTTCTTTTCAGTCCAGTCTTCCAAACTGTCAAGATGATTTTTGAATTTGAATCCTACCCTCCAATTTACTTGCAGCCCTTCCTAGCTTCATGTCAGCTGCAAATTTAATAAGTGTATGTTCTATTCCATAACTCAGGTCATATTGCATAGACTTTTATGAGCTCTGGGAAGAGTGAAAGAAATCAGCAGACAATTTGACAAAAGCCTGTGCTCCTATGTACCACTCAACTATAAAAACACTTTTTTTTTTTTTTTTCCCCCTGAATATATCTGACTCTTCCTTGGTTTCTGTGCTTTTTTTAAACTCCCCATTTTTTTACTCCCACTTTATTCGTCTGGAAAAAAAAATAATTTAATATTTACCATTTTTATAAATAATTTTTAAATGTCTGTAGCAGGATGGAGATATCAGATGTAGAATGGTTTTTCTCTTAGATAGTGCTTTCATTTTTGATGTTGTATTAAACTATGCAAATCACAAATACAATACAAATGCCTCTAATATGACAGAGATTATTCAAAACTGCTGACACCTACAGTTTCCAAGGGAAAATTTATCTGTGATCAGCCTTAATCGGGTCTTTCTCAGAAGCTTTTATGTAGCCTTCCGCTCACGCAGGTCAGGGCATCTGCCAAAAGAGTATTTTCTTTGCTGTTTATAAAGTGCAGCAAGTGACCATTTAGCTGAGAGGCAAGAACGTAAATCCTAATGTGTTTGATTTGCTAGGCTGTGGTGGCACCTTTTCCATCAGAAACAAAGCTCTCTCCTTGCTCAGCTTACTCAGCAGGGATCGTAAAGCTGGATAATCCCATGAGTTTCAGCTGCTAAACCTGTTGCAGATATTTAATATAAAATGACAGTGCCGCTGTTCTCCAAACTATTCTTTTGGCACTTAAAAAAATCCAAAGGAATTGACCCATCATGAAAGAAAACTTACAGTTAACAGTACCTTTGTTTCAGACCTTTGCAATTTACATTCATAAGTAGTCTGAAGTTACCTAGAAAGCAAAGGTTTTCAGTTGAGGTCATGTGACAATGTTTGTCTTGGATCTTGTAAAAATCTTTTAAAACTTTAAAACCACCTTTAATGTGGGAATCAACGCATATCAGGAAAATAGATTTTTCTTAACGTGTTTTTCAGATTTTATTTATTACAATTTGTCTATGTCTATGACTGGAAATGTAGAACTTTTCTCGCATCTTGAGGAATTTATCAAAAAGAAACTTGAATGGGTTTTCATACCTGTTATGTTCTATATGAGGCCTTGCACTCTTTGCCAGTACAAGCCAGCAAGGACTTCTGTGATATCCAACAGCTGCTGCACAGGATGCACCTTCTCTTTTAACTTCTTCATATGGCAGATTTTGGAAGTAGTGTTTTCACTGTTCTCTGCAAGGAGTTTTAAAATTAGTCCAAGACTTTACTTTTTAGACTACACTACCCAGAACTCTTAACAGGCTGCAGACTGAGAAGCTGTGATGTGATGAATTTTTAACTGAACAGCCTATGATCCTTTTTTGCCAAAAATAGAATTCCTCACTTCACTTCAGATGTTCTCCATCCTTAACAAGGAAGGTATACGTATACCACGGAGTATATTCTTTCATTTTCTGCTTTCTGAAGCATTTCTGGTTAGTGACTTTTAGTTATGTGTTAGAGCCTTTTTTAATGCAATGGCAGGTCCCTTTAAACTTTACCCAAAGTAACAGCAACTAAAGTTTGTGAGATGACTTGATCCTGAGGAAACCTGAATACGTTGCCAAGAAGAGGCATTGACACATACTGGCATGCATTTCTCTATCAGACTGTTGATATAACCTTAAGCAAGATAGCAAACAGTGCCAGCTGAAAGACCCAGTGCACATAAATACATCAGCTGGAGAGGAGGGAGCCATAAATAACACTTTTAAAATTTATAAAAAGGAACTTTGGGCACAGGAGGACTTAGTAATTATTTTTCAATATTTCCTTTCTGTAGGATTCTCCAGACCATAAAGTGGAAGTCTCCATGTTCCTTTCATTCCCCAAAAGGAGACTATCATCAAAATCTCCAATTCTGTGATCCATCTATTTTCCAAGGTCCCAGCAAAGTGAATAACCATAGTATATTAAAAATTTGGAGGAGCATTTCCTGGTATGACAGGGCATGATTTAACCCCCACCTAGGGGCTGAAAAAAAGGCTCAGAAGCAAATGGATCCAGTGCTGCTGCTATGTGGCCAAACCATTTTATATTCTTGACTCTTCTCCTGTATTCCTCAAGGGCTGGTCAGTAAACCAGAGAGTGCGGGAGAATTGTCTTAGAGATTTGTTGTTGTTATTATATATGTCATCAGCTGTCAAGAGCAAAAAGTCCTTGTCAGCCTAAAACAAAACTGAAAAATGTATCTTGTATTGCTGCAGTGAAGAATCATTTGGGAAAGAATTGAGAGGAGTAAAGTTTGATTGACTTTCTAGAGTAAAGCACAAAGAGTTTGGAACTCACTAAAAGGAAAAAACAATAAACTCTCCCAAACACACTCCTTGCCTTTTAATGCCCCAGCCTCCAC
Source organism: Tetrao urogallus (assembly GCF_951394365.1). Classification (NCBI taxonomy): domain Eukaryota; kingdom Metazoa; phylum Chordata; class Aves; order Galliformes; family Phasianidae; genus Tetrao; species Tetrao urogallus. The sequence goes on from NC_136817.1 coordinate 57,244,842, forward strand.
ATTTATTTTTCCCTTTTTTGAATAATAGTCCAATATTACTGAACCAAAGAGTGAGCAATATCTCACTTCTTTGAATCTTCACGGTATAAGTTCACCAGCATAAATTCACTTCTCAGCTTGGTCCACTGAATATTAAAATCTACCACTGCTTGCCATAATCCCACAAGAGTCAACAGCTGATATATAGAAAGTAGTTTTCAGCTATATTATCCCTAGGTATAGTGAGGATATTTAATATATCTGTTCAGAGATGCCTTGCTGGTGGTACACTAACCAGCAATAACAGCACTACTTATGATTTCTGTATATTTTCTCTCATGGAATAACTAAGGAAAATAAAGATATCTTTATTACCAACAAAAGATAGACCTGCACTGCCAGTGTCATACTGACCTACTTTCAACCAGTAAACTTTATAGACCACCTTCATTATGTGTCGGAGTGTGTAATTGATCTAAAACACATCAAAAGTGAGAAGGAGGGACACCATTTCCTTTCTTTAGGAACCACATGGTATGTGGTCATAACTACCGCTAGGCTTAACAGAAAGAGGAGGTTCTTCATTTTTATAGTTACTGATATTTTCTTTGGAAAATGAAGATTTTGCTTGTTTAAGAAAAAAAGTATATTTGACAGTGAAATCATGATGTAGAACCATTTCTGTATTGTAACAGATTTACTTCACTCCCTCACTCTGGGCTGATGAATGGAATCATCTCTGATGCCCAAGAGGATATGACGGACCACCCAGCTGTGGAGGTGTGGGCCGTACCTTCAACATTAGAGTGAGCTGTGTAGAGGAGATTATGTTTAGCTAATCTGTCGGGCTTCTAGAGGAGAAGGGGAAGTATGAGGAAAGCAAATGGTATCAGCTCAGAAAGCAAATGGTATCCTGGACTCCATCAGAAGAGGGGTGGCCAGCAGGAAGAGGGAGGTGATTGTCCCCCTCTACTCTGCTCTTGTGAGGCCCCATCTGGAATACTGTGTCCAGGTCTGGAGACCCCAGTGCAAGACAGGGAGCTGTTGGAAAAGGTCCAGAGGAGGGCCACGAAGATGATCAGGGGACTGGAGCACCTCCCCTATGAAGGCAGGCTGAGGGAGCTGGGCTTGTTCAGCCTGGAGAAAAGAAGGCTGCAGGGTGCAGCCTTTCAGTACCTAAAGGGAGCCTACAAACTGGAGGGGAATCAACTCTTTGAAAGGGTTGATAGCTGCAGGACAAGGAGAAATGGTTTTAAGTTGAGGGAGGGAAGATTTAGTTTGGATGTCATAGGGGAAGTTCTTTACTGTGAGAGTGGTGAGGTGCTGGAACAGGCTGCCCAGAGAGGTTGTGAATGCCCCATCCCTGGAGGTGTTCAGGGCCAGATTGGATGGGGTCCTGGGCAACCTGGTCTAGTGTAAAATGGAGAGTTTGGTGGCTCTGCATGTGGCAGGGGAGTTGGATCTTCATGATCCTTGAGGTCCCTTCCAACCCTGGCCATTCTGTGATTCTGTGAAAGGCTGTGAAAACACTTTACTGCTCCCAAATCAAAATATCTTCACTTCTATGGCTTCTGTTCTTCCACATAATATTGGCACTTTCAGCAATGGCCACTTCCCATGCTTTCCAAAAATGTTTGCTTAGGTGCAAGCTTAATCTGCTTATAAAAAAGAAGTAATTCAATAGAAATTTCATTCAAAGGATGTGTTGGTTAAACGTGATGGACAAACTCCAAATCTTATGACATTTGGCACTATTTTCAGTTCAGGAGAGTAGGAAAACATTTTGGTAAAGAACTGTGGAAAGAAAATCAACTTTAATCAGAAGCACTGAGCAAGTGAAGGAGTTGAGAATCAAATACAAGGGAAAGTAGCAAGTTTTTTTGAAATGCAGGCTGATTTGTATCTGCTGTATGGATGTTACAGGTGACTGCAAATATTTTTCAAACACTTCTGTATTTCTATTTCTCACTATTCACGTGGAGTAGTTATATCACAAGATGTACAAAGTCACTTTTTTTTTCCTCTTCTTTCGTAACCTGAAAATTGTATTCTTTATTACACACTATTGTCCCTCTTTGGTAATAAATAAAGAGACAAACACAAAATGTACCACAGCTGAAGAGGTTACTTTGGGAAGCATGGCAGCCTGTGTTTGAGGGAAAGAGTGGATGAGAAAGGGAGTTTCATCCAACCATAAGAATAGCCTTTCTGCAAAGGCTTTGTTCTTGTTACTGTGTTAAAAAATGGAAAACATTTTTTCTTGCTGACATTAGGAGTAGATCAAAGCCACTGCAGATGATGAGCAGAGCTGAAATGACATAAGACATAGCTGTGAGGAACTGTGATGACTCAAGAAAAAGTGTCCATAAATTTTGGAGGTACGCCAGTAAAAACATGTTGATCCAACACCAGAGCTCTTAACACTTGGGCAAAGACAGAGGTAGAGCACTGATACTTCTTAGGCTGCTTCCTCAAAACACAGATTCACTGCTTCTTCATGTCAGTTTGCTGTTCCTAGAATGTAGGAAGGAATCACCACAAATGTTTCGTCACTTACAGATATCCCCAAATACTCCATGATAGTTTTAAGAGCCTCAAGAACCCAACTTCTAAGATAAAAATATGGGCTGCTGCTATAACTGGTGAGTTTGAGGTAGAAACTTCCTAAAGTCATTTCAAGTATAACTGCTCCAACACCATAGGCAACAGAGGGAAAATACAGCTGTGACCAGCTGTTGGAGGATACCTGCTGAAAAGTGGTCCTCATCAGTGAGTACTGGCTTAGCTTTTCCAAACACACTGTCTTTTCTTTCCCCTCTTAGCCCCCTCCACAAGAAATATGTGTGTTTTACTTGCATGGATCCATTGCTTGTGAGAAAAAAATACAGCGGACTCAATTCCAGTTTTACATCACTAAATATGACCATGGTGTTTCATGCTATCACAAGGAAATACGACTCATGCAGAGCCTCATGTTTAAATTTTGCAATTTTGAACTTTACATTGAAGTAAAAATTTTTTAAGGATCAGAAATGGTTAAATAATATTTTTATTTCACCACCCCCACCTCTTAAGATGTGTATCAAAAGTGCAAATGTTCTCACTGTTCTTTGTTTCTGTTTCAACCATTTGGACATTTACACACCTGAATGAACTGTATGACTGAAAAGCATCATTCTTTTCCTGCTTCCATAGTTTCTCTTCATGAGCTATGATAGCTTACAGTGCTGTGCCTAACAATCAGGGACTCTGGCTTCTGTGGACTTTTAGCACTGAAATGTATTTAAAAGTCATCATAGCGAGTGTTTTCCAGGGAACTCTTCCTACTTAATCTTTCTGCTGCTGTCATCGTTTTTATAAAGCTTAACTGGATCAGTGCTTGATACTAAATCTAGCAGTTAGCTCACTTGCTCTAGGTGATGGTCTTCCAGAGGAATCTTCCTAGGAATCTTCCAGAACATTGTGTGATCTTCCAGGACCGTGCTGCCCAAGACATGCTAAGAGGGTACATCCTCTGCTTTGACAAGCAGAAAGCGTGTTACGTAATGAGGAAAGACAATACAACTCAGTGTTAGCAATTACTCTGAAAGCATGGGTACAGGGGAGTAAACAACAGATTTAGATATCTACCCTCTTTCTCATAGACTGCTTTGTACAGATAATCTCAGAACTGAAACTTAATCACATACATTTTCTGCAATGAAATGTGAACTTTGATAATTAAAGGAATAATTTTACAGCAGTGAGATAACAGGCCTTCTATGTAGGTAGAAAATCAGTAGATGTCTCATATATTGAATTAAATACACAGCTGGACCTTCATACATAAACTTAGAAATTTGGACTATATGAAAACAATTATTAGATGAGTGCATTACTCAGTGGAACTAAGCATATTAAATGAGTAGGTGTTATTTAATACATGATTAAATTTGAAGGATGAGCTGAGTGGGTGTTTACAGGAATTGTCCTGAAGTCTATGCAATGCTTCTGTTTGTGATTTGCAAGACAAGGTGAAGAACACACATATTACGTTCACCATCTGGGTAGCATTTGTACAAGAAGACAAGATTGCAATTACAATGGTTGATAAATTGAAGACATAGTCTGGAAAAATAGAATGCAATTCAATACAGAAAAAATACAAAGTTTCATCTGCCTTTTTGCAGGAAAAAAATGAACTGCACAAAAGCAGAAGAGTAAGGCAGTTCTGCAGAAAGAAACTGGATTCAAAATGTGTCACCAGAAAAAAAAAGTTGTTAAAAAGGCAAACAAGAGCATGTGGGTGTACTCTTTAAGTAGCAGTTTTAACTGTTATTTCTGAGTAAGGTTATGTCTTCAGCATGTCCTGTGGTCAGCTTGGTACTGGAGCACAAGAAGGATCTATTGAAAGACAGCAGTAGTGAAAATTATGAAGATTAAGATGGATATCTGGGGGAAAAATGAAGGTGTTCAATATTTTTGGTTCAATAATGAGAAATTTTACATAACATTCTTAAATGAGGAAGAGAACGAGCTCTTCCTTTTGTTTGCCTGTCAGATAGGAGCAGATGCTCTTGAGTTATACTAAGGCAAATGTAAGCACAAGAAAGGATAAAAACAAAGGCTAATGCAGCTCTGGATAAGTGTTCAGGACCGCATTGGAAACACTACCTGAGAAATTTTTAACAGCAGTTTGGACAAATTCCTATCAGGAATGGCATAACAATAGCTCATCCGGTTTCAGAATAGTCAAAAGAGTGGATGACTCCTTGAGTTATTTTCAGTAATTCCAGGATTACATTAACATTTGACTGTATTTGTATTTCATTAGCTGAAACAGCCTTACACTGGATTTTTAATATTTCTGTACTTAAAGCACAGTGAAATGTCTTCATTCCCATCAAACCTTTGGCCAAAACAAAAGAATTATCTCCTCTGACATGTGCCTGACATATCACAGGATAGCTTTATCCATTTCTTCCTGATTAATTATAAATGTATGTTAAAAACTTCATACACGTTTGATGGATTTGAGCTTTTGATCATTTCATCCTCTCCTTGCCTTCAGTCTGCCATCTGTTTCTCTGGGGACATCTCTCACAATCCAGTCAGCTGAGTAACGGTTACCAAAGGGTATCTGTATCCAGCAAACAAAAGAACACTCATTATGGAAGTATATCCTCTCTCCTCTCTGCAGGCAACAGGTAACATCTCTGTTAGAGACACAGGAGATGCCTCTGATCTGCCATTAAAACCTTCACTCTGATCATACTGCTATCTTTATGGGCACACAGTGGGTTTACCCCTGTCTTTGCAAGAGGATGCAGAGGACTCTTTATAGCCACGTAAAGTATGTTAAAAACACTTTTAATGAATTAGAAGTAAATGAAAAAATCTATGAAATCAAAGGGCGATCTCCAATGATTTCAGCAAGGTTGAAACAGATCCTTCACAGGCAGTCTCCCTGCTGTGCTGACTATGCATCGGTTTCTTCTTTCTGATCTATAATAATAAAGGAATCTAGAGAAAAATTTATGAAAAAAAAAAAACAGTGGAAGTGTATTTTAAGAATAGTATTTCTGCCATCATTTGATTCCCTTTGAAAAGTCTGCCTTATTCCAACTAATAAATGGCTAAGGCATCCCAGTCTCCCAGTGATAAAACCTTTACACAGAACTGCACAACCGCGTGTTCTCTTCTCCTCTGCTTAATGTTATTTAATGTGAATTTTCTGCTGAGAAAGCATGAGCAGCCTAGATAAAATGGAAGTATTGCAAACTTGGCTGACAGTAAAATGGAATCTTTGCCTACTCCTGACTATAACAGTTATATCAGTGACCAGTGACATTTCTGCTTTGCATTTTATACATCATTCACTCCTGTGTATCCCAAATCAGTCTCTCTAGAGTGACGTATCTGTAAAATACCAATATTTTACACAACGCTGCCCAGCACTATTGCAGGACTACAATTTCTTCACTGATGGAAAAAAATGTATATAATACTGAAAAACCGTGAACAGCTGCAATTTTAATTCAAGCATTTGAAAAATTCTCTGTTGCCTCATAACATGATTTCAGACAGCAGTGTTAGTGGTTTGCATTGCACACTGCTGAAGCAAAGCAATGAAGTGCAAATTTTAGTTTCATCCAGCAGTGATCATTCAGTTGGGAGCCAGAAGAAAGTCTGTCTGAAGAGAACTTTGTAAGAAATCCACTGTGACGAAATGGGAATGTGTCTGGGATTTTTCACCCTATTTGTATCTGCTCACTGCCTTGCTGCCATTGATTAATGCATGGTTCCTCAAAGCCTAAAAGATATATGGTATGACAGGTAGGCTTTTTTCCTACAGCCCTGAACTTTGTTTCTTTGAGATATTCTTGCTGATCCAGGAAGCTAAGCAGGTCTTTCTCTTGCTGTGAACTTCTGCATGCACAACTTTTGCAGACAGAAATATACTATTCTAATTTTTTTTTTTTAGATGTACCTGAATCACAGACAACTTGGGGATGAGCTGTCAGTGAGGTGCACAGAAATGAAAAATAGCATTTCCTCCAGCAACTGCCTCACATTAAAAATTGTTTTGCAAACTGGCGGTATGGTGGTTAGATTTGGTTCGTGTTCAGATGGCCTTTCTTCCTCAGGAAAATGAGCACTTTGCAGTCTGCCCAGCGCTGCCGAGCAAAACAAAGCCCGGGCAGAGCCTGCCTCATAGACACACACATTATCACCTCTCTGAGCTGATAACCACAGCTGCCAGTGTATGAACGAAGGTGCCACGCATGTGGTGATTATGAAATATGTATCCACACTGTCCAACTCATTAGCATCAGTGCGAGCATCTTATCAGACTGGGCTGCTTCACAAACGAATGCTGCCAGGCTCCTGGAATTATCTGCACAGTTAGATGCTCATTTTTAGCTTTTTCATCGTGGCTGAAGACAGCACCACTTGATCTCAGCAAAGTTATTTTAAAATCCGAGAGTTTGCCAATGTTTCTTTTTAAAGGATCACATCTAGTGTGACTCATTACTCTTGGATTTCATTTGTCAGAGCAGCCAAATAGTCTAGCTTTTACATTCCCACTGGCCATTATCTCTGTTTGTTAACAGCTAAATGGCTGATGCAGAGATATGCATTGTTCCTGTATTTTCTTACAAGGAAAGAGCTTTCACTGGAAACAAAATAGTAAAAGAAGAATCCAGAAGTATATAATAATCTATAGCTTTTAAAGAAAAAGATGGCTATTGACTGGGAATATTTTCATACAGTTTACTGGCTGTTAGCTCTGGGGGGTTGATTCATTGGATTTCTTTCTCTTTAGATTATACATTGCATGTGCTGAAATAAGGTCTTGTGCCACTGACACCATATGTTAAATAATCATTTCTAGCAGAAATCAATACATTAATTCCAAATACATCAATTGGTTTCCACAGTATAATCTTTATTCATCAAACTAGCACCAGGATCTGCTTAAAGGTGAGTATGGGAATGATCCTGTATGTATTCAGACATCCATTTCGATGAGTGAAGGTCAACCCCTTGGACGCTCCATACAACTGATTTTAGGTAAACACTCCAGTTAGTTGTGGTCTGAATCACTGTAAAATTTGACTTCAGAAACTCTTTGATTAGCTGATGCAGAGTCTGAACCATATAATTATAGAATCATGCACAGTTGGAGTGGAATTCATTAGCCAACATATTAGAATTCCCTTTTGATAAGCACAGAGGGAAAATCACTGTTGCTCCATACAATAGGTGTTCTACACTTTGCGCTTTTCACGTTTGCGATATGGTGCTGCATCCACTTGCTTTCTCATTAACAGTGAATGATGATAATGATGGTAGTGATGATGATGATGGTGTTGTTACATAGTTGTTCAAAACGATTTCACACAATACTTAGCTTAGAATATTCTTGCTTCTAGTACAAATATTAAAGCAAATGTTATTCAAAAGGTTTCAAACTATTGATATTTCACCTTTATAAAAAGATACCCTCTAATAAACTGCTCCATTATAAGAGTAGTATCAACAACAAAAAGAAAGAAACATTGACATTGTTACTGCAACCAATCAAATCAATTCAATCAATTTGTTGTATAAGTAACAATGTTTGCTACTTGTAGATCTGTTCATTTAAAGCTGATAGATCTAAAGCAGGCAAGATTTCATTCTGAAAACCAGTCAGGAACATTCTCCAAGGTATGGAAGATCAGACCGTTATGGGACACAGCAATTGCAGATATACGTGTGCCTGCATCTGCAGGACAGCTGTTGAGTGGACTTTGCAGTGAACCAAGCAAGCAGAAATTCTGTTGTGGTATGGGAATTAATTAAGGCAATACTATTAAATGCACACGGTACAGCTCCATAAAACTATTACCTTCTTCTGTGAGGATGCTCCACTTTGAGATCATAATGTAATTGTGTTAGTTACAAGGAAGGACAAATAAAAGACTAATGATATTAACAATCTGGTAAAATAAATAACATTTCTGTGGCAGCAATTAAATATTATAATCACAGCTTTTCCATTATTATTTGAAAAAAATTATTGAGCTACACCTGTAATTAAAATTTTAACTTTTTTTTTTAAGAAAATAGTGCTAATAGGTACTGTGTTCAACTGAACTGTTTCTGTACTCATTCAAACTATCATGTAATGATAATACTAACATACAAAATAATTCAGAAAATAGTTTTAGGTCTGGAACCATTCTGTGTGGTTTAGGAGTCAGCAGAATCTGCGTATTTAAAATAACCTCCAGAAAATCATGTGCAACAACTTGATAGTATATGTATAACACTGAGAAATGACTTTTCATACAATTCATGAACATGGCACTCTGCTGCTCTCCCTTACAAACAAGGTGTCCAATCCAAGCATGCCAGCAATCTACTGAACCTCTGGACTTTAGAGATCAGCTATCCTCTCTGGATATATTGCAAATCATTGTCAGAATGGCCATAGGGTGGCCTGGCTGTGGCCCAGAACAGGCATCATATGTACATCTTAATACGTCTTCTTTCTTACTGAGACAATATTACACGTCTGGGTACCCATTCTATGTCATCAACTCATAATAAGGCAGAGAAGAGAGCTTAAATCCTCCTGTTTCCCCTAGTAAGTCCCTGCATGGGGTAAATGTACCCACCAAGATCAATTCTTCCTACAAAAGGTTGATATGGTATTCCAACATATATTTTATGTAGAGAGAAGTTGATGAATTCATTCCTAATACATCACCTCCGTGTCTCAGGTGACAAGTCCAAGCCAACAAGAGTGTCTCATGGGCATCATGGCAGTAGCATTCATAGGTTGTAAGTACTCTGCTTGAGCACAGTGTATTTTTTTTTGTGCTGAATGACCTTGAGCAAATCATTTTTCCAGCTATGATATAAGGAAAATGACTCAATCTTCAATTTAAAATGTGTTACAATCTACACCTGAAAAGCTCCATATGAGAAACAGCTATCATTATTAAAAGTGATGCAAGGATCTGTATGAAGTCCCCCTCAAACAATGTAAGATCTATTGTTCTTTATCTTCACTTTTCCTTTTGTCTTCACTCTTTTTCCTCCCACAAATCCATTCCCATACTCAACCTTTGTGAGACCATCAAAGCAGATGCAATAAGCAGCCTGGAAAAATTATTTCAGTTTAAGGCAAGTAAAGAGATAGAGGACAAGTCAATAAACAAGCTGATGAAGATTCACCCTCACAGTCCAAAACAACCCTATAAGTTTACATATAATCCTCATACCGTGTTTCTTCTGCAGTCCCTCCTCTTTCTCTCCTTGTTGTTTTTCTGTTGTTACTTTACATGCTATATTGGCTTCATCCAAATGCCCTTAAAGGCAAAGGCTGTATCTTTCTCCTATCTTTATTGTGTCTCCATATAAAAGTAAGAATGAACATTACTTTTGAAATATTTTCAAGAGAACGCTTTGATGATTTACTGTTCTGCGTCTTTGTAAACACTTTGTTATCTCCCCTGCAGGGAATCAACTGCCTCTTTGGATCTTTTGTCACTGATACTTTCTGAGTGTTCCTGGATTGTCTATCACAGAGCTGAAATGGTGCCTTTAAAATAATTTGCTTCATACTGATTTATTTCTTGCAGAGTCATATCACCCCAAGGCCGATTTTCACTACCCTTTGCACGGTTACTCACGCTGCTTGGTGCGCTGCTGACTTCTTCCTGCTCTCTCTCCAAGGAGAATGCTTTTTTCACTGCAAGACTGCACCTGATTTCTGAAGAAACCTAAAGGCTATCTTTGCAACAGCATAAGAAAAAACGAGGGTCTGGCAGGGTGTGGCATTGTGTCCCTGGCCCTTGGTGGCATTCATGGGACACCCCTGGACTTCTGCTATCTTTATCAGCACACAGCAGACATTTACTCCTTGAGTTTCTCTCAGGGAGTTGTTTCTTGAACTCATAATTTTGGCTTCCAAAGCATCCTGTTGGAATGGCATTTACAGGCTGTGCATTATGTGAAGACATACTTTTTCTGTGAAGCCTTCAGTGTGATAGCCTCATTTGGTGCCTCCATGTTCTTGTCTTATGAGATATAATAGCCATCATTCCCTCCCTTTCTTCTTGCCATTCATCATTTTATAACTCACAATCTCTTTTAAACTTTTTTTTCCCTGTATGTTGGAAGGTGCTATTCTGTTTAATATCTCTTTGGACAGAACCCATTTCAAACCTCTTCTCTGTGCCCTTCATTGTACCTTATCCTTTCTGAGCTGGGGCATCCACAGTCATTCCTACTATTTAAAACTGGGGTTCTGTGCAGTGATATAAAGATGTTTTCTCTCCCTTCCTCAATTCCTGGCCTGACTAATATACTACCAGTATATATTTCTAATATCCTGGGCAGGAGGAGAACTTGGCTGCTATTAATCTCAGAATGAACACTTTCAAAGGAGCATCCACAAAGACTCCTGCAGTCCAGCAGATCATTATTATTAGATTGCATATTTTGCATGTAATCTTGCTATTTATTTATGCTGTCTTTCTCTGGATTGCTTTTACTGAGAGAGTGACAGCTTCTGATCCTTAAGACTGAAGTGCACAGATTCTGATGTAAATAGGAACAAAAAAAAAGGGAAAAAAAAGTTTGTCTTTATGTAGCATATTTTTATAGTTTGTTAGCTGTATGGATAACTATTGGTGAAGAGTAGCAACCTTACTCTGTCACTTAGCTAGAATGACCTATAAAGTTCATTTCAGTTCACTTTCCTTCCCAGAGGCTCTCATTTGATCCACATAAGTTGATTTTTTCCATTTTTCCCTGCCTTCTTCACATTTTCTTTGAGTTTTCATTTTCAATGCAAACAAAAGTCAAAAGTGAAATGAATGGACACCAGACTTCTCAGTGAAGTCACATCTAGTTCTCCTAGGTCATTAACGTGTCTTGCATCTACAGAAAAGGATGGAAGGAGAAGAGATGACTGACAAATTGTTCTCTATGTAAACAATTAAAACAAAGAAATACATCAACTCTTTCTTCCCCTCAACTCTTTGTGGACATTAGTTTAATGGCATTAAAAAAGTAGAGTAGAGGTTAGGAAAATATTTAAAGATTAGTTCAGGGAAAGCCTGCAGCAAACAACCTAGGAGGCTGGTGTAATTTTTCCTTGGGGCATTTTTATAAAACAGAAATAGTTCTTGGAAATGATTCAGTTATATTCATTCTACCTCAGTGCAAAGCAATGGACTGGGCACTAGGAGGTTCTTCTCTGCTCTGCCTTTCCTCTAAATATAAATTAGAGTTGAAGACACTGCATGACCAAGCCATAGCTCCCAGCCACATAACATATGACTGTTATTGGTTCAACAATATCAGAGAAATGCTCCTTTTCATATTTTTTAAGTGGCAAGCTTCAGAAATCTGTCAGTAAAATAAAGCCTGAAAGAGAGCATTCCATCTGGCCTAACCTTTTTTCCCGTATGTCAGTCCCAGTGAAATGTTTTATGTATGTATTCTTTGGAAAACATCTAGCAGAAACAGCTGTGTGTGCTGCCCACCTGCTAAAGCCTACAATCTAGTGTTATTTCAATTAGATTTGATTGCAGGAAAAGTTTATGAAACAGCTATCAATGATTTCATGCCATCTGGCTTCCGCTTTTCTCCTGTTTAGAGAAACCCTGTGTTTACATTGATTGGCCTTCTATATATACAAGCATGATTGAGTTTTATTATTCTTTTTATTTGTCTGATAGCAGTGAGCTTGGTGCTGTACGAACTTACAATGGAAGAGAAGCTGTCAAAGATTCAAGCTGTGAAGTTCAGCTCAGATGTATACAAGGTTTCAGCTGAGAACGTACCAGAAGGGAAATTGTATTTCTGAAAGTCTGATTTGTTAATTAGAATAGAGAGTTTCCATTGGTAGCAAAGCATACTTCATTTTTGTTTTGGCCATATAATAAATTCTAGAGCGACACAGTACTGTGGTTCCTTTCCAGAGTCAGCAGAAAGAAACAGAAGCTTTACGAGGAGTGGATCCAGGCAAAGTCATGTCTTGAGTGGGGGTAGACTACCTCTGGAGATACTTCTCTTTGTTATCATGAGAGCTTAGACAGCCAAACTAGTTTCTAAAATCAGTAGATTTTAGAAAAAAGTAGAAGAGTTCTCCCTTGACTACTGACTTCTGTGGCAATTTTTAAACCTCCTAGTTAAAGGATGTTGAAGAAATGGCCTCCCATAAGGTATTTTTTGCATTTAGCAACATTTAAAATTTCTTTCTCCTGTCAGATGGAATGTGAACCCATTAGTCTTTTAAGATACTGACTTCATTTTTCTTTCTCTCCCCAGATTCTTCGTGGTTTTGTTGACTGCGAGGATTTGGTATGTAAAAGTCAATATGAAACTGGCTGTCTCATCAGTAGAACAAATTCCTCTTCCAGCTTTGACTTGTACTCAATTGAGGCAGGCTTTAACTCCGGTTTAGTTAAACTCGATGTTTCAAACTAAAACAGAAGGGTTCATCCCTGTTTGGATGAACCACCTCTAGGAAATAACACTTCAAACTGAGCCAGCTATTCTCCCTGTTTGTCCCTCCTGATACGAACCAAGTTTAGGAACATGACTTGACTCTGGAATTAACACCATCTGCTCACACTGCGCTTGCTTAAAGTTCGCTTGTGCCACTTGCCTTTTCCTTCACAGAAGGATGACATGTTGTGTGAGGCTTGCAGAAAGGCTGGACATATGTTAGGTTGTCAAACTCAGCGGTCTGGAGGAATCTCTTCACTTTGGAAATGCTATAACCTTTTGAAACTTTGTAAAAAGAAGAGCATTCTTCCATTAGAGGATACATACCTCTTTTCAGTTGACATTTTGGTGTTTCTTCTATAGCTGTGTACCTGCCTGGAATGATAGATATTCATAGAAGTTAAATTAAAAGAATTTGGATAAAAACAGTGAGAGGGATTGAGGGGGGGAGAGGCAAAGGGAGACTCTGGTAAACAATGTCTCCCTTTAATTTTTCTGTAACATCCACTACAATGGTTATTTGCTCCTTGACTTTCACTGTGTTGTATAACTGCAGTGCAGGGGTTGTAGTAATATTTTAAACCAGTCTGCAAGCATATGATTAAACTTCAGTGGAAATTTTCTGTTTAAACATCATGCAGACCTGGCACCAGGTACTCACAAGAAGAAATCCACTCCAAATTATATGTCCTTCTGTCTTTTAAGAACAGAGTAAGAACATCAGTTGTCCTTACATTCCTTGCTTCCCTCTTGCACCACATTTTCAAACATTTTACTCTGAAAATAAAAATGACACAAGCCAGGTGGAGTAGAAAACAATGTACTGTTACTGCATTTTAAAATCAAATATTTGAACAAAGTGAACAATTCTCTTCAAACCCAATAAAAGTGGAGGGAAAGACAAACATATTTCCTTTGCAGATTCTCTTATGAATTATTTACTACTTTACTAAAGCAATTTATGTTAATAATATTGTAATAGGCAGTGCAGCTCTGACTTGTGTTTGGCTGAGGACACTTTGGGGAAGAGCTCAGGAAACACTGCTTCAATTTCCCAAATTTCCCTGAAATACAAATGGTATAATGAGGCCAGTACTGCTGAAAGTATATGAATGTAAATGGATATGGAGTATAGCTCATGTTTAAAGAGTATCTAAACACTGATTTTACCATTTTTCTTCTTTATTTTAATTATTAACTTGCATGACCAGCACACAAAGTGGCTAGAATCAAAGCTATCTGTAATAATAATTACATATAATCAAAGCTATCTGTAAAAAGACGGTGTCTGCAAGCACTTTAAAATATAAAGGCAGTGAGCCTTACTCTGACAGATTCAAGATCTATCTGGGCCCAGCCTTGCTTTTTCTTTAAAGGGTAAGGAATTAAAGCGTAGGAACAGATGTGCAAACATCAAAGAGATGGGCATTCTTTACAGGAGTAGCACTCTGCCTTGCTGTAATCAGCTGTAAGAAACTTTGCTTACCTATGGAAGAACATCTAGAACTCTAAATTTGAGAAATATCAAATCAGGGAGTTTAGGAAGCTGAAAAACTTTGGGTATCTGAACATCAGTGATTTACTTCAAACTCTTGTATGAAGCTGTGGAAGAACCTGGTCTTGTCCCAGACCTTGTTTGGCCCAGCTCAAAACTTTGTGCTTTGATGAATTTTCCTGTAATTGACATTACATTTTGAAACTATCTGTTTAAGATGTTATTATCAGTAGATTAAGTCATATGTACTTACATGAATATAAAATCAGTTTGAAGTGTTTATGAAAATAAAATTTAAGCTCTTAAGCTGCCAAAATTCACATTTGTCCTCAGTGTTAATTCTCTGCACTTGGCAGGACAGATCATGTGTAAAGTAATGAACATGGATCCAAGTCTTTGCAGGAATGATCACAAAAAAACAAGCAAACAAACCTCAAAATCTCCATATTACCTGCCTGTTCTCTGGATGGATGAATGCAACCTCCTGTAAAGAAAGGAAGAACACCCACCCTCACCAACACAGAAAACAACAATACGATGACAAGCTAATACAAAGATTCTGAAAGAACTGGGTTGTTACCATGAAAAGAAAATCAGCAATACAATTGGCAATTTAAGGAGCAGCAAGAGTCATTAAATAAATACATGTGCAAACCAGAGTCTAGTATTATTGCCAAAAATAGATCTGCAGAATATGGATGCAATTAAGTTATTTCATTTGAAAACCTTTTCATGATTTGGGCCCATCAGATCTGAGAAGTGCAGTAGGAATAAACAGGATTTGTCTCATATATATATATATATATATATATATATATATATATATATGTTTCTCTGTCTGTATTCAGAATAGATTTAAAGTGTAAGGAAGTAGATAAGAATCTGAAATGAAGCTTGGATCATTACCTCAAAAAAAAAAAAAAAAAAAAAAATCTGATAGAAAACTTTTGTTACAAAACCTCAAACCTTTATAGGTTTGGTAGCGACTTAAACTCAGATTTGTCAGGAGATCGAAATGGTTTATGAAATGTCTTGAATAGGTGAATGTATATTTATAATTCTCCATTGAACCCACGCAGATCTTTGTTTTTTTCTGCATGATTTCAGAGTGATATGAAATAACATTTTGTGGCTTGACACTTTCATCTGTGTTTCACCGTAGGAGGTTTTTGTAACTCTGGATAGATCTTCTGCTGGTGAAAATTTTATTCCAGCTGAGCATCTGGTCTTTATTTTCACTGATTTTATATTAGTTGAATGAATAACAAAACTGTGAAGAAATATGTTCATAAAATGAACACGATATTCAAAATTATATTGCTTGAGAAGAATTGTATCAAAACAGATGCTGGATTACACAGAGGATTTCCCTTGTCCTGTTGAATCTCTTCCCTATAATGCTACATTAGACAACAATTTAAGAGAATAGGGACAAAAGGAAAACTTGAGGAATGCACACCATTACATGTAATCTGATTGCAAAATTTACATCCATCATTTACAGCATCCATTTACAGCATCTCTAACACCCAGAATATCACTTGTTACACTCTGATATATTGTGACCCTCAGAAACTATTAATTATTGCTGTACTTTGTTGTCTGTCTGGTGTTAATTATGCACAGAATCAGCTGGAGAAACACAGCTATTGCCTCCAGGTGCTACATGGACAGAACTGCAGAAGAGTTAAGCACTGGATTAGTGGATTGCCTTCTTGAACTGCATGACTTGGTATTCATCCAGGCTCTCTGCAAGTGCATATATGTACACTGCATTACCAGAACCACAAATTTACATACCCAAGACACATACCCAAGTTTGCACTGATTATATCCAGAGATATTATACAGCCCAAATGGCTGGGAGCTGGAGATAACAAAGCACTCACATGCCTCAGTGTTAGACCTGTCAGAGATCTCAGTCATAGAATCACTTGATCATAGATTTGTGTACTGAGGGGCATGGTCTGGTGGGCATGATGGTGATGGTTAAATGGCTGGACTAGATGATCTTGGTGGTCTTTTCCAACTTTAATGATTCTATGCTCTATGATTCAGTTTGGAAAAGACTTTAGAGATCAACAGGTCCATCACTAGTCAACCAAACCTACTGAAACTCATCACTAAACTATATCCCACATCACACCTCCAAGCATTTTGAGGAAACCAAAGGGCATTGAGCAATGTTTGAACTCACTGATCTTAACATTTAAAGTACTTCTGTTAAAGAAAAGCTGTCCTTTGAAGAAAATACTGGGTGATGTGCCATCCTGCATTAAATCTGAGCTGAGAAAAAAAAATCAATTAGAATGGATAACTCTAAGATACATTTTGCAACAAGAGGACCAGCAGAGAGAGGGCAATTTAGAATGATAGCTACATCAAGCACAGCAGAGTTGATTAAAAATTTAGCAGTTCTACTGATGAATGTCCTAGTTCAGATTTGGAAAACATCTATGAACTTAATTTTCCACTGATTAAATAATCATTTTATAAACCATGTATAATTCATGCAATGTTAACTTGACAGTCTTGTGAAATATGACTGCAGCTAAACAGTTAACACATGC
Source organism: Tetrao urogallus (assembly GCF_951394365.1). Classification (NCBI taxonomy): domain Eukaryota; kingdom Metazoa; phylum Chordata; class Aves; order Galliformes; family Phasianidae; genus Tetrao; species Tetrao urogallus. The sequence continues at coordinate 57,261,879 of NC_136817.1, forward strand.
CCAGTGGAACAGGACTTGCAGCATATTGTCAGCATCAGCTGGACAGAGCAACAACCCCTGATCATTCTGAACAACTGCCTGATTCATTCACTTTTCCACTGTAACTGAACATAGCACTACAAATACCATTTGAGGTACTCTTGCAGCACCAGATCCCCATTACAAGAGTTTCCAGGTGAGAGTCCTTAAAGGTGGTGCCTGCATCCAAGATTCAGTATATTCATACAAAACCTGCACTTGAGAGATGCTGAGCAGCAACTGATCTTAGCTGTATCCTCTAGAAGTGAGGAGTAATCATAATTCATTTCAGATAAAAAAAAATCCTCTAAAAAACTGAAAAAAGTGAAAACTGGAATAATCCACATTATCCTTTGTAGAGTTCTAGATGGCTGTGGAGTGAAAATATATGATGGTCTGTAAAAATAGTTCAATTTTGCTGCAAAATAATTTCCACTGAAATCTAGACGCAGAATTAGCCGTATTTCTAAGCTATCTATGGATGATACCTTTGTTAAAATGTATAGCAGCAAAGTGTTGATTAAAAATAATTTTATGGATAATCAGGAAAGACATACTGTCAATAGAAGGGTTAGAGAAGGCTTTGACTTCCATCTGTCTTGATGAAAAACTCTGTGGGTCTTAGCTGGAAAAATGTGAAAACACAAAGACTGGAATTTAGGAGACCATTGCTAATTATTAGAAAAATCGGACTCTGGAAAGGTATCCTAATCACCACAGTAGCAACTAAACTGGAGTTCAGTACATCTACAAAATGAGCAAAATGATGTAGAATGTGGATGTGGTAGAGTCAGACTCACAGAGCTAAGAGGCAGATCTCATACAGAGTGAAAGGAAGATAACTTACTTTGTATTTAAATCAACAGAAAAGAGCAAAGAGGAAAATGAAGGGACTGGACATTCTGTTTTAGGTCAACAAAGATAATACTTTTTAATTAAACTTATTTTTTAATTAAACCAGAATTCACTATTTCAACTGATATTTTAAGATCTCTCCAGAAAGAACAAAACCTTAAGAATATCAGTACAAAAAAAGAATACTTAAATTCTTGCATGATTTCAAATGTTTCTAAATGTGGTTTTTACAGTTTCTTGCCATTCAAACACTGTTTTCTTTATACTAAACCAATGTGAAGCAATCTCTCCTATTTTCGAAGGAACGGAAGAAATGAATATCCCAATTATAACTTTTTCAAGTTCCAAGTGTTCTCAGTGTAAAACCAAGTAAAATCCAACAAAGCTGGGCTGGCTCACAGCTTTGAAATGTGCTTGAGATTTGCTGTAAATATTGAAATCACATTTGCCTTGCAGTTTTGCCCGGGTTTCATTATGAGGTGTTAGTTTCACTGATGCCTCAAGGACTGTGAACTCAGATTCAAACTAGTGAGAACTTTGACATGCACATTTGCAAAATATTTGCAGTGAAGCATTGCATGGCTTTGGCTCTGCCTCATACCTTTGAGCAGCTGCTCTGGGTTCCTGAATTTGGAGGCATTACAGAAGCCAGAAGCATATTAAAAAAAAAAAAAAGGAAAAAAGAAAATGTATGTGCAGTACAGTCAAACTTCTCCAGACATCTTTCCTGTTTTCTTCACTTCCACTCAATGCCAAAACATCTTATTTTTTTCATTCTGTAGTAGATTCTGTGGGTAGTTTCTATGCTTGTTAACTTGCTCTGAAGATTATTGAAAGCTTGAAGGAAAATCATAGAATGGTTGAGGCTTGTAGGGACCTCTGGGCACATCTGGCCCAGCTCCGCTCCAGCAGGACACCCAGAGCAGGGTGCCCATGCCCAAGTCCAGGTGGTTTTTGAGGATCTCCAAGCAGGAGTCCCCACAGCCTCTAAGCAGCCTGTGGGACACAATGTTTAGAATGAAAAGCTTATTTTCTAGAAGGGCCAGAAGCAAAACTTCGTGCTGTGCAGGTGACAGAGCACCAGTATGGTCTGCCCAGAAGCTGTGGGATCTCCTTGTTGGGGATCTCCAAAAGCTGCCCGGACATGGGCCTGGGCACACTGCTCCAGATATCCCTGCTTGGGCAGGACTTGGAGCTGGCAACACTCCAGAAGTCTCCTCCAACCTCAGCCATCCTGAGATTCTGTGATCTGGATCCTGCCCACTGTTTGGAGGTGACACACTGTCTGAAGGCAAAAGGATATGTTTAGATGGCAGATGTTCCTCTGCCCAGCTGGGCCCCTGCTTTTTAAATCACCTTTTCTGCTTATGGAGGCAGCAACACGGTCTCAGCTAAATGCTACAATGCTTGTTCTGTCACTGGGTGACAAAATGTTGCCATGGCAATGCTTGGCAGAACTTCATAGAGGATTTCTGCATTTCAGATAATGGAATTTAAAAGGGCTTTGGTCTGAACTTTTCAGGGTCATTTTGAAACAGAAGATCCTGTCCTTTTATCTGTTATAATGAAAGTGCAGGGGGGAACACAAATCTGAAGGAGTGCAGTTGCAAGCAAGCCAGGGATAGCTCACTTAAAACGGAGAGGAGTTGACCTTCAAGGCACACTAGGCATCCCCTCCACCCATTTATTTCTTTAGTTAAGCTTGAAGCTGTTCTGATGTTTGACTTTTCACTTACAGGCATATGCACTAAAGCACACACATCTCTTTGCAAATTAATAGCTATCATCTGTCATGTAAAATGGTGTTTCAAACTTACCTCACTGGCATTTACCAAGAGGTTTCCTCATCACTAGTTGTCGTTCTCAGGAGGATCAGGAAGTACTCTGAAAAATCAACGGCTTCTTTTGAATAATGGCAACATCTGCTTTTGAAAGTGATGTAATTTCATCAGATCAGCTTTTTAGTACACACTGTTTATACTCTGTTAGATGACTAAAAATATTTAAAGAGATGTTAAAATGTCTGAAACTCATGAATTAAAATAATTATCATCTGAAAAGGGAGATTTAGATTAGAAGTCAGGGGGAAGTTCTTTACTGAGAAAACAGTGAGGTGCTGGAACAGGCTGCCTAGAGAGGCTGTGAATGCCCCGTCCCTGGAGCTGTTTAAGGCCAGGTTGGATGGGGCCCTGGGCAATCTGGTCTAGTATTTGATTGAGTGGCTGGCAGCCCTGCCTGTGGGAGGGGGGTTGGAACATGGTTGTCCTTGAGGTTCCTTCCAACCCAAAGCATTCTATGACTATGATTCTATTATTAAGAAAAATCAGGTTAAAGTTTATCAAATTTATCATGAAGTTATGCTGTCATGGGAAGTTTGGTTTTCTCTGTTAGCCAATAGAAATTCTGTGTGATTTCAATACTCTGACACTTCTTCCTGAATCAGTGATCAAGTATGAACATTCTGGTTTCAAGAAAGAAGAATAAAAATACTCAGTGAGCTTTTATGTCTACCAGAAAATACCTCTTTCTTATACTAAGAAATGCTAAATAATTTTTCTGGGCATTATTTCCGAAGCACTCAAGTTTTAGCTTCAAGAGATCCTTCAGGCAGAGAGCATGCAGGAGAATTACAGATCTATGGATCTGGTCGTGATGCAAAAGAAAATATATAGTAAGTAATAATGAAGTTAATCTTCAGATTTCTTACCTTCAGGTACCTGAAGTTTGGCTGCTTCTCACTTCTGATAACTCTTAGGAAAACAAGGAAGTCTCCAACATGATTTCCAAAGTTTGCATGGGTTTGGGCAAGTATTTATCAGAACAATTTGCATGAATTGGCACTAAGTATTTTTTATCTGCCACAAGTAAGCAGCAAGCAATCATTTTAATGAACAGACATGCCCACTGATACACAGATATTAATGTCAGTTCTTCGATATTTATTGAATAAGTGTACATTTCCCCATATATAGCTGCACCAAAGTGTGTGATTCGTCCCAGAATCAGAGCACGTCCTGAACATTATTTCAAGATTGCAAGTAACCATGGGAAAACTGCAAGGCATTCGCACATTAACTTATAGCAGTTATAGTTTAAATAACCCCATTAATGTGTGATACTACAAAGTTTATTACAGAGAGCCATGATGAGTATAACGAGTGAGCAAATGGGAGTACTGCAGAATAAATAACACTCCTTTGCTTACAAACATCCCCATAAGTTACAATAATAAAGTGTAGAAAGTGACAACCCATGAAGAAGCATGGTTCAGTTGGCTACACTAAACTTTCCTTCCTAGGCAATAAAAGAAGCTGAAATAAATTTTTTATGTGTAAAGTTAATTTTTCATTATACTGACTAACACAAATGCAATCAAAATGTCACCAAAGGTTTTGGTTTGATTTAGCCCATTACTTTAAAAGATGTTACTCATCTCAAAGGTGCTTTGTGACACTCTTAATGTGTTTTTGAAAAATGTTTTATTGTCTCCAGCTCAGACATCCTGAAAGTTTCCATCTTTGTAAATCAAGAGGGGAGAAGGCGGGGGAAAGTGCAGTTTTATGGGTTTGCTTTATCACAGAAAGATTTAGAGTCAAATGTCATTGAAACCTGTTTTGATTGCTTGCAAAAACTCATTTTTACTGGTGAGAAGAAGAGGACAACAGTTTGCACTCGGGGCAATGCTTTCTTCTTTGTCCCATAGCTTTTACAAATGACAAGTTCTATTTAAAGCAGTGAAATTCACCAGACTAAGCGACCAGGATTTGGCCTGTAGCAAAAATAAGCTTCCACATTACAATTAAATTAGTGTTTAAGCTTAGGATAAGCTTTATTACTCAAGTTCCATTTGTAATGGGCAGAAAACTCGGGCATGGCCCAGTCACTGCAGAGCAGCTGGTGAGTTCTGGGAAGCTGATCTGCAAGCTTGTGCCTGTATGTCCTGAATCTGTGTAGGACTAAGCATGTGAATAAAATGGTGAACAGTTAATCCTGTGCAATTTTTCTTTCACGTAATCACTCTAGTATTTTCTGTTCTGCAGGATTTCAGCAGGAAATCTCTGTGTTCAGCTGCTGGAAGTTGGAATTTTTATTTCATTAAAAAAAAAGGGGGGGGGAATTAAAAAAAAATTAAATTTTAAATTATTTAATCTGACATGAAATGAAAATTCAAGTGAAATTTGTCATTTTTCTGATGAAATAATGATTTCTAAGGAAAAATAAATGGAGGTAACAAGTATGAAAATGAACTAATTGCATTTTTCTTATTTATGCTTTGTTTTAGTAAGGTCTTTTTAGCCTTGGTGCACTTATAGAAGCCACAGAACTCTGCTGCAGTTCTTGCACCATTTCAGCATTGTGTCATGTTTATATCACAGAGAGAGTTGCAAGGGAGGGACTAGGAAAGCATTAATTGCCATCTCTTCAACCTCAGCTGTTGTGCAGACCTGTAATTCTCTGCAGCTTTCTAACAGGAACTAAGAATGGAGCAATTAAAAGTACTAGCATAATAGGTAGAATTGTGGTTTATGTAGAACACTGGTGTGGAAATAAGGCAGATACAAATACCTGTGACTGTAAGCTATATCAGATTCCTTGCCTCATTACTTGGAGGAAACCCTTACTTCTTGATTTGCTGAGGAAGATTAAGCATAAAGTAAAGTGGACTAATAAAGCTAGCAGTGATTTTTTCAACTATACATTGGTTAGATACTGGTTAGTATAAAAGACACTGATAAATTACTCATTTTTCTAATAGTGACATTCCTATCCTTCCATAGATTAGGGAATAATGAGTCTCACCATACAATTAGAATGGGATTCAACTGATCTGATTTCAACCATCTAAATGTTAGACATGAATCTATGTTGTTGCTTAGGAGCCCTCCATTGTCAACAGACAGAAACAAGCACCTTTAGAGAGACATTCATCCCATCTACCACAGAAATTCCCAAACTACCTTGGAATAAATGTTCGATTTTGAGATTAAAGTCACATAAGATTAATTCCATCCTAAATCACTTCTGGAAACCAGGGGAGCTTTGGGTTTCTGAAGCTTTCTCTAGCTACTTAATACATGTGGTGTTGCAAGTAACAGAACAGCATGAAAATATATTATCAATTCCCACCCTCCCACACCCCCATCCCCAGATTTGATTGAAAATGATGGTATCCTGCATAAGCATAGCATATTCTCATCATGATGCATGGGAATTTGTGGTGTCAGTACATAACTCAGTGAGAGCTCTGAGAATGTGCTTCATAAAGTTCAAGACCTCTAATCTCTTGACTGGTACATGGTGCCTGGTGAGTAACAGCCTTACAGCTGGAATGGTCTTTCTACAGCTTAGCAAAAGGTGAGGTTTGATTGATAATAGATGGGGTGCTCACTTCCCTTTGAAACTGTTATAAATCAGCCAGATAGTTGCAAAATAAAAAAAAAAAAAAAAAAGAAGTCAAGATTAGCAGAGGATTTTTCAAAGACATTCGGAGTTTGGAGGTATTGTATTGCTGAAAGTCAGAGGATGAACAGGGCACTGGTCTGTTTGTTTGCCATAAGAAGAAAAGTACACAGGTAAAATAAGATAGCCCAAGCCTTCTGCACTATTTAGATCCTGCTGGAAAGTCTCAGGACTATTCACCTGCTCAGGGCCTGAACAGGAAAGAACGAACTTGGGAATTTCACCTTTATGATTACAAGGATCAAGTCTGTCTGTGGTTCTCCATAGGTTCCATAGGTAAGAATATAACTCTGCAAGTTATGGAAGGAAATGATCTCTTTTAATGAAAAAAAACGCTGTTAGTGAGATTTCAACTTAACTACCCTGATCTAATACAAGAAAATCAGTGAGGATTAAGAGGAATCTCCTTTTTTTTAAATTAAGCATAGGAAAGACCAGAAATAAATCCTTGTCAGTAAGGAGCAACTAGAAAAGAACTGGTAGCAGTGTCTATTATTAATGTTTTCCAGCCCATGCCCTGAAGAAATCCCACTTTCTGCTGCTTACTCTCTGCCAAGCTTCAGCTGTTCGAGCTGAAATTTGACGTGGCAGGCATCACCCAAAGGGGGTCACAAAGCTCATCTAGGGAAGAAAAGAGACATAGACATGCTTTTACGTTTCTAATCAATGTTAGCTGTTGTGTAACCTTGGTGGTGACATAACTAGTGGCTTTCTGCTTATTATCTGTGCCCAAAAATCTTTCATTTCTTCCACAGAAGAACCCCAGCTTCATAAGCAGGACTGATCCCATCGGTGCCATCCAAGAACCAGAAAGCTAAACCATTTGCTTGTAGGTCTTCAGAAAGATTTAATCTCTTAGGAAATAAGTTGTTGTCTGTGTTTTTTAAAGAAAAATTGGATTAATCTGCTTAAATTGTGGGTGTGGAAGAGATGTGGGATGATGACAATTCATTGAAAAGCTTCTTAAGGAAACTTGTGGGTGCTTAAATGCAAAGCATGCTAGTGGACATCAACAGTTGTCCTATGCTGTAGCATGACAACAGCTGATTAGGAGTGTAAATACCTTAAACAGGCTCAGGGAGTGAGTTTTATCTCATTTAAATGTAAATATCTACAATATGGACGCCAGTAACTGAACAAGTCACCTAGCCATCAATTTATGTTGTGTGGCACTTTCAAATAGTGATTCATCTGACCTATTTTACCTGCTGAAGCACTGTTATGTAAAAGTTCCTGTTTCTCTCCAGTAAGATGGCTGTAAAGGGACTTAGATGTGGACCACTGAATAGCAGACATTGACACTGAGTTGGATGAATTTCATAGTTTGTTTTTGTACTGTGTGTAGACCTCTGATGAGTGTAATGCCAATGGGAATGTAGCAAGAAGAAAGCTGGCACTCCAGAATTCATGAGTTTGCAAAGACAGTGCTGAAGAAATAAATTCACTCATACCCTACACTGGGTAGTGTGGAGCAAGCAGCAAAGTGAGCAAACTTCAGAGTTTCCATCATGAGATGAATAAATATATTAAAGCTAGAGGTAGAAAACTTCTTTAGTGTCTGAATTTGAAGAGGAAAATGAGCAGTGTGAAAAAGGTCTTTCTTACCTCACCAATGGAACAAACCTTTCTAATTTTAATGTCTTATTCAAAATAAGGAATTAGTTTGCATCTGGGGAGATGCAAGGCTGCTCTGATAGTAATGCTTCCTCTTTTATTATATGGCCCATGATGTCAGAGATGAATGCTGATGGTGTGGCAGCAGAGGGTGAATCCTCCTGCCAACATTCCATTACATTTTGTTGCTGTGTGACAGATGGCAGCAGAGGGGCAGTCTGACAAAATGGCTTCCGATGTGGAAGTGCAGATGAAGGAAAGATGTGTCACTGAATTTCTCCATGCAGAAAAAATGATACCCACTGACATTCATCAACACTTGCTGAATGTTTATGGAGACCAAATGGTGGATGTCAGCACAGGCAAGTGGTGGTTGGTGTGTTCCAGCAGTGGTGACAGAAAGTCAAGCCACGTTCCAGACACATGCACATCTGTCACACCACAAAATGAACAATGTCTTAGAATCATAAAATCATAGAATTGTTCAGGTTGGAAAAGACCTTCAAGATCATCAAGTTCAACCACAGCCTAACCATACTACTTTAACTAACAAGCCTCAAACCACCTCCCTGGGAAGCCTATTCCAGTGCTTAACAACCTTTTCTGTAAAGAAGTTTTTCCCAATATCCAAACTAACCTTATCCTGGTGCAACTTGAGGCCATTTCCCCCTGTCTTGTCACCTGTCATCAGTGAGAAGAGGACAACCGCCCTCTCACTGCAATCCCCTTTCAGGTATTTGAAGAGAGCAATAACATCTCCCCTTAGCCTCCTTTACTCCAGACTGAACAGCCCCAGTTCCTTCAGTCTCTCCTCACAGGGCACATTCTCCAAGCCCTTCACAAGCCTTGTTGCCCTTCTTTGGACCTGCTCCAGCACCTCAGTGTCCTTTCTGTACTGAAGTGCCCAGAACTGAACACAGTACTTGAGGTGAGGTGTCACCAGTGCTGACTACAGGGGCAGCACTACTTCCCTAGTCTTGCTCACCACACCATTCCTGATACAAGCCAGGATACCATTGGCCTTCTTGGACACTTGTGCACACTGCTGGCTCATATTCAGCTGACTGTCCATCAGTACACCAAGGTTCCTTTCTGTCAGGCAGCCTTCCAGCCACTCTTCCCCAAGCCTGTAGGGTTTCCTGGGGTGACCAAAAAGCAGGATCCAACACTTGACCCTATAGAAACTCATACAGTTTGCCTTGACCCATCAGTCCAGTCTTTCCAGGTTCCTTTGTACTGTCTTTCTACCCTCTGTCTTCATGTACCACGGTCTTACCTCATCCACACAAACTGTCTAATTGTGCTGACTATGTTGAAAAATAGTGTTTTGTGGCTGAGAAGTTGCTCTATCAAATAGTGTTATTGGGTTATTTGAGTCTGTTGTAGCTTCCATGGAAACAAATAGAAGGCATTACTTTTGGAGCAAACCATGTATATTTACATTAGCACTTACTGCCTTTGGAGTACTTGACTTACAATGTGAAAAAATCATTATTTTTCTATCACATGTGATATTTAAAAGTATACTAATACCAAATACTTGTATTCTGGCAGCCACGTGAGATTTAATTAGTAATCTTTTGTGTCAAAAGCTTGAGCTGGTACAGGCCATCTCTGCCTATACCATCTTCTGCCAGAGGAGCTTTGGAATGTATGGGCCTTAGTACTATTTTGGCAGTTTCAGCCATATCAGATAATGGTAAAATATTGACCTATTCAGATTTTGATTTTAGTGTTGCCCCATTGTGCTTAGATTAGAGGGGAAGAAATTAATTGTGGAGTTAATTTTCTTTTACTGACTTGTACAAAATGTGAATGTTGTCATATATCTGTACTTTATATGGTTTAAAAAATAGTTGATTCTTTTTCAAGATTTTTTTTTTTACTAGATTATATTCTTGAAGTTTATCAGAGCCAAATATTAGGGTTCAGAAAAACAAAATGTAAGTGGAAGGAATTTTACATGTGAAGAGTTATATAAAATAAAAGCATGCATGATAATTGAAATGGTTCTGGACAAGAGTTCCCAAATGCCGAGGACAGTTGTCACCTGAAGAGTCACGTACGCCCTGCAGTCACACAATATTTGATATATTAAAGAATTTTGGTACAGTTTTCAGTGTACCAACTGAAACAGACAGAACATTACCCTTTATTAAGATGGTGGTTAGAAAGTTCGTACTATCCTTTTCTATCTTTGTCTCATTAATTTTATCTTTAAGACTTCTCTTTTATTCTCCCTGTAGACACAGTATTATGTTTTATATCTTAAACTTTTAGGAAATTGAAACCGAAATCAGTTCAAGAGAATTAAATTTAGATTGCTCAGTTTTGAATGACTGTATGATTCATTAGTGAGGAAATTTTTGGAAATGCTTGATAGTATTAAGCAGTAACTTAAGGACAGCCATGTAGTGAAGTAGAGAACTAGGCATCAGGAGATTTGGATTCACTGCTCTGCTGCAGGTTTTCTTTGCAAGTTGGTGTAAAACTCTCTGTTCCTCTGTATAACAGGAATAGTTATTCTTCCTCTGTCTGCACTGTCTAGATGTCCTGCAAGCTGCTCTTCAGAGGTACATTTGTTCCTCATCTGTAAACACTCCAGAAGAGTAGAACATTTCAATATACTCTTTTTCCAGGCAGGAATGATTTTATTATGCATTTGAAAGAGTACTGTGTAACACTGGGATATGAATCTGCCTATAGCTCCTTCTGCTCAGAAATACAAGTGCTAATAATAATTAATGATATTAACAACTTTTAATTGTGCTGCACTTGTAAGACTCTTCCTACTACTTTGCTCTGGTTTGAGGAACTCCCTATTGTCTACTTTAGCAGTGGTAAATACCACAGTTGCACAATATCATTATTGTTCTAGTTGTCAGCAATTTATTCAAAGAACATCTTATGAGTGCAAATAAAGCAAGGAGGTGTCTGCACTGAGGAGTTTATAAACTACGTTAGAGATAGCACAGCAAGATATGAACAACAGAGAGGGAACATTGGAATTCGGTGCTTTTAAGAGATACAAAACACCAGGCTTTTTTGTTCCTTGTTTATTTCTTCCTGTTTACTTTCTTTTTGCTGTCATGGAGTCTAAATCTTGGTGGGTGCGTGTGCAACCCTTTTGTGTTCTCCAAACATTGGGCAAAATACACTCAGCTGAAGTTTAGACCAAGATACATCAAAAGTCTTCGAGGAGATGAATCGTGCAAGAAACAGAGTTGTCTTGGCAAAACCTTTAATAAAATGCCCTGTCCTGAGGCAGAATCATCCATTATGAAGAATGTGGATCAATCATCACTTGAAAAAAAAGAGGGGCAGATAAGTTAGGTCCTCATATAAAGACCATTGGTAATACCTGGTTCCTACTGAGCTTTGGACCGCATCCCTTTACTAGCCTATGCAGCCAAGAAAACCATTTTCCCTTTTCTCTTTGTAGGTTATTATCATCTCTTGCTGGATCTTGCCTTACCTGAAACTGTGCTTTCCATGTGCAAATTTACAGGAAGAAGTAAAGGCATATGAAGAGATTTCAACCTCCCCTGCTCTAAGACCAGCTCATGCAACATGTCCTGCTGCATCACAAAATTGAGCTACAGTTGTTCTGAGAGACCCATCCATTGAATTAAACATCTGCTGGGAGCAATGAGGCTCATTCCTGGCCGAGACTTTGATGTGCTCCTGTCTATCCATCTACTTGCACATACTAAATAAAACAAAGAAATGTTAGGAACATACTGGAATATGAGAGAGCATGTAAGGCCAAAGGGTAGAGTCCAAGCCCACCACATTTTATAGAGATGTTGCAGAGCCTGCACAGGAGTTGAAGACAGGAGGGAGAAGTTGCTGCAAGATATTTTCATTACAAGATTGCACACTAAAAAAGAAAATGCCACCCTAGAGCTTGGTGTTAACTTAGTTATCTTACAGACAACTCAATTTGAAGAAGAATTACAGTTTAGAAAGCAAAGAGAAGAATCTGTCACCTAGACTAATAGCAGTCAGAGTTTCTTCAAGGGAGAAAATGTTAGAGGCTAAATTACTGCCAAAATCCATGGCAAAGCCAAATACAGTGGGGAGGTTCTTCTGTGGTTCATCAATAAACTCTGGGTCAGATATTCCGTTTCCCCTTTGTGTGCTAGTGGAACGAAAAATGAGTCACCCCTGCAGAAAGCAGCTTGGCCTCCATGCCAGGTGGTCTGATGACAGCACATTGCTGTGTAGGGCATGTTATACCTCTGTGCTTTTCTTATCAAAATGTCAATACATTCTCATTGCCTTTGAGTGTTCCTAGGAAAGTATATACAGGCTGCAGCAAATCAAAGTCATGAGATTGGATGGGCTGAGATAGGTGCTCCCAGGAAAAGGCCTCAGGTGGAGACAGGAACTTTAGCCAAAAGGACAAATGAGCTGTTAGTTACATACTTTTCTAAGGCTGCAGTTTCAATTTTGAAAGGCAGAAGTAGTAGTTCAGTGCTTGGTTCCCAGAGAGTTTTATGAAATCTGTTGAAATCAGAACAAACTAACAAGCCCACTGTCAACATGAAAAATGCAGCAGGTTTCCCTTTTTCTCCCCTGTACTTTGGCTTCCTGGCTGGGCTTCATTTTGTGAGGCCTGTTGTCACTGCTTAGGGAAAAACTGCAAATTACCTACACACATTTACTTTTTTGTGGGTCAATAGCCCTGCAGTGTAATGCTACTCATTCTCAGTCTGTGACAACTTTGCCCCCATCCTCCCACTTCAGCTTAGCTTTGTTCCCATTTTGCATAGGTCTCATTGGGCTTTTGAATTCATAACATCAAAGCAGTAGAAGGAAGCACTAAAGCTCAGTATTTGGGCTTTTCCTCTCTCTAACTTGCTCTGTCACCATTGTGGCTCTAAGCTGCCCCAGGCATGGTCTCCATGGCCCTACTGCTTCAGTGAGTATAAGGCAGTGCTGGCTGTACAGCACCGTGCCCCCAACTCCTGTTGCATATTGCTATAACATTAGTAATTATAAAAACAAAATAAAAATCCAATGCTTCATTTTAAAATTTCATTGCTTGATTTAATGTCATTGGGAGCTGACCTCCCACCATGGGTCTGTAGATGAAGCTTCCCAAGGTGCTCCCACAGGGCCTGTGCCCTGTGCAGAAAGGGAACACAACTTCAGGCTCTGCTGCCTTCTCCAAGGAAACTGTGAGCTGCTTTTCTGAGAGAAAAGAGGAGAGCACATTGTACTACATTGCCTGCAAATGCAGCCTGAATTTCAGGCAAGGGTGCATTGCACCAGATAAGTTGATTGTTTGTAAGTTGATAAAACGCACTTTTTAAAGTAACTACAAAAAAAAAAAAAAAAAAAAAGTAAGGTGTGCAACAGCAACAGACAGTGCTAGCAGCAGTACTAAGCTGGTTACTAATGGGCTGGGATTTAGGCATTGTTTCAAGGTAAATTTGTATTCACACAGATGCACCAGGAAAGATTTTATATGAGAAAGTCAATGAAAAGAAAAACCCAAACTGATCACAGATGCTTACACGCTATTCTGCCATATCTGAATTTTATGTGTATGTTTGGTGGCTGATCATTTGGATAGAGACAAATTTGTTTTATTTCTTCCCTGCAGCTTGTTCATTAAAATTCTGTTTTACTCCAGCAGCCAGCATTGTGCTGCATCCTGACATCGGCGCAGAGGGAAGCTGCCACAACAGACACATGCCAGCCGTCCCTACCAATCCAGCAAACTATTGCTTCCCTGCATGGAAATATAGTATTTATCCTCTTCCTGGGGAAATAACACATTCTGAAGCAAGACAATGGAACGCAGCTTGTTCATACACAGTGAAAGTACACATGTGGTAAACACAACAGCCTGATTTCCCTCTGCATCGCCTCGGTTTTGCACAGATGCGTACCAAAATGATTTCTACTGATCTGTTTTCCTGGCAGCTGTAACACTGAGCTCCCATTCTGCCAAACTCCCACATAGTTCCCGAGTCCCAGAAAGGTGGCTGGCCCCGTGCTTGTTCCCATAGGACCTGAGCAACGCGTGTCTTCCCAGAAAGCCACGTGCTGGCAAAGGACATGTCCCTGTGAATTCCAGGGTGCATATCGCTGCCTTATCTCTTGGATTAGTGCAGAAATTCCTACGCAGCATTGAAATTCTGGCTTTATGCCAAAATTCCTAGATACCTAAAATTAAGCTTTGAAGCCCAAGCTAAGCAAGGGTTTCGGTACCTAAAGTGGACTTTAGATGGAATTCTGGCACCTGAGTGCCAAACGATCACAGAACTATTGGAAAATGTAGTTGTTCAACTTTTTTCCATCCACCTGGGGATGCACTACTTTCTAACTAGAAATTCTCCAGCTGCCTGAAGCTGTTTGCACACCCTATCCAGAACTGGCCTAGAGCTGGCTTAAGTGGATATGCCAGAACTTAACTCAGGTCTCAGCAACCCTCACCTTGCAACTAAACACTTGTAAAACAGTGAATTTCCAGCAGTGTCTGTGTATTGCAGCACAGATTTGCTGGTGTTCAGCACCTCTGCAGTGAAAGCCATAAACTGATATCTCATTCTGATTCTTTTCTCCTTATCTAAATTTAGTTTCATTTGCATTGTTGATGTATCAGTACAACAGCTTAAACAGCGAAAGTATCTGTTTTTAGAAAATGCTCAGCATCTATTGAATTCCAGCATCCTTCATGCCATAATGTTACGCTGCATTTGAGATGCAAAGGGGAATATTCACAGAAACCCTCTCTGCAGCAAGCTATGCCTGGTTGGCTTTCACATTGACTCAGTGTTTGCTCATTCAGCATTAGAGAGCCCATTATTTGGGCCCGGACTCTAATAGGTAAGGAATCAGAACAGGAGGAGATTTTGCGTCAGTGTGTGGGCTGTGAACGCAATGAGGTGATTAAATAGACACTGGCAGCAGAAGATAAAGTTAGCAATTATGAGGCCATTTCCAGGAACAGCCTGCTCAGAATAAAATTATTTTGCTCAAAATCAGCAGGTAAAAGTAAAAAAAGGCTTTCAAAGAGGTCTGCTGCTGCCACAAGATTGGGTTTTCTTTCCTTTTCCTTTAGAGTTGCCAGCTAAAAGGTTGCACAGATTCCCTTTGCACATATCTCAGTGATTATATTTAATATTGTTGCCCCTCTTTTCAGTGCTAGTAGAGCTCGTGCAGAAGTTGGGCTGGAGAGTGATACTGCCTGCTCACAATGCCAAGGCAGCAGGAATAGGGAACTATAAAGGTTCTTACACCTCTTCCTGAAGCTGTGAGCATAGCACAAATGGGCAATCGCCTACAAGTGGGTTAATACTGACCTCCACCATACTTAGGTCAAGGTAACTGAAACCCAACCAGATAATCTGCTTGGGGCCAGCTATGATGGGAAATGTTGAGGAAATGGATAAAGATCACAGCTTTCTTCTGTATGGGATGCCAGATCCTTAAAAGACAACAACTATTTTCAGTCATTCTTGACATGATTGGCTTAACAATACTTTTCTCATAAGTGAAGATCAAATTCTGTAAATCATGCACATAAGCCTTCCACTCCTCTGTATTTTGCTTTGTTTAGGAAATATGCATACATCACTTTCATATTGCACAAGCTGGCTAATATTGATCAACGTGAGCTATTGAATATGCATTTATACCTGCTGAGAGCACTTCAGGTGCAGGGAAAATTATGTTATGAGCCATAAATGCGTGAATTTCCATTGTAAGAAGACTGATGTGACAGCTCACTCTCCTGTAAAGATTGTTACCTGTACAAGAACCTTGATCTCCTTACACATTTCCACTGAGATTGAAACAACAGATATTTTGGAAGCTTTCTGAATCACCTGACTTTATAAGATTTTCTTACCAAAACAAAATACTTGAAGGATATCTCTGTTTTGTTAAGAATTTCACATTTTTTCTGCAGTCTCATAAAAGTAGATACATGAGAAAATAATCCTTAAATCCTTCTCTCTGCTATCAAGTCCATCCCTCAGAATAGATTCTTTCAGCAGGGAGACTACCAAATAACATGCATATCCACTGAAGTGGTCTCAACTAAATATAACAGTATGGTGTGAGTGGGAAAAAATATACATATGTTCTCTTGTGCCTTTTGTGTAATCAGGGCAACAGGATTTTGCCAGTGCCTCCTCCATTCCTCCTACCCAGCTGTACTTCAGGGTCCAACCTCAGTACTGTTCTGTCACTGCACATAATATAAGTAATACAATCTCTATAGAAGTCTCCACATAGAAAGATGCACCTAAACTCAGAGTCCCATTGCTGCAGTTAAAGTTTGAGACATAAAACCCAGACAGTAAACCTTCAGAGTGAAGGCACTGACAAACAAGGCTGCAGTTATGTGGAATATAAGATGACCAAGGCATTTAGGTTTTACTCATTGTTAAAAAGACACTACAAATAAAATATATCCTGCGCACAAGTATTTTGCTTCTGTGTTTGTTTGGATGGTCTTTTTTTAGGGAAAAAAAAATGTTTTAAAATCCATGCTGTGGGAGACTGTAGAGTCAATGACACCAATTCATGAATAAAAATTGAGGACACCTGTAATATCTGTGTATGCTTCTATTTCATTAGTAGACTTGCCACAGTGTGCAGGCATCCGTGTCATGACATAATTGCAGCATAATAACTCAGAGATTCACAAGAACAGTCCAGAGTGCAGATAGAAGACCCGTGTTCTCCAAGAGTGCTTTTAACATAGAAGTAAGATATTTTCCATTTATGCTAAATAAACGATGCAGTAGGTTAGAGTGCTGAATTTTGTCCTGTGTGAACAAGTACAGAGATATTTCATACAAGCTTATTCTGACAAAATATACAAAAGAACAAATGGTTCAATCTTTTCTATTAAGTACAGCTTGAGGCATATAATTATCAATCTAGAGAGGATGATTGCAAGTGAACTGGCATGAAAAGTTACACTGTTATCACAGATGAAGTTGTAATATTTCATTATCATTTCATGATGCGTGAATTAATTGATATTTATTCACAGAGATGCACCAGAAATAGTGGTGCCTCTTTTGATAATTATACATATTTTTCAATCTGGAGGACAAAAAAAAAATCTGCCTTAAATACTATGAGTTATGAGACATACTTTCAAAGAACAGCATTTGTATCTACCAAAAAAACTGCAGCTATGTGCATCTTTTTAATATTTACATGATTCCAGTAGCTATGCATAAGTACACATGCATAGTGTTTATGTCACATCATAATGTACCTAGGAATGTGAAAATATATCTCAGAAAGAAAAAAAAGTGTTTGCCCTACCCCCTGTTGAAATACAATCTCCCCTCAAGTAAAATTGCAAGACTTATTTGCCAACAGTGAAGGTTTTATAGACTCTAAAAAGGATGAAAAAAATTGTTCCAGTTTGTGTGGGTTTCCCCTTAAGGTTAATGTTGCTGGATCCTATGGGTATAGTATCAGTCTTGGGGTTTATATCTGTATTTTCTTAATTGCTAGAAGCAAATAGTGTGTTGAGCAAAGCTGTGAGCCTGAATTCTTCTCAGCTGCTTTGTTAACCCTACGCAGACAGATAAGCCTTGCGAACAGGAACATTTAGAAAGAGTTTTAGGAAATATCTGAATATTTTACCCTGTATACAGTTAATATGTTTTGCCATGATGAAAAAAGATGGAATTTGTATTGTGCATTGTTTGCGTCCTGAAACTAGAAGGTATCTCCTTCCTGTGTTGTGAACTTTGATCTCTCAGAAGGGAGATGAAGGAATGAAGTGTGATTCGAAGGACAGGCACTAAAATTAGGAGGCATTAGAGACTATTCAAGTTTGGTCACCAGAATGAGAGGGAACAAAGAATCTGAAGAGAGGAATATAAAGTAGAGAATGAGGATTTCATTACTATTGGAGGTAAAAAGAATGGATGGCAGTGAATATCCTGGATGCAAATGAAAACTTTAAGATCGTTCTCCCAGAGAAGATAGCCAAAAGGAACTGGATAGTCTTATAAATATCAAAGTACTGCTGAGTTTCAAGTGGAAAATGGAGGGGCTTTCTTTGAAGATTCAGATGGTCAAATGGAACAGAGAACTTTGTGGCAGAAACACAAGTCTAGCTTTCAAGGCCACCTGAAAGATACTGAAGCCTTTTCCAAGACTTCTTCACAGATTCAAAACTACTACGCTGAAAGCAATGGAAAGAAAAGCTTGTAAAAGGGACTAGACAATAACCAACTATGCTGCTTTCTTTGAGCCAAGTCTCATGACATCATTCTGGGAAGGCTTTCTGGGGCTGGAAGGAAAAGTTCCAATGCTGATACTGCACATTGGTGCAAATGACACTTCTGTATGTGATAACATATGGACGATTTGGAGGGTACTGGCAGTGAAGCAATTCACAATGATGTCCTATCCTTGAAGACTCTCAGATTAAACAACTGCATAGGCATATGATGTCAGATAAAACAATGATGCTGCAGCACAAGAAGCAAGAACTGCAGTGTCCATTACAGCATGGAAAAAAATTTCCACTGGGGAAGAGGCTGGACAAAGGCTTTAAACCATTAAAAAGTTAAGATATCAGGACAAGAGCAGATGAGCAATATTTATTTAATGCCAAATTAAAACAACAAAACAAAAACTTACCAAGACATCAGGTAATAACTGACTAATAACCAGGAAAAATTTGAATAGCTTGTTTTGGAGCATATACCGCATTTAGTCACAGGTATTAAAATCCTGCAAGATGCAAATGATTGAATGTTAAAATTGCAAGTTCTGTTTTGTGTGGGAAGTTGTGGGAGAAGGGAAGGCATATTATCATGACCTCTCCCAAAGTTACTGATAAGGGTAAATTATCTTGAATATCTGTAGAACAAATTTCAAAAAACATTAAATGGGGTAATAGTTTGTGTCTGACATAGATCACTAAATCACACTATGGAACAGCAGAAGGGGATCTTTAAGATTCATCCCATAATGTACACGTGACAAAAAGGCATGCTGTGATGGGGAAATTCTGTTTCACTCAGATGTGATAAATTGTCAACTTTGACATTGCTGATGTATCCTTGTAAAATTTTTGAGGAAGAACATTGCTGAAATCCAAAAAGCAATGCAAAAATACAGTGATTATAAATTTAAATGCTGGCCATACTGAGAGCCAAATGTCTGCGGCTTTGTTGCATTTGTCCTCTGCAAAGAGAACAAACTCCTGTTCCAGTATGTACTCCTTAAGTACATACTGTTATGTATGTACTTAATATCTTAAAAGACCAATTTGCTATGTGGCAAATATGAGCTGGATCAGTTTTATTTCATCATAGCATTCAAGAACCTACCTGAGGTAGAAAATTTTGAAAATAAAGGGCCAATCCATCCATCAGACAAAGCATCGTGAAGCCCCTTAGCTGACAGCTGGAACGATTCAGACTAGAAAAAATGCCCTACTCTTTAATTTCTTGTCTCCTCCTTGGTTTCTGCTGTCATTAGGTTTAAGTGCAGCTTTGTGTACCATAACAGAGGTATTAATTTGTTTGTCTGTAGGCAGGTGATTCTTTGAATGGATATTAACTACAGAGCCTTGTCTGTAGGTCACTATGAAAGAAAAGCCTCCTATTTATTTTCATGGAAATTACTTGTACTTAAATCTATGCATGTAGAGCTGATTGATGATGGTGATTTAAGCTCCTCCTTAAAGCAAAGAATACTTATTACTGAAATCTTTTCTCGGAGGCTTCATATCAGTCTACTGCTTAAAAAGGTTGTAGCAGAAATGCTAAGTCACAGCCTGAACCAGTGATTGAGCACCTGGTGGGAAAGCAGGGCCAACATAGGGAGGTGCATGCAATGCATATGAGTGACTAGAAAGGATGGATGCACTCCTTCCCAGACCTCATTTAAAGGTTGGCAGTGGTGGCAAGGGTAACTTGCTGGAGACCCCAGCCTATCTGAGGACTTTTGAAGCTAAGCAGCTTTTTTCCTTTGCTTATGCATGGCTGCTGCACTTGAGTTTATCCTCACTTGCTGCAGCCTGAGACTCTGCTACCCCCTGTCATTGCTTTGTTTTTTATTCATCATGTTATAGTATTACAATGGTATATGTGTATTTTTCTCTTAGCTCAACCAGGATAGCTGCAAGACCCTACTTTCTGCTTCAGTGTTCAGTGCACAGCTCCCTGTCCTACTGGCAGTCCTTACGTAGGGCAGTAGTTCTACCAATATAAAAAACTAGGAAAATGTCTGAGATCAATTCAGAAGAAAGAATATTTAAAGGCTGTGAGGTCTTGTAAAGATTATTCCATGGAGAAACAAAACAAAATTTCATGCCTTAACTTCCACTGCTGTATTTCTCAAGCATACAAAGGAGGAAAAAAAAGTGTTTAACATAATTTTCTTGCCTTTCTGGGTTACAACCTGAAAAGAGAAAAAGCATGCATACTACCTGCTTTCCTTTTCGTCTGCTGATCAGGAATGATATTTAGATGATCACAATACCACAGTTCTACACTACTTCATGGAAACATAATTTTCTGTCATTTAACACAGATAAAGACTGTCCAAGTCTTGAGAAACTTAAAGCTCTATGTTAGCTGTGATGATTTCTCAGAAAATGCATTTCAACTTATCCCTGAGGGCACTCTCAGAGCAAGTATGTCCCTAGTAGAAAGAGAAGAGGTTGGCTGATAGCTTTTCAAAAGCCTATTTACCCTGTGGTTGTAATCCTTCCTTTGAATGCACTGAACAGAGATTTGATTCCAAGAACTGCCTAGTTCAGTGTTGACTAAGTGGTTACTCTGGTTACAATGCTGAATCTGAGGTTATTACCCAAGAATCTGTTGGAAATCCAAGCGTAGTTCTTACTTCTTGAAACTAGATTACTTATGTGTTACTTGTATATTAAGTTGTTGTTGAGCAAGAGGTACTGTTACTCAATGCTGTAGCTCATTGCTGACATAAATTGTAGCATTTGTTATCAAGCCAATCCATTTATTGCATAAGATATCACAGAGACCATAAATACAGGTGCCTGTTTCTTGGGTGGATTGTCATCTTTCATATCCATTTTGCACTCAAGATGGAATAATGTTTGAGTTGAAGCTTTACAGCTGCAGATCTTTATCATATCCTACCTAAGCAGATAAATACAGCCAAGTCTTGTCAGCTAGTATCATTATTTTATTCTGCATTCCCTGATACCTAGCATATTTCTACCAACATATATAAATCATCAAGAAAACAGAGATGAGAAGTACATGAGATAGTATAGTCATCAAAACACATCTACCCATTTAAAGAAGTACCAAGACTATTCAAATCATGCTGATATAGATATTTGTCTAGCATGTTTTATAAACTTGCTTTTAAAAAGCATTTGTGATGTTATCCAAACTATTGCAGTTAATGTGCTTGCCTCTTCTCCTTCCCTCTTTCTTGGACTGGAAGCCCAAAACTGGACACTGTACTCCAATTGCTGCTTTATCAATGACATGTACTAGGATGAATCTTTCAATTTTATTAGTTTTTCTCGTGCACATTAAACAACCCAAGGATACTGCTTTTTTTTTGGGTGCTATGACATTTTGGTCTTGTTGCTCACTGTTCTCACCACATCCTCCTCACCTGAACTACTTTCTAGCCAATTGATCCTCATTATGTATTTGTGCAGTTCATAATTTTTTATAAGCTATAAAACTCTGTGCTTGTCCTTATTGAATGAATCTCTTTTTTTTTTCAAGACATTTCTTCAATTTATCAAGATAATTTTTCACTTTAATCCTGTTCTTCAATCTAATTACAGCCTGGCCAGTTCTGGATCATCTGAAGATTTAATAAATTTCCACTCTATTCCTCCCTATTCCTTCATCCAGATCATAAGAGGAAATATTAGTTAGGTCCAGGACAAACTGGCTGAAATCTACTTACACATCTTTCTATTCTGACATTAAATTTAAAACAGTTTTGAATCCACCCTGTAGCAGTTTCATTTAGTTTTCTGGACTTGCTTATAAAAGTTTTATGTGTAGCTGTATCAAAAGGTTTCCTAAGATTCATGGCATTTATCATTTCTTTCTTATCCCTTCAACCTGTTAAAAGAGTTTGACACTTTTTTTCTTGTAGATGCAAATAGACTAGGGTTCATAAGCCTGGAATAAGAGATGGCTGAAGTCTATAAAATCCTAAAAGGTGGGACAACAGTATGAAGTGAACAATTGTTCCTTGCCAATTAAGGCAGATAAATGTCTTATGAGATTTTGAGGTCTTAGCTGGTTTCCACATGTCTCTCAGCTGGATACTCACATTTCCATATTTGGGGCTACTTCTACTCTTATTTCCCTCATCTGCACTGACATCACTGAGGTATTAATATTTCTTTACAAAGACCTCTTGATCATAAATAAAATTTCATAACTCAAAAGATTAACAAAATAATACAGGATTTCTCCACTTCATCCTAATTACAGTAAATATAGCAATATATATATAGCAATAAATATAGCAATTGAGCAAGAGAATTACTTATTTACACCAAAGTTTTCTGAGCCAGTGACATTTACCAGACAAAATTGGGTTTTTTACCAAGGACTAAAGAACTGTTTTCTGCTCAGTACTATCTCTGATTGAAGAGGTTTGCTTGGATTCCCATGAGGGCTACACAACCAAGATGAAGACTAGCAAGCAGCAGGTGTGAGCAGGCTACAGGCACTGTGAATATTTGAGAATAAATATATATCTCAAAAGTGGAGAAGTATGGCTAAATGAAGCTAGAGGCTATCTATATCAGCATTGGTTGAGCAAGGTGAAAAAGGATTTATGGACAGGTTTTAAATGATACTTGCGTTATATGCTGTGGGAAGATTTATTGGAAATATCAAGCTTAAGTTCATGTGTTGGTGACAAAAACAATACTGCTCAAGGGTTATTTATTCATGTATTTCTAACAGATTCAAAAGAATCAAAGGAGGGAAAAAAGTCTTTTAATGCGGAGAGCGGTCTTTCACTGAATACAAGCCAATAGGAACAAGGTTGTCACCAGAGAAGTTTAAAATGGTGCTTAATTTTATCTTTCATGTCTCAAGTGTTTCCTGCTGCACTGAGGCTTGGAATCTTTAAATAGAACCTTTCAAGGAGACTATCACATGGTTTGTTTTGTTTGACCACATAATGCAATGACAACCAGGCTTGTACAGCTTCTAGGTGTTGCAGACAGGGAGCACAGAAATGGTATTGCTACCGCCACAAATTATTTTTCTACCATTTAGATTCCATTCTGTTTTGACTTATAATCCACTACTATAATCATGCCCTAAGGTCAGTCTTGGATATACAAAGGTTTGTAAGAAAGCAATATATCTTATTTTCTCTTCTGTTTGTTATTAACAATCTGAAGTCGTGGAGGAAGACAGAAACATATCCAAGGTATTCTGGGGAAAAAAATAGGATTGTTGGATTTTTTTTCAGATATTATTTATCCAGTAAAATTGATTATATTAATCAAAAATTTAATAGGGATAACTTTCTTGAAGTCTACCAGAGTAACTATTTAGACTATTTCTTTACGTTTTGTTCATAAGAATTTTGAGATCTTATTATTATGAAATACATAAGACCAAGAATTATAGCCCTTTATTTGTTTTTTTTCTGTCAGTCTCATTCCCATTAGGGTCTTGTTACCTATGCCATGACAACAGTATTCTAATTTATCTATTTCTCTCTTCTCTGGTAATGAATTAACAATGATGGGAACCATAGCAACTGAAGCAAAAACTTCATTAAGCAAGAACAATTTTTCAGTTAACATTGTACAATGTGAAATTGCTTAGAGTAACCAAGTCTTCCACAGAATGGTCATAACTAGAACAGAGAAGGCAGTTAAGCTGAACCCTAGTGTCTGTATTCCAAAGGAGTCTGTATTCCAAAATGTAAGATGATAACAGGTTTTCTCCTTAAGTATAACCATCAAAGATTGTCACTGAGTGGCAAAAAGCACTTACTAAATTTAAGATTTCAAGAAAACACTTGGCAGCAGTCATAGTGACTCATCCTGAAACATCATAAGCCAACAAAAACAGCTAACACCATCAAAACTTTATATTAAAGTGAACTTCCAGCTGAAATGAAGCAATTTAAATGAACTATTTAAAGTTTAGCCAGAAAAGCATCTGTTCCATCACTCTGTTTTTGAGGTTGCCAATAAACTTTGGTGCCACAGAAAGATACAGGAGTGGACATAAATATTGAGTATCACGTTTTAAGTTTTGAAGATTATTTTCCTCTTCTAAATGAAATCTCATTCAACATGTGAAACTGGAGGCTTACTTATTCTTGCAAAAAGGCTGGGGTTAATAAGGTATGACAAAATGTTAATGACGTCTCCAGCAATGCATTCTTCAAGAGCTATTTCAAAAGATAAAAGAACCCAAAAGTTAATTAATACTGAGGGTAAACATCCTACCCCAAAAGATCTGCTGGTACAGGCTTTCTGTAAGCTACACAAGAGCTTATTTATTGAAGCACACAAACTGAAACAAGAGGAATGTAATTAACCTGTCATCTGTTGAGAAAGAAATACAGGAGGGCAGAAAGTGTCCAGCAAGTCCTTCAAGTACACTGTGAACACTTTTTAATATATATTTGAAAGATAAGGAAGGCATTCTCTTCTCACTAATAAGGCCAAGCTAATTAAGATTGAGATGAAGGAAAGCAACTTAGTGGAAGTGACCATAAATCTGGAGTGCTTGTGATGCATAAGAAATTGAGAAGAGAGTGGCAAAGCGGAAATATTTTGTATTGGAGGAAGAGTGAATTAAATAAGCTCACAGGAGAGATATTAGGCTACAAGGACCAAGTCTAAGTATGCATACACAAAATGAGATATGAAGAGAAAGATGCATGGAAAGCCTAAGAAAACCTACAGAACAGAGCATAACCAGCGGTAAACACCCAAGTGAAAGTGTAAGTAGAGGGCATATGTGCAGCCTGCCAGGGTCCAGTGACAGGAGGTCAGGCGCAGGATCGTGAAACAGGTATATTGTCCTTATATTTCATAAAACAGCTCTTCAATAATTCATCCAGTATGTTTACAAATGCTTTCACAGTATTAGCATCCTAAGTATTATCTTGTGAAAGTTTAACCAGTCATCTTAGAAAACAGTGTCTGCTTCTGTTTGCCTTGAATTTGTATTGCCTTTTGTATTGTGAGCTGAAAGTATTTAAGTCAGTTTTACATGTGTATGGGAACTGCTGAGTCACGGCCTGAACCTCTGATTGATCACCTGAGGCGAGCCATGAGTCAGCCAGAGGAGCACAGGTGAAGGCAATTCACCTGTGCTGCCGGAAGGGGTGGAGCCAGGCTCCAGCCCTCCTAGACCTATTTAAGAGCTGGCTACCAGTAGGGAAGGATCTCTTCTGGAGATTGCCTCTTCTGGTATTTTGTAGGTGAGCCCAGCATAAGGGTAAGCTTTCCATTTATTCTCTTTTGTTATCATTGTCCACTTTGCCTCACTCTCTTGATTATAGTGTGTTTGTAACATCTTGATATCTATTGATTATGCAACATATGATATCCCAGTCATGGGATCTATTTTAAAGTTTGTTAAGAGAAGTCCTATAGGACTTTGTATTAATTCAGTGCTAACACAGCAGCATAAACTGAATTTCTACAGATATCAACAGGAAAATCCAGGAAGTTTGGCTAGGTGGTTTTGGGGAAGTGTAGTACTGGTAAACGCTGTTCTTGCATTAATGTTTATAGTGCTGTAATTGTATTTAATTCAAGAACGCTTCCTTAAGTTACAAGCACAATAAATGCCTGAAGACCAAAATGTTTAAGATAGCAAAGCAAACTGTCAAGTACTTAGTGGCTTCCATTGTCCAAGTACACTGCAAAAGAACTTTGAATAATCATTATTTACAATGTCTTTTGTAAGATGGCTGAAAGGCATAAGCAAAAATATAGTCAATATAGAATATATATAATATAAACCTATGATTAAAATGCGATCAATATAAATTATATACATGCATAATTTCTAAGTGTCTTCTCACAGGTTTTTTTTGTCTCTGACATGGCCCTTAAAAATGCTATTATTTATTTTTCAAGGAATATACTAGGTAATATTCAAGGTTTATGTCATCTTCGAAATAATCTGTAAGAACTTCACTGAAGTCTCTGTCTCTGAAGTAACAAATAAGCTTTGAATTTTAAAAGTCAAGAATATCTGTAGAGAATTCTAGTAGAAATGAAAACCTTAGAATTCAAATAGAATTCTACTAAGAAGCTTCATAAATATGAAGGTTCAGACAGAGAAGCCATGACAGTTTGTAAGATGAATAGCTGACACTGTCTGCCCACTAGTTATCTGAGAAATGTTGCATGGATTCAGAAGCCTTTGACTTAATCAGATACATCCTTTGCAAGATAAAACATCTTGCCTTTGAAGGAGTACACAGGCATTAACAGAGATCTAATCTCTTGGTCAAACACCAATCTGATTTCATATTAAATTGCTTTGATTTCTAAGTTAGAGTACAGGTAGAATGTGCAAAGATATTTGGAAGACATTAATTGGGTTGTGGGGACCAGAAGCGAAACAGGTCAAAAGCATGTTGTTGTAACTGGTTTTTAATTCTTGAGACTTTTGTATCACAGAGCATTCTTTCAGAATGACTACTGCCATGGGAATATGAAAATTCCATCTTTGTTTTAAACCTCTAGACATAAAAACACTATTTTTTTCTCTGCCAATCCATCATCTTTTCTAATGATGTCACATGTCTATTGCATTGTAGTCACTTAGCAGGAAAAAAATTACCAACCTCCTTATGTCAAAATTTGTCACAGTAAGTTAAAGCTTTAACTGTGAGTGTGATTAATAACTTTTTGAGATACTGAGTATTATGTACTGCTCTGTCTTTATCCTAGAAAGAAAATCTCTTCAACATTTTAGGGAGCACATGCCATTCGAAAGAATTTCAAAGTT
The DNA here is from genome assembly GCF_951394365.1 of Tetrao urogallus. NCBI lineage: Eukaryota > Metazoa > Chordata > Aves > Galliformes > Phasianidae > Tetrao > Tetrao urogallus. The sequence goes on from NC_136817.1 coordinate 57,288,797, forward strand.
AAAATTATGTGATAGATTATTTGCATTGCTGAGACACACATTCGTAATATTTCTTTCCCCTGTGAGATGGAAGAGTTAATGCATCCCCCACAGAGGAAAATAAGCATGCTTCTTTTTAAGAATATTTTATTGTTGTAGGACAGAATATGCTGATTCTACTTTTTCATTCTCTTTTTTTGTCCAATGCAAATTGTACCTCAACTTCTGTGATGAATTCATAGTGTTCTGTTGTGGTTAAAAAATAAAAATATAAAAATACATGAATAACTTTCTCTTCTATATATATATGTAGTCTCTCTTTACTAAAGAGAAATACAGAGAGACTATATTCTAAAGAGAGATGCACAATATGCAGGATATATGCATTTAAGGGGAAAAAATGATCTGTATTGGTGAACAGAGCACTGAATACGGTCATTACAAAGCAAACAGAAGTTTTAAGCAGGGCAAGAAATTTCTGTTAAAAAACACAAGAAAATGCACTGTTCGGAGTCATAGCCATGTTTGATTGTTTCTTAAGATGATCTTAAGCTGATTATACAGAAGCTCTATAAAACAGGAAGAGAGGAAAGCTATGGAGCTAACACATTTATGCCATTGCAGTAGGTGGCATCCAAAAATCACAGGCAAGTGCATTTTTTCCATGAATTAACTTAGTTCCAGGTAAGATTTCATGAAAATTTAAGGGCTAAGAATATCTTAGAAACTTTGCCAAAAATCTTTACAGTAAAACCATTTTGGATATGAGGCTTCACCATACCAATGGCGATGGTGCAGAGGTAATCATTAAGAAGTGGATACAAAGCTCGAATGCTAACTCCAGAGCTGGGGGAGTAGACTACCAAGCATGAGGATTTGTTGACTAATTAAATCCCATGAAGTTCAGGAAAGTGACACAAATCATGGATTTTGAGAGGTGCAATGGCCGCTGTCCACATTTTTAACACCTTGGAAAGCCAAAAGTATCGTGGGACTATGCCTGAAGTAGAACTGGATGCTGTTAACTATATGATGCAGGGAAGCTATGTTTTCTGGGGAGGTGTTAAGCTAATCAAAATAACATAGTTGACCTCCAAAAAGAGCTGGCTCATTGCAACCAACAGGATGTAAAAATGTTGAGAGAACCTGCATCCTCTACAAAAAGCAATGAATGAAGTGGTTGTGACAGTGGGAGTTAGAAAACAAGCTGAGGTTTTCTTTGGACATAGAAGATTTCCATGCTGGCTTCACACTTGAATTTTTTTTTTTTTTTACCCCCCTCAACCAGCAAACTTCTCTCACCAGATAACTACTTCAGCCAGAAAAAGTGAGATTCTACCCAGGCTATTTTGTGGCTGCTATTTACTTGCCATAAATATTTAGTGTGAGTTTGCTGTTAGAATATCAATATGTCCCTTACTTTCACATTGCCTTCATTTGCAAAGTTAGACTCTGTAATTTATCCACTAGCTTTATTCTGCCATGGGTGCATTTATCAGCATTTAAAAGGAGAAGGAGAAGCTGATTTATTCAAAATGTAAAATCTGCAACATGACTGGGAGGCTGTGGGACAGTCTGACCTTGCTGGTGTCCCAAAGCTCTTCCTGGTAGAAGTAATGCTAACAAACTCAAAGCCAGCAAGAAAAATTATAGTCGTGATTTTACATGTCTGAAATTGTGTGAAGATAAAATCAAGCTATGCCATCCTGGACATTTGGTAATCTATTCTAAAAACTGAATTACTCCTGAGCCCCTACAACTTCTGCAGTTACTAAAAGCTGAGAGTCTGTGAAGCCTCAGGTTTCACTCCTAAGGACAGCCAGCTACTGGCCAAGGGCAGATCTTCAATGAAGGCAGGAAAGGTCAAAATTTCCATCTTGGTTTAAAAAAAAAAAAAAAATACTTATTAACTATTTTTATAATAAATTAATATTATACTTAATTTCTGTGTAATAAGGTATTCATTTATGATGATGCTGTTTTCTGCCATATTGCTTCAGAATTTCTTAATGATAGAATTCAGATGGGACTAAGCCTGTTTGATGCTTGCCTCATCAATACCTTACTTGAACATGCTATTTCTACATGTCTTCCAATACTATCTGCTAATTGTTATATATATGAGGGATATGCTCAAGAAAGTTTTTGGAAGGACTATTTTCTCAGAACTGCTTTCTTGCTATTTATATGCAGTCAGTTCTGTGCAATCTGCTAGAGCTGTTACAGAGTAGTCTCTGAACTTTCATGCAGCTTTTGTGACATCTGTGAACCAACTCAAACTGTTTATTGAGAGGACTTGACAAGCTACATTCTGCTAGATCAGAACATTAGTGTCAGCAGGGTGAGCAAACTAAGGAAGACTGAATGGCCTGCATAAAAATTGAATGCATTATTGTGTCTGGAGAGGCTAGTGAAAATATCTACTTTGAAAACTTGAAAGCTTTAGTCCGTCGCTTAGACCCTCTGCAGGAGTGCTGTAGAGAAGTAATCATCCCACAATCAGCTAGCATCAGGAATAGAAGACAGTGCTGACAGAGACTTAAAGGACTTTTCCAACATGTATCCATTTTCAGGCATTTTTGAAGGTCAAGGAACTATAGGAAACTCTTCTCTACAGAGAAAATAAAGTTTAAAAAAGAAGAACTTGATGTTCTTTTTGCCTGTGAGTATGGCATCCGAAATCTCAACCACTAGTAGCTTTGGCTTAAATAACAATTTTCAAATGATTTTTTCTTGGTTTATGGAGGGCTTATAAGAAGGCAACTGTTTCCACTCAGTGTGTGAAATGTGATTAATTGTAGGTGACTTTGATGGATGCTGCTTCTGAAAGCAATGAAATTGAGAAGGGGCTTAATCAATGGGGTATGATTGGAACACGTATATTCAGGAAACAACAAAAAAATCTGCAGAAGGTAAGCACAGAACGCATCAGACTTGTAAAAATCCTTAGAAACAAGGCGGAGATCACAACCCTGATCAGTGAGTGTAGCTGTCAATCTTGAGTTCTCTACAGAAGCTCTGAAGGAGATATCAACAAGCCAGATAGCTCCTCTGTGTCAAAACTGAGAATTCTAGGGCTTAAGAACTGAGCTGCTCCCTTCAGGCCAACTAGGAGTTGAGGCTTTGAAAAAATCAACAATGGAATATCAAAAGAGAGAACTTCTTTGCTGGAGGTTCCGGGGTCCATGAAAACATGGCTCATCTGAGAGATGAGAATCTGCTTCTTTCACAGTTCTGTATCTAGGCCCTAAAAAAAGCCACAGCATTCAGCTCCTGGCTATTTCAGTAGTGGCCACTTACAAAAGAGAGCTTGGTGACTTCAGAGGGAGCTTTTGGGATCTTACTTTTGATAAAGAATTGCACAAGCAACCACATGCACACAAAGCCAAATTCATTGGGGAAACAAGAAGGTTTTCATTCTAAAGAATTATTTTGAAACTGCCAGCAAGGTTTATCAGGAATGTTAATTTTTAGCTGTCTTTTAGCTGTCTTTCACTCGGACAGTGGCCAAGTGCATGGAATGGAGCACATGCAGCCAGTCTAAGACCCTGCCTCCAACTGGGGCAATTCAGGCCACTTCTGTTCGAGAGGAAAATACCAGAGCCGCAGGCATTTACCTTCTGGATGCTGAAACAGAGAACAGTCTGCAAAGAACAAATTTCACTGAATGCATGAAAGCCAAACTTTTCACCTCTGTGGTTTGTAAATATTGGAAGTGTATTAGGCAGGATGATCTGCACAAAAGAAAAATGAGCATGTCTCTGCAGAGCAGGAAAGCCACAAGAGCTGTCAAACTCTTCAAACTGCCCAATAATTGCAGTTTTGTCGTCCAGGAAGTATTGGGAAGTGTGAATAAATACTACAAGACAAGGAAACACTGAAGTATTACTAAATAAGCTGGGCTGATCTCAAATATATTTCTTCTCAGAATGATAAATGAGGTTTTGTGTACAAAGGCTTAGTTGTTAATTATTTTAGAATACTCAGTTTGGCTTGGTGTATTACCCAAGCTCTTGTCAGAGCTAAAGTTTGGGAAAGCTTTGCACAAATGGCATTCTTAAGTTAGATACGTGTGGACCAAAGGTTATAAAAATGCGCTATTGGAAGGATGATGATATGCTGGCATAGGCTGCCAAAAGAAGTTGTGGATGCCCCATCCCTGGAGATGCTTGAGGCCTGGTTGGATGGAGCTGTTACCTAGTGGTTGGCTACCCTGCCTCTAGCAGGGAAATTGAAAATGGACGATCTTCATGGTCATTTCCAACCCAAGTCATTCTGTGATTCTATGAAAAATCCAACGTGGGCATGGGACATGACTGGAAATCGATTAAAGTGTTTCCTGTCTTCTCTTTTAAGAAGCTGAAAACCACAAAAAGTCTTCAAACTTGGTGTATGGTGTTAGTGTTCTCTAATATCTGTAATTCTGATATTTAACAATAACATTTTACTGTAAATAAGGTGAATTTTTATTATTGCATTATATGGTCTCTTTGAAGTATATATATTTTGCTATAAAGAAAGACGATGTAGTAAAAGAAAGAAAGGTATTTGAGCTCAGGCATTTTTGTGAGAAATATGATAAAAAAGAATATTGAAAGAATGCAGGTTTTGACTTCCTGTAATGTGTTTAAGCAAGTCTGGGCACGTCCTATTTTAGTTTTATAAACTGCATCATGAGCCAGTTGTGCTGCTCTAAACGAACATAATACAGTCCTTAACTCTGTTCAGAAAATAAGCCCTTGCCATGGCAATGAAGGAAAACACACAGTGATATACAGAAGCAACTGAGCAGGGGTCTTGCAGAAGTGGAGTGTGCAGTGTAGAACCAGAGGCATTTTTGTTTAAAATTCATAGCTTTTCTAGGAAAGGAAGCACAGGTTGTGAGTGTTCATACAAATCAAAGTATTTCCAGCAGTTGTTTCTGCCAGGTGCACAGCAAGCCATGCTGTGTTTGTGCTTTCATGAGCTTTGCAAGGCCATAGACAGATGTTTTCCAGGTCTCTCTCTGCTGACGGGAGATGGCTCTGTGCCTACCTCTCCACATGGCAGTCACTGCCCTGTGGCTCTTCTGGTTCAGGCTCCTTGGATGCTCTGTACTCAACCTCAGGTAAAGCCAGCTGCCTCACTTACATTGGTAGGTTAATGCTGCAGGCTGACTGTCGGGTAAGATATGCTTAACAACACTTCAGCTAGCCAAGCCATGGAAACAGAAGCAGCGCAGCAATGTCAGACCACTATTATTGGACCACTAAAATTGATATGATTATATAAAGTTGAAGGAGTTTTTAATACAGTTTTTACAAATATCTTTATGTGAAAACCTGGTAAAAATCGAGTGCCCCCTAAACAAAATCTTCCAGTAATTTCTGTAATGGAACACTGGATTGCATCATCCTTTTCATACTTAATAAGTTCCATCAGGAGATAATTGGGTTCTCCTGCTGGTCCAGAACAGCACTACACTAGTGGTTATCAACTCTTTTTCAAAACCAGCATAGATTTCCTCATGATCAGATAGAAACTTTCTAGCTCTTTCAAAGATATTTTTGGCTAAGGCCAAACTACAAAGTATGTGCTGTAAAATCGTCTTTTCCCCTCTTCCAGTTTAAAATAATCTTTTCTGCATTAACCAACCAATGCTCTAGGGATTGTAGAGAAGGTCTTAAAGTGTGGTGCAGCAGCACCACAGCAGTACCCATCTCTCTTTTCATGTATGTGACATTCAGTAAAACTGTTAATTGTTTTTTTTTCTCAACAAAACCTTTTGGTCCTCTATTGGCACTGGACTCTCAATCTTCCTTCTTTGTGCCCACCAGCATGTCCATTTTAAATCCCTCTATCTTACCATCCATGTTCATTGATTCATGGTCTTTGTTGAAGAGGCCAGCATAAAGCTGTGCAGCAAGAGTGTCATCATTTTAATTGAGCATCGATTATTTAAAGAGCACAGTTGTTACTTTGGTTGATGAAGCCACCTCTCAGACTGACATCCACTCTGAGAACAGAAACTTGTGGTAATTTACCAGACCCTTTTTATATCCCTTATCAGGATTCATTTCACCTTTTACTGTCCTGCAATACTTATGTCTGACAATGGGTGCTGTACTCAGTGCTTCACTGACTGATAAAGGCAATGCCTTGGTGATTAGATATCTTTGAATACTAATCTGCAGTGAAAAACATATGCATATATTTATATGAACGGCATGGCTTTTATGCTGAAATAAAATCAAATTAATACTTGGCTGTTCTGGAAATACCAATATTTAATTTAATATTCTTTTATTTCATTTTTTTTTTTTACTGGAGAAAACTTCCTCTCTATCATGCCTCATTTCTAGAAATACACAAGGTTAAAAAACAGCAGGGATTTTTAAGCTTCTTTTCTTAGCATGTTGGAAAATACTTCAGCATCTAATTAATGAATATTTTGTTTCTAATTGTGCATGTGCATGAGACCCCATTATGTTTATTTTAGGAGATATTACTGTGGCTTAAAAGCATATTTTCACAGGAGGGCATGTTAAAGGATATGTGTCACACCTTGGATGAAGCTGAGATATTTAAGGAGTGAAACATCTCTGTTTTAGCAGCCAAAAAGTACAGAAGAGTTTGAACAGAAAACAAATAACTTTCAGAGTGAGATTCTCTGCTTCTCCCAAACCAGACTGAAAATAAAAATTCCAAGGCTCTCTTTTCAGAGGAAGAACGTTTACAAGAAAACTAAATGTGCAAAAGTATCCTTACACAGTTGGAATAAGAAGGACGTCTTTCATGGTTGACTGTTCTGTGTAATGTGCTTTGGCCTGAGACATAAAAAGCAACACAACTGAGAAGTATCTATGGCCTTGAAAGTTAACTACAGAGTATTCACATATTCTGTCAGTTGTTTTGCTGAATGTCTGAAGTTGCCCTAAGTCAGCAACACACAGAAGGGAGATGACTATATTAACCAGTTAATGACAAAAAGGAAATGTCACAAAGTGAAAATGATGCTGCTGTAGCCTGGAGGCATTCATCTTAGCAGAAGGCTGGATACCCGTAGAGGAAGAATGGGAAGTCCACAACAATCCCATTATAATCAGTACTGCTGAGCAATCTTACATGCAGGGATTAGTACCAAATTCAGTGTTATAAATGAATTAGGAATGTTTCCTGCCTGGGAAGTCTGGGTGGGGGTTTATGCACGTGTATAACATATAACTAAATTGAAAAGGCCTAACCTTTAAGATATCTTGCCAATAATCTTTTAGAGCTACACAACGGACAGTGATAGGTGAATTTTTTTAATAATAACTGCAGCTGTAAATTTATGGATGCAAAACTGTTAGCAGCTACTCAGACTTGTATTGAGAGGGATGTAAAAATAGCACATTTTCAGCTGTTGTGTACCGCTTCCGATGGGAAAATGCTGAATCTGCTCTGTGGGTTCTTTTTTATTTGTGATCCAGAATTATACAGTGCAGTCATACTGACATTTAATAATGGTCTTATTATTGTCCTGAAATACTTGCTCACCAGCTGCCAAGCAACAACATTTTATTTGCCCTCATATGCTGTATGGCTTCCCATAAATGAAATGATATTTGTTCTTGACAAATGTCTCAGGTAAGACGATGTGTTTAGCAAGAGTTAAAGCCTATCAAAATGAAGGTTGATCTATACTAAGGGGTGAACTGTCATTCAGTCATTGCTAGGAAGGCTGCAGGAGTCTCAGCAATGAAGGGTAACAGTCCTATTTTGTTTCATTGGTCTAGTTTTTGTTTGCTTGTTTGTGTTGTTGTTTTCCTGAGGAAAAAATGTGTTTAACCAAGTTATGCTGCAGACACATTTTTCCTGGTGGTATAAAGCAAGCTGCTGTGCAGCGCACTACAGGCTTATTTTTAGGAAAACACATCAACAAACAAACCAATTTGAGGGAAAGTTTGGTTAGATCAGAGCCTGGACCTTGGAAAACTTGCTAAAAAGTCACAAATCTTGGAGAGAACAAAGAAAAGGATGATGTTACAAGGGCAGATAGAAGCCAACAGATCTGCTAGCTGAAGCCCAGCAATTTGTGCCTGCCAAGCTCTGAATGAGAAGAGGTGGTTTCTTTGTCTATTGCTACTTTTTGTTGTTTGTTCTGGTGCTTATTGTAGGAAAGAAAGCAAGGGTGGTGAGAAAATGTTGACTGTGGTGTCAGTGAAGTAAATGGGCCAAGTTCACTGCCAGTGTAACTCAACATAGCTGCAAACGATGAAGCTAACACTGGGCAAGTCCACCACCCTTTACTTTCCAGTTGTTTTGGTGCATACTCATTGGAGAGGGGCTTGCATTAGTCCATAAGTTCATGTTATATTTTAGTCCATGTAGCATGCATATATTCAAGGTGATGTAAAAAATGTCCACTATTAAGACTGAGGGAAGGGGGAGTGCTTATTTCATGATTTTTTTTAATAATTTTCCTTGGATGCACATACTTTTTTTTGTCTTTTTTCATTTTTCTCTTTTTTTCTTTTTTTTTTCTTTTTTTTCTTTCTTTTTCTTTTCCTTTTTTTTCTTTCTGTAAACATTCCTACTTTTTGCCTCAGGCCACATTCACCCAAGTCTCTGAAGTACGTACAGACCCCTTCCACACTGCAGTAGGTGAGAACCCATCCTGCACATGTTCTGAGATCACTGAATGTTATACCTGCTCTTCTGCAGGACTCATTTTTTCACTCAGCATTGCCCTAGCACATTTACATGGGCACAGGCTTGTATTGTTGTTACTGATTATTAGCAGGTCTGTGTATCTGGAAGGCACAGTCATGAGCAGTGGCAAGATGCAGTTTGCATCTTGAGTTGTTAATGAAACTACCAGCTTAATCATACATTCATGGAGGGAAGCAGAGATGGAGTGTTTATGGCTTTGCTCTTCATTTTTACCATTTCTGTTCCTTGGTTTGTGCGTGTTCTCTTTAGGTTTCCATTTCTTAGCAACCTCCTTCCCCTTCCTTGTTAGTCCATCCAGTAACAGTTCTGTGAACATTTACAGCATGAGATTGCAGGGAGGATATATATGTTCTTCCCTTCTAGGATACAAATTTATCTCATTCATTTGAATTACTTATTCGTATCCTGCAGTAAAAGGTGGTTCTGCCATGCACCATTAATTGTGTTGAATTTTCTTGGAAGGATGTGAAGGAATTTTCTTTGTGAGGTTGTGCTCCAAAAATTTTTTTTTGTCCCATTCAAATCTTATGTAATATTCCTCTTATTGCCATGCCTTCACCTTGTGTTCTTAAGCTTTTTGTTTAGGTTTCTTGTTTTTTTTGTGTTGAGGATAACAGATTATAGCCAGAGAAATAGTGTCTGAGATTTTCTCATATCGTTTTCAAAGTTTTTTGCTAACATGGTTACGCTGAGTTCTTCTTTTTTTTTGCAGGTGAACTTTAAAGAAGTAGCAGAACTGGAGGGTACAGAGAAAGTTCTCAGTGATTTTCAGGTATCATCTTCACACATACTGATCATTAGTAATGAGAACACAGAGACTGAGATCTCTGCGGAAAGGGACCTGGGTGTCCTGGTGGACGACAGGTTGGCCATGAGCCAGCAGTGTGCCCTTGTGGCCAAAAAGGCCAATGGCTTACTGGGGTGCATTAAAAAGAGCGTGGCCAGCAGGTCAAAGGAGGTGATCCTCCCCCTCTACTCTGCCCTGGTAAGACCTCATCTGGAGTACTGCGTCCAGTTCTGGGCTCCCCAGTACAAAAAAGACAGGGATCTCTTGGAAAGAGTCCAGTGGAGGGCCACGAAGATGGTGAAGGGCCTGGAGCATCTCCCCTATGAGGAAAGGCTGAGTGAACTGGGTCTGTTCAGCCTTGAGAAAAGGAGACTGAGAGGGGACCTGATCCAGGTCTATAAATATCTAAGGTGTGGGGGGCAGAATGGCGAGGCCGGACTCTTTTCAGCAGTGTGTGGAGACAGGACAAGGGGAAATGGCCAGAAACTGGAGCATAGGAAGTTCCGCACAAACGTGCGCAAGAACTTCTTTACAGTGAGGGTGATGGAGCACTGGAACAAGCTGCCCAGGGAGGTGGTGGAGTCTCCTTCTCTGGAGATGTTCAAGACCTGCCTGGATGCCTACCTGTGCTACCTGGTGTAGGGAACCTGCTTTGGCAGGGGGGTTGGACTCGATGATCTCTGGAGGTCCCTTCCAACCCCTACAGTTCTGTGTCTGTGTGATTCTGTGTGATCTTCCTACATGATTATCGCTCTGACAATGAAAAAGGTCACTTTCCATACAAAACTGTTCAAGCCCACCAAGTTTTGTAATGTCACAACTATTGATAAAATTATACATTTTATACATTCTTTCACAGTTCTCATACAGCCCTCAAACATCCAATAAGCTATAAAAATAATTGGGAAGCCGTGTAAAATATTTAAACCAGGTGTAGTGAAATGTCAGAACAGTCTGATGCTTTACAGAGCATTCTGACAATTCATTCTTTACAATTCACTTATGTTGTTAAAAAAAAAAACAAATAAATAAATAAAAAATTCCAGTTAGTTTAGAGTAATGAGATTAGGAAAGGCTCATAGCCTAGAAAGAAAATGCAAGAAATTCAAATATCTATCATGTAGTGTACAAACTTGACTCATCAACTAGCACAATTATTTTCCATTGTTTACTTGCAGTACTTTTATTAATGAGAGATATCAGCTTGCTTTGCCAAAAGTAAGAGTTAGTATTCAGTGAACAGAGACAAAATATATTTGCAAGAATGTTTGTAAATTCTTATCTGCAGATTAAATAACTATTTTTATATTGGTTTTGTTCAATTTTTCTAGCAAACCAACTCAGAAAATATACTTTTACACAAATGTATATGGAATATAATGCTAAATGTGCTTGTTTTCTAATTACGAAACAAACAAACAAATTAGTGAGAAAAAAGTATTTTGAGGAATAAACTTCAGAAGCTAAATAGATGTCAGACAAACAAGGAAGAGAAAATCTGTATACACTAACCTAACTCCAAATGTGGATATTCCAGTCCTGAGATCAGGACAGCCAGGTCAGCACAGAGCTGTGCCAACTGAATGGAGCTAACTCATTTATGCAGCCTCTGGGACCCAAGTGAGTATGCAGAGTGGCAGCGTGCCATGTAGACGCACTGTCCTTCCTGGGCTATCTTGGCAATGTCTCCCAAGGCACAGCATTGTGTAACACAAACATGTCCTTAGTTGACCAACCAGCCCAGGCAGCGAGCAAATTCCAAATAGCAAATGCTCAGACAAAGGACTGTAATCGTTTATGAATGCTCTGCAAGCACAGATATTTGCTCAGATGAACCACTAAATAACAAACGAAGGGGAAAAATCTGGGACCTTATTATAGACAATACATTAGCAGAGAAAGGAACTAATTTCAGCCTCCTCTCCCCAATTTGTTTGCTGCTGCCGTATCATCAAGCTGCCAAAATTATAGCTGCGTTTTCTGAACCTCATTTTAATATTCAGAGGAGTTTTATCTCCTATTATTTTTCTTGTAACTCTTACAAGCAGGGTACCACATACATTTTTCCCTCACTGTTAAGAAGTGTGAAATTTGCAGTAGTACTTTTTGATATATTTCAAACATACTGTTGTGTTCGCCTGTACAAAAAGCACTCCATTGAATGTGCTCTGCTGCTCTATTCATCTTATTTCTGAGGTCTGTTTGGAAGTTCACACTCTTCTGTCATTGCTTATTTGCTGCAGCACACAGTGAATTGCTTAGTAGTGCTTGAAGATCCTTCCATCTCAGCAAAAAAAGGTTTTATTTTTATATCACAAATATTAATAATAGTTCAAATTGAGAAAAGACTTAGAAAGTACGGTTGAAAGTATGAACACATATGGACATATTTTAGAGAAAGAGAGACCTGAGCACATGCTTGATTGCCATCCCAAAGCCCAAATCTAGCTCTCAGAGTGATAGAGCCACTTATGGGAACTTTGCTACAATATCCTGCCAAGAATAGGGTCAGGCATGGCATTGCACCAGGTTCCTGGGGATTCATCCAACATATTATACCTTCTCATTTCTGTAAGACCAACATCTAGCCTGAGAAGGATTTACAGTCATGGGGGTAACTTCAAATAGATCAAGCATTTGGTATCTGGACTCTTTCATGCTTGTTACATCAAACTACTTCATCTACTTCTATGATCCTTGGAAAGAAAAAACATTATTCAAAATATCATGTATTTTTTGGAAACTTATACTTTAGTCGTATGAATATTTCATGCATATTCTTTTGCAAAACACAAGTAGAAGTAGATCATTTTCAAATACCAATTTTTATATTAAGCAGTTATTTCTCTCTACATTTTCATGAACTGTACCATGTGATATTGATTTTGCCTTATCTTGAAATGAACCTACTCTTGTTATATGGGCAACGGAATCTGAAGAGATGCATGATTTAGTTACTTTTTCTTCTGTTATTTCCTCTCTTTGGCAGAGGGTGGTGGTACTATTTTACTTGTGTATTCCTAACAGCTAATTAGGCCAAATTTCACTCCTGCAAATGTGTCTCCTTTTAAATTCAGTAAAATGTTGTAAGATGGAAGAAAGCCATGTTTTGTGCTGTGAATTTTTTGTTATTTTTAATTTTTATAATACTGTAACAAGAAGATGAGCAAGAGCATTTATACAGTTAGCAACTGATGCAACAATCAATTTTCATGTTGTATATCAAATATTTTATGTCTAAGTAACCTTAGATATAAAAATTGATGCTCAGGTTGCTTAACTTGAAACATCTTCCTGGATGTCAACCTGCATTTCAGGTCTCTCACGTACTTTACAATGAAAGCAACTCTTCCAGAGGCTCAGACCTTTTTCGTATATGGGGTATTTACATGCCATGGCCTGGGGACAGAGAGGGGGATGGAACCCAGCAGTACAGCTCAGGATTCAGAAGACAAAGTGCTCTTGGCCAGAGTCAAGAATTGTCTGCAGCTGCTGAGCAGCCTCCTGAGCATCTCTGGACACATGCAGTACCCAGTTCTCAAATGTAAAGAGAAGTCATCTTTCTTCTCCTGGGAACAGAGGAGCTGCCAAAGATAGTGGGAAGGAGATAAAGCCTCTGTCAGCCCCTCAGGAAACCCGTATCTGAAACGACCAGCTTGGTGTTTGTAGGATGGAGGCCAAAACTGCACAGAATTTAGAACAAATCACTGTATTATTGCAGCAGCTATACTCTTCTAGTCCTAGAAGAAAAATCAAGCTTCAATGATCCAGGTTTACAATTATAAGGCAACACAAAATTAGGGGAAATTTTTTTCCAGTCTGGATCAATTTACCTAAATTGAAGAATATTAAGAACTTTTCTATCTGTTATATGTAGAAGCTGTAGAAGTTGCAATTAAAATTATTTGGGTTTTCTGAACACTTCCAGCCATTCCTTTGCTTCAACTGCTATTCCCAGAGTGGATAAATATTAGCAACAAGCAGAGCAGTTAGAGCTGTTGGAGGAAGGAGGGGGATGCACAAAAAATAAAACAAAAAAAAGCTGGCAAGCAAGTTCTCTGTTTCTTTGAAAACTCTCCAACATCATGAATCCTGTGAGAGATTAATTAAAATGAAAAAGGAATTTTCAAAGGAAGAAAACAAAATAGCTTTTTTAATGGTCTATTTTTGTTTTTGACTCAGGAAATCTCTTTCTCTTTTTCAGCTGGTTCCCTCAAAACATAAATATTGGCAGCTTTAAGGTTTGTTTTTCATCTCAGGCAATGAGTTCAAAAGCTTTTCCAGTCAAGTTTTGAGGGTTTGCTCACCAGAATTTGGATTTCTGACACATCTAGTGAGTTTAGAACAGTAAGCATTACCATTAAATTAAAGTTGCCATTTCAAGTGAATGGTGATTAAATAGCAATGTATTCACATTGCTGACAATTAGGGGAACCTGTTTTTTTCTTGTCATAGCAATGCACAGAGGTCAAGGTCAAGCAAATTCTACATACACAACAACTTAGGTTCACATGATTAAGGGTTATTTCTGCAGCCAATCTTGGAAAGCAAACTGCTAATCCACTTTCCTTTCACCAGCTAATTGAGTAGCTAGGTGCTGATTTCAGCCTAACCTGTCCCAATATCATAAGCCATCTGCTGTTGGGTTACTGTTAGTTCACACTGAAAAGATTTGGAGAGAAAAATGCTGAAACTGTAAGACTTTTTTTTTTTTTTTTGGATATCCACCATTCTTGGCCAAAAATTAAAAAAAATTAAAAAAGAATATGCCCCTTCAGCCCAAAGTAAGAACAATAACAATCCAATGGGTAACTGTCAAACCTTGTCGAAAAAGTGTGAGTCACAAAAGGTTTAAATAAATCAATTTGCTTCAGCCATGTCTGTGGTAGAATGACACCGAAACACAGAAAGCTACTAAAAGCAGAACAAAATAGAATAGTAGATTATGCCATTTTCAGAAGGATAGCTTGTAAACACGGAAAGGCTATCTAGGAAACCTACAGTTAGTCATGGAAATCTTTGGATAGTACTGAAACAGGTTGGGCCGGGTGACAGACCTTAGTGCTGGGATGAGGAAAGTTCAGCACATGTACGAGCAGAGCTGAGAAGGTGTTATGCTGCAGAGGACAAAATTTGTGGGCTATAAAAGAAGGATTCCAGAGTAGACTCTGATACCATTTTGAAAAAATTCTCTTAAGAGCTGAGGAAACAGAATAGTAAAATATATGTAAATAAAATTTGTTGTTAACATCAGGAATGTATATCTTTGTTTGCATGAAGAAAATGTTTGTGAACCCTGTGCAATATCTCTCAGTGCAACTCCTATCAAATATCTCTGGCAAAGTAAACCTTTAAAACTCTCATGGGACTTTATAGCCTGTTTAAAGAGCTCTTAAAGGGTTGTGAGAATGTGCAGCATCCATAAAGTAGATGACTAGATCAGTTGGTATCCACCATCAATAAGCTGATGTATTTGTAGCTTAGTCTGGAACTGCTTCCCAAAAACCTGGGTGAACTCTGATCATTCATCCTGTCTGAAGACATGTAAGGTTCAGCTTGCCCTCATAGCAATCTGGGGAATGGCACGTCACGGGGTACTTGATCAGATCCATGTCAGCTCCAGTCCGTTAAGCACTGCCTTGTGCCTTGAGAGGCATCAACCATTCACTGTGATCCAGCATTTCTTTCATAATTTTGAATCACAGTGCTGTATTATCCAACAATTCCTACAGACTTTATTCTCACAGAGAAAGCCCATCTTCTGGTTCATTATCCTCACCATTTGCCATGATTTAGCTTTTATCAGACCCTTACACTGGTCCTGTGTGAGCAGTACCATGATTAATACAGGCTAGCTCTCACATATATTTAGCATGTGAATTGATAAGAAGAATGAGAAGACAGTGCAAAGATCATGCCGATTCCTTCTTTGCAGATTCTGATGTCAAGCAGTTTAAAAGAAAGTAGGATCAAGCATTCTGAATTTGTTTTGGAATCAGCAATAGCTCCTGATTAGACATAATAAAACTTGTCTGGAAGAAGGCTGGAAACATCCATCAGAGGCAGACAGGCATACTCTAGCAATTCCAAGGGATTTTGCCAGTCTCTATGTAGAGCACTTTTCTGGAATCTCTGCTTCTTATTCTCTGATCAGGGGAATACACAATATCGCCTCAAATATAAACCAAACCAGACACCAATCTACACAAGGAAATGAGTCATCAGATTGTCACTTACTGTTGCTATTTTATCATTGTATGAACAACTTGCACTTCCATTACTCCTTTACACTTTCGATCTTCTAAAATAAAATGCCTTCTAGAAGAAAGATTCATGGCCATGAGTGGACTAACCTAACCTTCCTGCCCAAAATCCCCTTCCGCAAGAATATACAGTTTTATTTCCAAGAACTTGATGAAGATACCATTGTGCAATGATAACATTTAATATAACACTGAGAAGGAAGGGGTAGCATGAATAGATCTTACACACTAAATATTGATGAAAACACTGTTGCAAAATGCTTTCTAAATTCACAAATACATTCACAAACTATTGCCATTGCTTTTGCAGACTTCAAAGGACCTGAATGTAAATAGCATTTGCCTGCTCAGTCATGAAAGTCTGTGAGCACAGGTTCTTGTGACTGTGCAGTAGGACTGGACTTGTGGCATGGGTGATAGAGCATCCAGTGTCATTGCACTTTTGGTGTAGACCTTGGTCTTCCCATCTACACAATGCAATGTCAGGGCTTGCATGAATGTATTGTGGCTGCTGGTTTATTTTACAAATTACAGACAATTTTGTCCCATTGCAGGGAGAGTGTCTGGTGATTGACACTGTGCTTGAGAAGATCAGCTAGTACGACCAGATACATGTCTGATCTGATATCAAACATGGTAATTAGTAACAGAAACTCTTTCAAATTGGAGACTCAGGATCTGGCCCCTTGGACTTTATCTTTCCAGATGGCACTGCTGTGTTCATTCAGAAGTTGCCTGAAAGGGCTTTTAAGTCAGTGCACTTTCTTTCACAGTGTTTGTTAATCCTTTATGTGGTGAACATCCTTCCACAAGCAGAAGAAAGTGCTGTGCATGTGTTTTTTATTCCAGAAGTTATTTATTGGACAAAATCAGCCTTCTAGATGGCTAGCTGAGGATTTTTTTTCAAAAAAGGTTAGGGCTAGACTTATTTTAAATATTGATAGCAGGATTTACTCAAGGTTGGATGAGGTTGCTGGTGCCTTATGCAACTGGTCAGCACTCAGCAATGTACTGATCATTTTCTCTGTTTCACAGGGAATCTTTTTTGTTACTGAACCAAAAACTGGTCCATTTTCCCCCATTCATTTGTAATTTAGCCTAGGTACTTAATGAATTACAAAAATGGACAGAAATTAGATCATCATCCTATAAAGGAATTATACTTCTAATTAAAAACTATGAATGTGGGTCACACTTTGCGGAAGGAAAAGTAAGTCAAGCATCATTCTTCTTGATTTGTTCCAGGTCACTGTTTTTCTCTGCCTGGCTTCAAAATACTAATGGATCGTCATGATAAAAATTCACATTTGCATCCATCTGTTCTATTGTACTTGTAATGTTTTTTTAACTTGATGTATCTTGATTCTACCTCATTCCCAGCTGCAAATGCACCACACTTTATTAGAATAAAATTTTATCTCTTTTGGTCTCATAAATGCAAGTGGAAGCTGCAGACAGTTTTCTTTGCAGCACTGGCAGTTTTAAGTTTTAGCATATGTTAGGGTAATAAATTCATTCATGACAATTTTCAAGTGCACACTCCTTTCAGAGTCAGTTTTCTAGACACGACAGTGGGTCCCTCTCATCTAAGCTGTTTATATTGGCATTAACAGAGAGCTTCTATAGTGAAAGATGAAAAACAATCAAAGTCAGTAGGGAAATTCAAGGAATATCAAGGATTGGTACATGAAAAGGGAGGTAAAAATGTTTTCCTGGTTTTCCAAGGCCTAAGCAGATGTTTTTAATATAAATACCTTTTGACAACCAATGAAGGAGAGGAGGTTTGGACTATTCTGGCATTCTGTTTTTGAAAATAAGCTTTTTAAGATGTTGGAGTGAAAAGAAAAAAGAGCAATAATCCCAGGCTGGCTGTGGCTCTGGGCAGCTTGGTCTGGTGGTTGGCGACCCTGAACATAGCAGGGGGGTTGAAACTAAATGATCATTGTGCTCCTTTTCAACCCAGGCCATTCTTTGATTCTATCATTCTATGATTCTGTGATTCAATAAGGAAGGTTGAAACTAAATATCAATAGAATAAGTTTCCAGAAGGGACAGTCTAATGCAGCAATTATCAACCTTTTTTCTGATTCTGACTATCTTGCAGTCATTTTCACATAGCCCAGAAACAACATCAATGGTAGATGAACATGTATTTCTGCTAGGTTAGATATGTTGGTAGATGCTATGATCCCTAGTTTAGGAACAATTGAAACAACTAATGGGATTAGTGTCAGCTATGTGCGTTGTGGCAGCACATCAAGGCCTGAAGTAGATTACTGCTGTGTTATACCTTGTGTTACCTAAAATAAGGAGAGAAATACTTGCTCAGAGAGGTTCAAGATCAGATATTAGATTGAAAAAATGAACAAAGTAACAGCAAGTTAATTCAGGTACATCTAAGAAGCTCATCGGTTATAACAGTCAGCCAAATGTTTTGTAGATGTTGTGATTAATATTTGTATGCCTTTTTATCTCACTGTCTGCTCTGAGCAAGCTATAGGATCTTTACATTGGAATGCCTTGTGGATCTTTCACATATCACAGTGCCTGACATCTTAGCAGCTAACAGTAATACATCTGAGATGCTCTTGAAAAACCCTGGGGGAGAAGGGGATGCAGTAAGTCCTTGAACAGATACTCCTCATGATGAGTGGGTTTGGGGCAGGGCTGCTCATGTGATTTCAGTGAGTCTCAGTGTTTCTGTGCTCTTTATCTCAACTTGATGGATTTGGATTGCCATTGTACCCTGCAAGCTCATACAAAGCCCCTGCACCTGCCAGCTGTGTCATGTCTCCTGACATGTCTCTCCTCTTTCACACAGCATTCTGGAGGCTTAATTGGAATACCTCTCATCTAGAGACCCTCCTGTGGAAATCCTAGCATGCTAAACTGTATTTTAATCCTGAGAGTGATACCAGAGGCTCAACTCAACCCCCACAGAAATAATTTCTGACTAGGAAATTCAGTGGAATTGAGGCTCCTCAGTCAACTAATTGCTTTTGAAGTATCACCCTGACAGGCAGAATACTAAACTAAACTAGTTTAAAATCCCTAAACGTCTTTTTTAACCTTTCCTTTTGGCCTGGCAAATAAATAAATAAATAAATAAACACATAAAGTATTAATTTTGACGGGTAGAGTGGGGAAATGAGGAGACCAGCACCCAGGCTAACAGTGAAAGTATTCACCCAGGTTAAAGAAAACAAGCCTACTATGTGCTATTTCAAAGGACAGTTTTCTTAGTTTATATTACATACATCTAGGAACAGATAATGAAATCCAAATCCCTTCTGTCAAAGTGAATGCCCCAGTAAGATAGCTAGAGACATATTCAAGCTTTTTTTTTAAATCTGACTGAATGGATATTTAATTACACCATGCTATTTGGAATATTTTCAAGGCAAAGAATCAAGAATGCTCCCATCCACAGATTTCTTGTGTAAATGGGAGATGTGTTTCCTTCATCTTCTGTGAATAATTTCTTGCTGGGAAAATTCTACTTGTAGTGGGTAAGGGGGACCATGGGACTAATTTTCTTATCTTCCAAAGATTTGGCTGACTCAGTCGTGGTCTCTGAAAAAAGGCATTAGGCACCTAACTGCAGGAGCAGACTCAGGTTGTGAATCCTAAGCAGTGGGAAGCAGCTCCCCTCAACCCTGTCTAAGTGAACTACATCTCTTCCTCGATAATATGTGACCTTCTGACAACCTGACTCTGAGCAGCTTAACTTTTTGATGCATGCTTAACCAATGCATCACTTCTGGAACCTGTGGATGTCATTTGAGAGCTGTGAATTTTATTAAGCATCCACACACCTAAAGGTTAGGAATCATGAGGCTATGACTCATCAGGTCCCTTCTGGAACTACCTTATGAAGGGAAGCAGTGGTTAGAAGGGGATGCTCCTTCAAACATTCAGCAAACAAAGCCTAAATAAAACAGAGACTTCAGACAGAAAGATGCTGAAGAAAAAACTGAGACACATGGTTCAAGAGGCAGATTTAGCATATTCACCACATTTACCTTCTTGGAAATACTTATACTCCCAGGGGACTGCCTTAGCTGAGCAAAACACAGTGCCAGTGATAATACTATCAGTCTGTTACCATCAAGCAGGATGTCTTGTCCATCAAGATGTGCAAGACAAAAACGTTTGTGTTAAATATACAAGTGCTGCTCCAAAAGCAATGTCTCATATTCTGTTATGCTGGCCCACGATGTCAGAGGTGGATGTTGGTGGTATGGCAGCAGAGGATGAATTTTTCTGCCAGTATTCCATCACATTTTGCTCCCGTGTGATAGATGACAGTAGAGAAATGACAAAATGGCGTCTGATAAAGAAATGCAAATGAAGCAAAGGTGAGTCATTGAGCCCCTCTGTGCAGAAAAAATTGCCCCCACTGATGTCCATTGACGCTTGCTGAATGTTTATGGAGACTGAACAGTGGATATGAGCACAGTGAGGCAGCAGTGGTTTGTTTCAGCAGTGGTGACAACAGTGTGAAAGACAAGCCATTTTAGGACAGCCACGCAGATTTTTATGGTTGTGACATGCAGGCTCTTGTTCATTGCTGGTGAAAATGCACAGCTAATGGTGATGACTGTGTTGAAAAATAGTGTTTTGTGGCTGAGAATTTGTCTGTCAAATTGTGCTATTGTGCAGTTTGTGTCTATTGTAGTTTCCATGGAAATTAATAAGGGGCATTGCTTTAAGAGTAACATACGTAGGTTCTTTTGTGTTAATGAGTAAACAGTCCCTCTACATTTTCACCCTTTTTTACAAAGTCTATTACATCAATTTGATTTGTTTCATGTGATGTGTTTGTCTGAAAGGGTATAAATGTGCTTACTGGCTATTAATGCTTTTCAACGGTCTTCAAGCACTTAAATGTATACTGCATTACTAGCAAACACATCCATACAAAGAGAAGCAAATGAAACTAACATATGCAGTGATATTTTTAAGAACAACAGAAAATGTTAACTTTGCTGCACAGCTTTAACATAAAATATCTCATATTTTCCTCCAAATGACGAGGAGCTATTAAATATTTATCTTTCACCTATCCAGATAATCATTAAAGAAATCTAACTTCCTTATTCTGCCTTCTGGATTTATATCTAAATGTTTTAATTTCTGAAAAACAGTATTTCAATCAATTTTTTGTTTTAGAGACTACCAGATGAATCAGTTCTGAATGTTTTTAGAGTGGTTCATGGAAAGGACCCAACAAAATTCCACAGCTTTTTTGTTTTGTTTTTTATTTCACAACACAGTTTGGGTAATTTTCCCAATTTTCCCTGAAATCAAAGGTGTATAACATGATGAAAGACAGACTAGGACCCCGATGGCTCTGCTTCCTGAAATAAATAAGAGGCATTACTTTCAGAGAGACCTAAAGAAGAAGCCTGATTATCTCATCTCTCTGATGAAGGTATATTCCCAGAAGGATTGGGAAGTATCTTGTTTATGCATTTCATAACCAAAAGCCATTGAATAAAATAAAATACATGAACAACTTTTGGTGCAAATCCTGAACTTAAACTCCTATTTTCCTTCCTCCCAAAGAAATGAATGGCTTTCTTGAATAGATAGATAAATAGAACAAAAAATAAATAGATAAAAACTTTCTAGTCTGATGTATAAGATGGTACAAGAAATGTGCATATTTTATCTGCAGATCTTACAGCTGTTCAGTTTTGAATTAGAACATTCCTAATGTGAAATAGAGCAATCATTCAGTCCTGTCAGAATTGTTGCTACATATTGCTTCTGAAAGCCAACAGTTGTGTTACATTAAAACCAATAAAGCAATTGTCATGTTTTATCTAAAGAGCACCTTCCCCAGAGTGCCAGATTCTAGTCTCAAGAGCATAATGCATAGATTACAGTAGAGCTTGAAAATGTGATCACCTTGCTTATATGCAGTGGCATAGCAATGGAGATTTCAGGTTATGCAACTGTTTGTATGCACTGCTTATCTGAGAGCTGAATCTGGCCTTGAACTGGAAAAGGATGAAAGAAGTCAGCCTCATTTCTTCATAAAACCTCAGGCTCCTTCTGACGTGAGTAGATTGTCTGAGTCATGGCTCCATATTTATAAACCATTGCTAGTGTTTTCACACATTTCTGAATAAAAATAAATGAATTGTAAAGTTATTTGTTCAAGGAAATATACCACCTGCAAAGCACATATTTTTGCTCTTGTGGTTATCAATTGAAACGGGAGATTGCAACAGAAAAAACTGGCAGGATTTCTGCTTTGTTCTTTTTTCTGTGTTGTTGTAGGGTTTGTTATTTACTATTTGATTTTGTGTGGTTTTTTTTGTTTTTTTTTTTACATAAGGTTATTCTGTTGCATAAGGTACCAAGAAGCTTGGGTTTTTTAAAACTGAAAGACTAGAATACATTTTTTTAAAATTCCTTTTCAAAAATATGCTGAGAAATATAGATTTTCAACACAACAAAATTAAATAATTTTCTGAGATGTTACAAAATATTTCAATAATATAAAATTTTAAAAATCTTATCAGTTTTGCTGTCATTTAATAAAGTAAATACAAGAATATAAACCTGTGCTGTGAGATGCTGCAGTTCTTTTGAATAAATGACTGCAAAATCAATTTGTATTAAATCTAAAACATGAGAAAGAAACTATAACTTATGAATATGAAGGTAAGATTCAACCAGCCTATTAGTATCACAAGGAGTCCAAGGTTTTATGAGGAAAATGAATTAATATTTGTTCAGCACTTTGAAAATATAAAGAACAGTGTAAGTGATTATTAATTGTTAGCTTTACTATTAAAAATGGAAACTAATGCCTGTGTGAAATACATGTAATTTGGAGTAATTGCATGAGAGAGTCCACAGGTAAGCTAGAAGCCTAATAATGGAAGCCTTGAATCTTATAACCCAAATAGACAATTTGGTGGAACTTGAGCACTGCAACATCATCTATAGTCCCCTTCTACAGCAGTTACCTATGTTGCTGTGTTAGATCAGGAGCTCCTGACTGAATGTCTTGGACATATAGCGGAACCTGATGTGTATCAGTTTCGGAGGGAGACAGAGATAAAAATCAAACATTTAATATTTATGTGCTTTCTTACTTTACATTTAAGAATTTGGTCCCAAGAAGGAATTGACAATTCCTTAAAGACCACAAAGTCTTTGATGACATATCAAGTGAATGCCTGTACCCTACGGAAAATAATCAAGACCCTTCTTGCTCATTCTCTGTCTCCCAAGCAATCTTTAATTCCTTTCAGATGAGCATATCCAATCCACGTAAGACTAAATCTTGGTGATCATGCACTGCTTTGAGTCTCCAAAAAAGCCTTTACTCTTCCTGCCTGTCAGCTTCTTAGAAAGGTTGAGAACAGAAGAACAATGTCTGATTTGGTAACCTTCTGAAAGATTACTGTGGCAGAAAAGAAGAAAAATAATAAAGAAAAAAGGATACCAGTCTTGTTTGTGTTGCATTTAAACAGGATAATCACAATTCCTGGTCCTGTCAAGCCATTCCACTGTCTTGACTCACTCACAAGGATTTAAGCAAGGGAACACACTTTAAAGACCAAGGCTGTCTAGGGGAATGAACAAAGTGCTGAAGCGCTAATTAACTTGTGGACAAGGCCCACTAGTGAAGCAGTTCTTAGTGCATTATTCAACACTAGATACCTTGAAAACTTTAAAATAACAAGCTGCTGAGGGACTTTTGATACCACCTGGGTTAAACAGAAGCCGAGAAAAGATTTTCAGGATTACATTTTTCTGTTTAGATGCCTAAATTCTGCTAGGCATCAAAGTCCTTTTGGATTTGGCTGTAAGTACTTTCTTGTACTAGGACATAATATACGGTCCTTAAAATACAGCAGCTCATCTGTTTGAATTTTACTAGCTAACCCTCATTGGAATGATTATCTGATCCCATTGTATTGATAGAAAACATATGCTTCAGGCAAATCCATAAAATTCACAAACAGTGAATTTTACAGACACCAGACAAAACACATAGATAAATCTCAAGTATTAAGTGTATGTGTTAAGTAGCTGACTTCATTTCTCAGCTGACACAGATTTAATCATTATAGGGATATTATTGAAAATAATTTTGAATGATTTATGAGGCTCATATAGATTCAGTGTAATGTTGAAGAAATAACATTAATTTACTGGGAAGAGTGGATCCATTCTCAACTCTTGCAGGCAGAATTACTTATTTTGTTTTAACGTACAAAAAACCATATCATCCTAGAATTCTTCTATGTGCTTTTAGCTACTCAACAGAGAATGAATGATGGAATCTGAATGGCTCCCATTTACACTTTGCTTAACTCAACTGCTTAGAGTCATTCTCGCACCATCAACTACGCATTTTTTTGTTTGGTCTGTTGGTTGAGGCTTTTTTGTGCAAAGCCTTAAAGATTCTTCTAAGCTACCAAAAAAGTTCAGTTACCAGTTAGTAAGCACACAATTTTTCTTAAACAGCCAGTACTTCCAAAAACAATCCCCAGCCAAGCACATGCAATAGATTCTCAAATAATGTTTGTTCCACAAATGTTTTCTGTGGAAAATCAGTTCAACCAGAAGGATGAGAAAGAGAGGTTTGTCTGGCTGCTCATCCACCCTATCTCAGAGGCCAGGTTCAAAACAGCACATGGAGTGTTGTGCTCAGGTGGAAATGTGCTTCCAGCTTTTGAGAATCCTGCTCATCTCCTTTCTGCATCTTAACAAATTTGAAAGTTGTTCCTATGTGAATACAGGTAAAATCTGACTGTGCTCACATATTTTCTGCATCAGAGCATAAGGCTATTAACAAAAGTGCCAGGAACAGCAGGATTTACTTTCTGAACTGATCATGCATAAAAAAGGGCAAGGAGTTCATGTCCACTGACAGTGTCATAGTATCAAAAGCCAAATTTTATTGAATAGTTAGGGGCTTCAAGAAGTGATAAGAATGCACATGGGGACCTGACAT
Source organism: Tetrao urogallus (assembly GCF_951394365.1). Classification (NCBI taxonomy): domain Eukaryota; kingdom Metazoa; phylum Chordata; class Aves; order Galliformes; family Phasianidae; genus Tetrao; species Tetrao urogallus. Next base: position 57,313,503 of record NC_136817.1, read on the forward strand.
GAAGCTTGTATCACTTTCTACTGATATTACAAGGAATGTTGATTTCCAAAACACCTAATTGTCTAATTAAGCCAGAGGAATACCTCTGCCAGCCTATTCTGTTTATCATACACTGATAACAGTCCTAATTTCTTCTATTTAAATATAGGGTATTATATAGAAAATATCCAATATTAGCCTTAACCTTATCTTCCAACATTTTGTTTTAGTTCTACTATTGCTTCTCAAATTGAAGAACTAATTATCTTCCCTTCATAGCTATTGGAGATTCTGCTCAGCTAGCCTTGTTTTTATAAACTAAACTAAATTAGTTCTGAAATCTTTTTCTCCCAGAGTGTTTTAAAAACATTTGTCACTGGAGCTCTGGAACTCTTCTAACTTCCCATTGACTTCCTAGAACTAACCAAGAATCCCAGCAGAGACCCAATTGCACAGCGTCCTAACCTAATCACTCTCCTCATTTTCCATCTTCTTTCTTTCACTGACAATCACAGTAGCTGATGCTTGGACAAAGTCTTCAACAGAGACTCTCCCTCAATCCTGTTTCTATTCAGTGGTTATCAGTTCAGAGTTCCACATGCTGTCTGGGAGTTTATGACCCTCATTCCTAGGACAAAGTTCAAAGAACTCTGGATCACCCACTTGCAGGCAGTTTCTCATAACTTATCCAAACTATACTAACAGAAAACATGTTGTATTTTACTTTTACTTGTAAAGATGAATGATGGATCTGTTTTAACTTTTTATTTGCATTCCAATATCAATAATGTTTAATTTGCCAAGAAAATTGTCTTACATTCCTATCCCTCTAACGTAGAAGTTAGTGATGTCATCAAAAGCAGTTCAGGCCAAATGAAATAATACTGTACAGCCAACCATTTATCTGCCATTTGTTTTAAGAATAAAATGGCTTTTGTTGCCTAACCATACTACTTAGGTTATTGCAAAATGCATAACTCCAGAAAGAAATTTGATCAGATACAACTACACTACTTTCCCTATGTTATATCAGCTTTATACTATAATCAGCTTTATACTACTGCACCTGTAGGTTCAAAATGATTTGTGGTAAAGGGATTTATCCATGAAGATTGTGATTGAGGGAACTGAAGCTATCAATAGAGAAATCAGCACTTTTTTGTTCTTGATGTTTGTATCATTAAAATTCATCTAAGAGATGCAAACTTAGAAAAAGAGTGCTGGGAACAAAGAGTTGCAGCAATGAATAGAATACTTCATATATAGCTGTAACTAGCTATATATCCCTCTACCAATTATATTTACCAATTTAGTCATATTAATAGCTCTTTCTAATGGTTTTAAAGCTTAAAATACAGCAGCTAAACCAGTTCTTGGTGAGTGTTTCACCACAATGAAAGACAGAAATTTCTTGGCTAAGTTCTTAGTTGTAATGAACTTAATCACAACCCCACTAGAGTCTCTCCTCGCCTTTACCTTAGATAAGTGTCATCATTCACTGGTTAGGTAGGGTTGACTTCTCTGTGTGTGCCAAGGTGTCTCTTAAAACATACTCTTCATGCATTGGTCAATATCACTATTTCCTGATGTATTCCTTGTCTTATCCTTAGTTTCCACTGCCCCAACAGCAGAGCGAAGGAACATCATTCAAAACCAGCAGACCTTTATTTTGGGCAAAAAAGACACTAATTCATATTTAATCATTGTTTATTGTCTGTCTGCCTAGGGTTTTTATTGCTGCTGTCTTTGCAGTATCTAAACATTTTGTACATAAAAAGGTTTGGCATTAACCTAATTCCCAGAGGACAACATGGTGTCTCTGGCTTTGCTCCCTGCTATTATATTCAGTAACTTGGATTTCCAAGTACTTTACTATCACTGAAATCGAATATAGTTTTTGTAGAATAGTTTTCTATTCTTTAGGCTGTCTTGAAAATCCCTTCCCAAAGAGAGAAACTCTGGGAAACAGCTAGTGTGCAGTAAAGTGGACTGAGGATTTTCCTATGTACTCCCATAAGGTTTTTCCCTCGGTTTTCACTTATCTTAGCATTTCTTTCTGAACTCTGTGGAGTATGAGGAGTAAAAATCGTTCCTTCTCCACAAATGGCAAACATTCATTCCTAAGGCTTTACCCAGGAGAGGTGCTGCTCACGTATAAGAAAGTGACAACCTCCACCTTGCCCATCTTTTGAATGGCTCTAGATCTGTTTAAGCTCATATATTCAGAAAAGGAAGGGATAACAAGTACCTAATAAGCAAGTTTAAGCTATGTGTTGCTAGTGGCAGCTTTTGGGCATACTTAAGCAAACCACTTAATAGCACACAACAGCACTATACAATATATCGGGAGAGGAGGAGAGGAACAAACCATATTCCATTGAAGCTGCAGGGGGATATGTAGATAAGAAGGATGTAATTACCAGAGTGGTAATTTAGTCAGGATGCTAATACTCTTAATCTTGACACACAAAAAGAAAAAAAAAAAAAATAAAAATAAAAAAAAAAATCCCTTACACCCCCTGAAGATACTAATGAAAAGAAGCATTTTAAACCTCAAGTTTTATGTTTCATTTGAAAGATCAACACGGTTGTTATGGACTAGACAGTGTAAAACTTTCCATAAAATAAAATGACAAACAAATCATTATTTGATTTTATATCCACCAGGAGCAATAAACAGAGAGGCCTCACAGCTTCTGCAGCGTCTGAGTAATTCTAAAAATTTCAGGACTGTAGCATGTAAGTGGTAAAACATCTGTTCAATGTGAAGGTTGTATATATTCTTTGGAGTTGTTTTTGTCATCTCTGGCTGATAAATAGTTTTGGGGCTCTCACTGTATAGGGATTGTGAAATGGAGAGTTTACTTGTACAGTGTCTTGTTTGACTCTGAAAAGTGCAACTACCATGTCTTCAGGCTTGTTTCCACTCCGCGGTCTCAATATTTTTAAATTGTTTGAAAACCTTTTTAAGTTAAAATATCACAGTCTGTGTTATAGATAATAGATAACACATGCCATGACTCTACTTACTCTTAAAACTCTTGATATGATATTTCTAAACAGTATTATTATCTGCATATTTTTATCTGGGGTTCTTGGCTGAGTGTATTACGGAAATAGTGGCATAATTTTTAATAATTAAGATTTATTAATCTGAACAATGAATGCAATCAGGACTGACCAAGGTTTTTCCACCTGCTTGGTTTCCCTGAAAAGAGGTGTTTTAGGTAAGCCATTGATTTCATAGCAGTCAATTGCTTATTCTGTCATGACTACAGAAACAGAGTTTACGTGTATTTAAAGTAGAAACACAAATGGTTAGGTCATCAATTGATTTACACCACTGAAAAATGTCTCCACTAGATCAATATAATCTCCCTCTAATCCAGATTTTATGTTCTACGGTTGAAATGATTACATCATCAAATACCAAACTATAGTACGCAGACTAGTCAAGAGGGAGAAATTGTACTGAAAATTTCTTGAATTTCCAGAGCTGAGGCTAGACATTTTAGTGAATCAACAGCAGATTTACTTTACTTTTCTCATTCAGATCTCATTTTATATTCACAGCAGATAGAAGATGGAAGGAAAGAGAAAGAAAACATTGTACTTTTGCCGATAAAAGGTCTTTTATTCTAGAAAAGGTGCAGGAAAAAAAATCTTTTCAAGAGAGTTTGAATTTTCCCAACACCTTCTCCCCAAAAAAGCAAAATTTAGCAGCCTGCTGGAGGGAAATACATGGAGAAAGGACTGCTGTAGTTGCCACATACATTTCCTTTTTCAAAATGCACTGGTATTAATGACAATGCTGGTATGGCTATAAAGCATAATGCTACACGATGTAGCAGACTTCCATGCTTCTGCAACAGGCCCCAGTGACATATGTTATGTCACTTGAGACAGATGAATTAAACTTATGTTGCTATTTGGAAGTTGTTCACATCTATCCGAATTGTTTACAGAGGGGAAAAAACAACTTCTTGCAATAAATTTGTAAAGCAATATATGGCTACATAGGACAGAGGGGATCTGTCTTAGTTTCCACTCCAGAATCTGAAAATACGTTGTTCAGCTGTTTATAGAATCTCAGACTCTTTTCTCTCAGGGCATGCATTGTCTCACACATATTACTGTTTGTTATTTATTAATTGCATTTTCTCACCAAGGGCATTACCTAACTGTGTGGGAGCAAGTTTTCAATATGAGATTGACCTGTGACTTGCCAGGGTGAAAAGCTAATGAAGTCGGCAAGAGTAACCAAAATGAGAGGGTGCTTTTAAACTCTCCTGCTTTTAAAATTCTCTCCGAGTAAAATTAATTCACTGACTCCTTTCACCTTTGCAAGCTACACTGATGACAGAGTTGGTGGGTGAGAAAAGGAATTCATTCCTAAGGCTCTGAATTATTTTGTGTACAGGTCGTGCATGTTTATGCAATTTTGTATAAGCAGAGCAGACTGCAAGCATCATATTCTGGTGTATCTAACACAGAACCTCAGGAAATCTGTGCCAGAGGCTCCCTTGATACTCTGGAACTCTGAATTTTTCTTGGAAAGAAAAAAAATCTGTCTGATTTCAAAAGAAGCAAGACTAGAGTGCTGAATGATGAGAAGGGTTCTTTAGATTTTGTTTCAGTGAGAAGAAACTTTAGAATAAGAATGCTGTGAAGAAACTGCATACTGCTATCTTTGATGTTCAGGCTACAGGCAGAGTTGAAGCTGCAGAGGCTTCATTTGAGAGAAGCAAATGGCTCTTACGGCTCTTGGAGAGAAGTAAGTAATACAGCAGCCAGGAGTACAGCATGGAGAGCCACCACCATGGGACAAGGCTTATTAATCTGGGTGCACAACCATCACCCCACTCTCTCCTAATGAAATTTCTGTACAGCTTTGAGCAAAATAGCAAGCTGTTTTTCTTGGAAGCTAATTTCTCATCTTCTGCTCTCCCAACACCTTACTAACGCTATTTCAATACCTCAAAGTTCAGATAGTTACAGTTACTGTGAAAATTGGTCCCTTGGGAGTTGGAGGAACCAACAAAGTCAGGAACTTCCAGTAACCAGTCTTATTCTTTTTGAGATTTAGAGGTTTTGCACAGAATAGTTTTATTGTAATGTTTTTTAAAAAATTCACTCAGCACCCAAATATGAAGAATTTCAGTTATCTTGTAAAATGTAGTCAAAAGTACTAATCCTATTTTCTGCACTTTGAGTAATCACCACGAACTAAATGGCCATTAGAACACCTTTCTAACAGATGCTAATATAGGAAATAGCCACACAAACCCATTTCTTCCCAGACACTATGAATACTGAAAGGAAAGGGGAAAAAAGCAACTTAAATCCTATTAGGATGATCCCTATACATTCCAGCCCAAGATTAATTCTTTCCCACAAGGGCATAATGTACATGATGTTAACCACATTTTCCAAAGGCAGAAGAAAGACATCCTGAAGAAAAAGAGAAAAGTCCTGATTCCTCAAAGCTGTTAAACATATGCTTAACTCTAAGTACATGTGCAATATTGAGCAAAGCAGAAACATAAAGTGTAGATTTAATTTTTAATCATCTGTTATTAAGCTCTATGCTGATTGGAAGAGTTCTGCAGTATACAGATGTGTAGAAAAGTCTGTTAAAAGGTTTGCTGTTTAAAGGGCCAAATTAAACAAGATGTAATTATGGCTTCGCTTAGTCTTTTCATTCTACTTCAAAGCTTCCATGTGTGGGAAGGGCTTTGGCAGGTGGAAGTTAGCTTTGGTGTCTCATTTAGTTTGTCTTTTTTCAATGACCAAGCCTTTTCTAATTTGCCTATTTCCTTGAGATACCACAGGACAAATTCTGCTTACTGACTTCAAAGAAGTCCCACTGGTATGATTTGATCAAACCTCTCCAGAAGGATGAGCCATTATTTTTCTAATTTGGATTTTATTGCTGGTATAAAATCTTTAAACCTGAAGAAAGAAAGAGGGCTTTAAGGCATTGTAAGAAAAGAGAAAGACCTAAGACCACATACTCTCTGAATCCTTTATCTTAATATCTAATAGTAAACCCACAGGTAATAACATGGCTTGTGAAACCTGCTAGCTAGGTGCTTAATTAAAAAGCAAGGTCAAAGGTCATACCTTCAATTTAAAATACAAATCTCCCCCTTTGAAACTGTAAGGGAGAGGGCAGTGTTCAATAGCCTGAAATACAATGCCTTGGTTCACTAGTCCCATGCTAACCCTACTGCAAGGTCATCATAGCTGGAATGCACCAGGCATATCAGCCCCCTCTCCAATGCCTTTTTAAGGACGCATCTTGCATCTGTGCTTTCTGAGCCTGCTCTCACAGTATGCATACAGAAACCAGCTGGAGAGAGGGCTGCAAGATTAAGGCAAGTATGATCAGCGTTGGTTTTAACCAGGAGAAAATGAAACTTCAGCACCAGCAGCACAGGGTAGGAAAGGGTGTTTTATAAACAACACTTACCTGCATAGATTACAATTGTAAATAACTCTGACATACTGCTTCTTATCCTACTCCAAATTCAGCATGAAAGGGAAAGCAGTCTATGACACTGTTAAGGGTCAGATCTAGCACAGATAGCATGTTAAGTACAACTCTGGGACAGATTTTATCTGTCACAGGTGAAAGACAAGACCATATTTGTCATGATACTGAAAAAAGTCTCAGTGCTGCCCAAATCTGTTTGTCATACAACTTAGTGATTTCAGTGAGAATACTGCAAACATGCTTGTTATCTTGAATTCAGCATGAGTTAATACTCTCGTTTACCTCAGCCAAACTACAATATGCCACAAACACACAAATTTAGTATATACAAAATCAGAAAAGAAAACAAACCATCCGTCTTTATTTTTCCTGCCTGCATGGTCTCTTCTGAGCCTTCTGCTTCAATAGCAACTGCCTGCTGACATTGTTTTCCCGGGAAAAAAAAAAAACAAGTACCAGCCATGACACAGATATTAGTGGTTGAATAAGTACACATACAAAATACTAAAGCAAGCTGATCAGCTATAGCTTTAATTAGCTTTGCCACAATGTACAACAGAGTTTAAATACATGTAGAGAAGTTCTGTTGGTCTACTGTAGGCTGATAATACATATCTGCTATGCAAGTAGTTATTTTGATCCCTGGGATTAATATCCTACCATTACTGACAACACTCACACTGGAAATGAAATACGCTCAAAGCAGGTTTGCTTCCAGGAATTTTAGGACTGGTGTGGCTGAGGGTTTCGAATTTTCCATGGCTCTACATCTTGGTCACTTTGTCCTATGCCTCATTAATTGCAAAATAACACCTCTTTCAGCCACATTCAGTCTGAGGAAGAAGCTAGAAAGGGGCTTGTTTTTTCTTTATTTGCAGTTCTCCTTCCCTCATTTAATGAGATTAATATCCAGCTTTCATTACATAAGCTGTTTAAGCTCAAGCATCAGTGAAGATTTAAGACATAATTGTTATTTCTATCAATTCACAGCAACATAGAACGAACCTCTCTGAAAGGGAAAAGCAGGTCTTTGGGGAAAAGCGAGCATGGCTCATTGGTAGAGCTTTGAACTAGGTTTGAAAGGGGAGGAGGTAATAGCAAATCCGTCCATGATAAGGTGTGGGACAGCATAGCTAGGTTAAAGAGTGCTAGTGGGGGCCCTGAAACCCCTGTTCAGTGAACAAGGAACTAGTTACAAGTTCATACCTAGAGAGTGGTAGTCAATGGCTCAATGTTCATGTGGAGGTCAGTGACAAGTAGTGAACCACGGGGTTCGTACAGAGACCAATACTCTTTGATATCTTCATCAATAACAGCAACAGTGGGATAGAGTGCTTCTGCAGGTCCAGAGGGAACCTCATGAGGTTCAACAAAGCCAAGAATAAGGTTTTTCACCTGGGTAGTGGCAACCCCAATAACAGTACAAGCTGGGGGATGTGAGGATGGAGCAGATCCCTGCTGAAAGGGACTTGGGGATACTAGTGAACGGCAAGCTGGACATGAGCCAGCAGTCTGCACTTGCAGCCCAGAAAGAGAAATATATCCCAGGCCACAACAGAAGAAGCAAGACCAGCAGGTCAAGGGAAGTAATCCTGCCCCTCTACTCTGCGCTGGTGAGACATCACCTAGAGTACTGCATGCAGATGTGGGATCCTCAATGTAAGAGAGACATAGATCTTTTGGAACATGTCCAGAGGAAGGCCACAAAAATGCTCCCAGGGCTGGAACACCTCTCCTATGAGGACAGGCTGAGAGAGCTGGGGCTGTTCAGCCTGGAGAAGAGAAGGCTCCAGGGAGACATGAGGGCAGCCTTTCAGTATCTGAAGGGGAGCTGTAAGAAAGAAGGGGGCAGACTCCATAGCAGATCCTGTTGCAGTAGGACAAGGGGAAATGCTTTCAAACTAAAAAAGAGAAGATTTATGTTGGTGTAACAGAACTGTTATGTCATAGCCTGATCTGATGACTGAGCACCTGGTGAAGGAGGTGCAAGCAATTCACCTGTGCTTCCCACATGATCTTCCTGGGCTCATTTAAGGCTAGCTTCTAAAAGGAGAACATCTCTTATATGAAGGCTGCTTCCTGATAAGGAGTGTTCTATAGCTGGAAGTCCTATCACTAGCTGGGTGAGTCAACTGTTTCTTATGTATGGTTATTGATACTACTAGTGAAACTTTGCCCACTATCACCAAGAATTTATCAGATGCTTTCTCCTTGTTTTCAAAGGTCAACAGTGGGATATAAGGAAAAAGTTTTTACAGTAAGGGTGGTGAGACACTGGAACAGACATACCAGAAAGATGGTAGCTCTCCATCCCTGGAGATGTTCAGGATCAGGTTGGATGGGACTCTGAGTACCTGATGTAGCTGTACACTGTAGAATCACAAGGTTGGAAAGGACCTGCAAGATCATCTAGTCTAACTGTCCTCCCATTACTGTTGCTACCACAAGCACTAATCCATATCTCATAGCTCCTCATCTAGACACTTCTTAAACACTGCCAGGGATGGCAAGTCCACCACCACCCTGGGCAGGCCATTCCATTGCCTGACCACTCTCTGAGAGAAAAAGTTTTTCCTTGTGTCTAACCTAAACCTCCTCTGGCACAACTTTCTGTATAACTGTACATTCAATCCCCTCATCTAGGTCAATAAAGATATTAAACAAGATGGGCACCAGTACATGTCCCTGTTCCTTGCAGGGGAGTTGAACTAGATGACCTTTAAGGGTCCCTTCCAACTCAAATGATTCTATAATCCTATGAAATATTTTTCCTTCTTAATGCTAATATCATTTAATAGTAAAACTTTTAAATTACCATTTTGTGTCACGCTCTTCATCTTAATATGTAGAGTATCTCTTCTGTTGCATAAGGATGGCTGTTAGAAGCAGCTATTACAATGTTTTGTTCTTTTTTTTTTTTTTTTTGGCATTTCAAATAATTATTTTTCTTTTGTGCTTGTTTTGATCCACTGTCTTACCACTAAAATCAATATGTGGTTGCTCATATGCTCTGTTATCATATAAGTTATCTGAATAGTTAGCTGATTATGTCTTTATTTGCTTTCGGCATCACTTTCTGTAGTTTTTGCACAGTTTGGAGCACGGATGTTTTATTTTACAGAATAATTGAATTCACTGGGTAAAATTTGTGGTTAATATAGTTGTGAATTATTCCAGGAGCACTAGACATTGGTGAATAATGGAAATATATATTTTCTGAATAATTTATTCAAAAGATACAAGAGTTGTACAATAAATTATTCAACTAACAAAATTCAACTGCTCTTTAGTCATTTTCAGGGTAGCTTTTGCTCCCTCTACTGGATGATTATTTGCTTCCCAAGGAACTAGAAGTGTGGAGGCATGAATTAAAAAAAATTTTTTTTAAATATCTAAAAATACTTGGTCACAAGACAATTGATCTTTAAACACTGACACTTAAACTTTGAAGAGCACTTCTCATTGAGCAACTGTAATAAAAAAAAAAAAAAGTGAAGTTGTGTATCTTATTACTTTGCCATGTAGATTGAATTCAGAAAAATCAATAAATATTACTCCCTAATGACTGTCTGAAACTCAGTGATGAACTATGTCTTGACCAGGGTAGGATAAGGCGTAATGCATTTGTTACAAGTGATGACTGCTCGCACTCGTAGACCGTGAGAATGTCTGGATGCATGTAGCACCTAGAGCTTTGCAACTTTAATTCTGGTCTAAGTCTTCAGTAATCTTTCATTGTCTAAACAAAAGCTATTAATCAATAACCTAATAAAATGTTAATAATACCAAGTGGTGAATAGACATTGATGACATGAGGGTTAGAATGGGCTCTGACACACTGTAGTCTTCTCATTCACCTGGTCCCTGGCACACAAAAGAAAGCAGCCTGTTCCTACCCCAGTCCTGACCACAGCAGTAACAAAGATGTGTGTCACAATCTATGAAATTGGTTTCATTAATTGTCCTGATTATTCTGCGATGTTCAAGCATGGATCTTGATGGGTACCCTAGAGCAGCCATCATTTGCATCCTATTATCCCCTTTCTGTTTTCTCAGTCCTTTCTTTGGACCTTCTTTTTGCCAATGCAGTCTTCTTGAAAATGAACAATTGCTTTGTTGTTTTTTTTTTTTCACCATTGACTCTACTTTTGTTATATCAAGACAAAAAAAAAAAATTGTCTTTTTTATGGTTTCCTAGGTCATATCAGTCATGTATGGGATTTCTGATAGGTACCATTGATCTTGCAACATCCTCAAGTTGACAGTCTAGTCATTTTCTTGCAGCCCTAAGAATTAATATTAAATAATAATTATACACTATAAATTATATATTCATTCTTCTTCCTTAGCACATAATGTTTATTGTTTCTTGGCTGGTCTTCAGATCTCTTTGAGAGCAAAGTCTTGTAAGGTCTCACCAGATCATGATCTCTCTCAAAGGCTATCTCAACAATTCTGTGGAGAAGTATTGCAAAGTTTGAAGTGAATCTGATCTAACATATACTAAAGGATAGTATTTCCTTTTACTTTTCTTTAAATTTGAGCCATGCCACTCAAGAGTAATTAATTCTGGCAAACATAAATTTAATCTAACCTTTAACTAAGGCTGAAAACAGTATAATTTCAGGGAAGTTGGTGATGTTCAATCAGAACACAGCTAGGATAAATGAAAGAAAAATCAAGCCTGCTTTGCAAAGCAGCAAATAAAAAAAGTCCATAATTACTCGCATTATAATTGGTCCTTCTTAGTAATCGACATCAAACAACTAGATATATTCAAAATCTATTCACTTCCATGATACTTTCTTAACCCTGTATGTCAATAAAATAACACTGTTCTACCAATCACACTGCAATCAGCAGCTTCAGATTACAGCTTTTATGGTGAGAGAATGGATGGCAACCCTTTGGAGAAATAAAGAAAACAGGAAATATATTCATGGCATCATAAGCAGAAATTCAGAGTGGAAATGTTGAATTCATCTATTTAGTTCAGATGTAAGATTGTATAAATGTTTGTCATTATTTCTAGTGTAAAAATGAAGAAAGATTCATATAAAGAGAATTGTCAGAATACTCATTGCATTCCCATTATCTGCAAAAAATGTGAGTTGGGATCCATTAAACACAAAAGAGTGAAAAGGTAACACGCTTCCTGGTGATTATATCAAGATTAGTTAGTGCAGTGTAGCAATACAGTACATACAAAAATGGTGTAGATTTATTTATAACCAATCTAAAATCAGTGCTGAAGAGAGATTTTAACCAAAATGCAAACAATGTGATCTAGGCTTAAGGAGAGTAAGTTTTAATGGAGAAATGATGTTTTGTTTTACATAAATGCACAAATATGCATATCAATATTAAGATTCTTGAATTCAAAATTCACTGAAACAGTCCTCTTTTAAAAATTAAAAAACAAAAAATCAACAAAAAACAAAACAAACAAACAAAAAAAAAAACACAAAAAAAAAACAGGACCAGAAACCTTCATAAATTACTGGGACATACATATAATTGTATTTCCACTCATCTGCAGTGGACCTGAGATCTGTTGAAAAGACTAGAATATATGTACCTCTAGCATTTGAACTGTACAGCAGTTGTGGTGCACAAACGGGTCACCCGCCAGGTGCATGTCCATTGACTCCATCACATCTTAGATGGTGTGAAACTGGCAGGTTGAGTTGCCTCACCAGCAGATGAGGAGATAAGAATAAAGCCTTCTGAGCCAGTTATAAACTTGCCAGGTGGCAGCCTTTACACTACAGTAGCCATCTGACAGATGGGAAAATGTATCAAGATGGAACAAATCCACCACATGGAGCAGTTTCCAAGCAGGCAAGGGAATTGAATTCATGTGCTCTGAATCCCACTTGAATGCCTTAACTACAAGACCATTCTTTTCCTTGAAAAAGGAGATCATATTGGGAAAACATGGTATGGAAAGAGCAAAAATATAAGGCTTCACATTAATACATATATTAATAATCTAATATAAACATTACTCCGTCTTGTTCATATTTGCACAAAAATTTTAGAGAGATTTTCCTCCATGAAATGCTTGAGTTTCAGGAAGCGAATTCTGAAATATTTCAAGGAATCAAATTTCCAAATCTAGTCTAAAACTGAAAGTTCGTATAAAAAGACATTCTGCTACAGATCTGAGAAGCAGTATTTTTCCTAGTTGTAAGGAACAGAGAAACATTCTCAGCACCAGACATTCTTTTCAGGACTGAAATAGAAACCAACACGACCCTTAGGTTATCATGAACTCAATGGCTTTTTTGGAGAAGTGCTCTTTAGCAGCAGCTGATGCTTTCAGAAAAACACCACCATAAGATTTTTATGCTTTTGTATCAATTGTCAGATCCTAAAACTGAAATGTTATATGCCTGTAACTGCCTCCAACTGATTTTTTTAATTATTTATTTTTTTCTTTTTTAATATTTCACCTAGAAGAGTTCATTGCATTTCTCAGAATTAGGCTACATTTCATGTGTGTTAGAAATGCTGGTGACCTCTTCTTTCATAAACTCTTGTCCTTAGAGAAGGCACTTGAAATTTGGCAGGAAAGTGAGAAATGTAACATTCACAGCTGCAGTGGACATTATCAGGAGCAGGGCTCTGAACATGTAAAATACTGCATCATATTATGTGCTTGAAAAATACACCATTATTCTGTCTTTTACCTTGTTCTCTCTGCATTTTTACTTGCCAATTGCAGAATGCATGTGACACAACTCATCTTTCAAAAGCATGATGAAAATCAAGTTTGTGGGAAGCTGGAAGCGTATAGAAATAAGTTTCAATTTAAAAATAAAAATTAATTGTTCTGTTTGCAGAAGAAAGTAAAAAAGGTAGAAATCACTACAGAGAACAGAGATGAAAATGTATTGAGTAACTATTGTCTATATGAGCCTCATTCTCTGTACTGGGGAGAGATTGCATGGGATATGGAAATACAGGTGTGTAATGAAGACATGATAAAGATGTATTGTGATAGTACTTAAAATGTGAGACAGACTAAGGTAGGTAATGTTGCATTCATGAACACTGAGAACAAAATAACCAGCTCTTCTGATGGCAGGTGGAGTTCTTAGGCATAAAAATGCCAACTAGTGTTACACATGGATATTAATTTCAGCTTCTTATCCAAAATCCCACCTTTGATGTAAGTGGTAATCCAGACATGAAAATTACAGTTTTTTCATCATGTCTTCTCTGTAATTGATCCATTTGGTTCAGCTCCTCACTCCGTGCAACATTAAAACTGCAAACATTTGTACCTTGTTCCAACTGTGGCAGATCAGATCTTCCGGTCTCTCCCAAAAATATCTTTGAAAGTAGGAAAACTAGGATCTCAATCCTTCCCTTCAAAATCCCTTTTTTTTTTTTGTTTTTCTTTTTAGACTTTCTATAAAGATTGTGCAGCACTATGAAATGCCTTAAAAACATGTAAAGTGCACCACATACCAGTGTAAATGTGTCAGCTTGGACCTTAGCAATGAAGTGTGTGTTTGCATTTTTGTGTAGTTTGTGGTGTGGAGTAATGATATACATTAAGAATTAAGGATTTGATCTGTGATGGTTATTTTAGTATCATATGTTTCAGTTATCATACTAGTTTCTCAATAGCTGCCTTATAATCATCTGAGCACTAACATCTCTGCCAGAATTCCCTGATGCCTGTTTGCTGGCCATAAATAGCTGTATCACCAATGGCACTGCAAAGCTACGCTATAATCCCAGCCAGGAACTCCTCCACTATTTACCTCTACATCAGTCTCAGAGGATTAGGAGCAACAGAAGCCAGTGACGGAGACTGCTTGCTGTGATGGAATGTCCCTCTTCATCTAGTGATGAGCACTCAGAGAAAGTTAGGCCTGGCAGATCAATAGAGCAATGTGCAATGGAGATCCATTTTTTCCATCAATCCTTCTACTGAAAATCTCAGGTCTTCTGGAAATCTCAGGCAGCTAAAATGAATGTCAACACCTCAGCAAAGTATGGCACAAAAAACTAATGGATACCCAACAGCATTTATCCAAGACATAACTATTCAGCTTTTGGGTTCAGCCCGACTTGTGAAGCAGGCATTACAGATACCATGGTCAGCTGCAGTGAGCCTTCTCAAGCATATCTGATCTAATTGTTTTATACATAATGTCTCTCTCTCCTGTTATTGTGTCAGACATAAGGATGGCTTGTAAACATTAGGGAGTCCTGTGGTTCCTCGGGAAATGTAATGGTCTTTTTCTTTACATTTCAGATGGCCAAGCATGCTTGTCTGAACCGCTGGACAAACCAGAGGAGTCCCTGACAGAGCTTTGTCTTTAAATAGCAAATCGAATTATGTGTAAATATAAGAAAAAGATGTAATGCTCATATCATGAGAACAATTTATCATAGAATGTTTTTTTCATTATACCTTTTCTGACATTCTTCTGACATCGTACAGTGGGAACTTTTAAGGCATTCATGCCATTGCTCACTAAAAAAAAACATCTAAAGAATATTTTTGATCTCAGATAAACTATACCAACTTCCCTCTCTTCTACTGTGAGGTTGTTTACATTAAGAAGCCCTACGACTCAGTTAATCTTCACAACAGAACCATTACAGCAGCAATAAAATAGGAAATGAGCACAGTGTAAACAACACGTCTATTCAGGGAGCCTAGAGTTGCAAAACAATTTTAGAGACCCATAGCCATTAGCAAAAACTAGCAGATTACCTGTGACAGCTAACCAGATGCATGAACAATATCTTTGACAGAGCTTTCACAAAGAACAGCAAGCTACATCTAAAAGAAGAAAATACAACATGTTAAAGGAAGGACAAGTAGGACGAACATTCCAGGAGGGTGAATATCAAAACTGACCTCCTAGGCGGCATGAAAATCATGGAAACTGCTCACAATGTCTCTGATGGGTGTCATCTTAAAAGTGCTAGAAAGCAGCTCTTGCTTGTCCCCTCTTACATCAGTCCCAGGACTGGGAGTAAAGGTTCTAATCCTTCCTGTGCCCAGCTGAAGATAGTGATAGCTGCTTTTTAGAAGAGAAACACCTAATTTTCTTTGTGGCTGAAGAGATTTTTGTGCCATAGTGTGTTGCTTACCAGGGATGCTAAGCTGCACACAGCCCAAGGAAAAGATTATTACTATTATTACAGTGAATACTACAGTTTTCATTATATTATATATATAATATTATATATTATAATATAATATATATAATATATTATATTATGTTATATATATTATTATATATATTATAATAATATAATATAATATTATTACAGTGAATACAGTGAATACTCATGGCTCTTTGGAGGCAAGTCTGGAAGCTGGATGGAGTGTAATATGTCGTGATTTATACCCTTTGTAGGTTGTACCCCTCCATGAGTAGTAGCGATAGCCTGGAGTTGCAGTTCAAACCTTTCTACATAAGAATTGTACAAAGAAGTCAGCAGTCCTTAGACTAGAGCTAGAGAGAGGGTTGAAGAGTGCTTGCAACAGAGCACATAAAATCTGTTTGAAAAAAAAACACTAAAATGGTAAATAGGACGTCGTAGATCACTCAGGTAGTCATAATAATTCTAAAATAATTTTACCTGCAGCATGGCATAAAGCTATATGTCTAGTCCTCTGCAGAAAGTATTACTTATGCCGGTTTATATGGTTTAACTGTGATGCATAACTCTAGTTGAACTTGTTGGGTTTTTTTTGTTGTTGTTCCTTGTTTCTCATTTCCTCGTGACACTTGCATTCATGAATATTTTAGCACTTCTGTCAGAGATCCTTATAGTCCTTGGATTTGATTATTATACTACGATTGCATGGGTGAATGCTACAAACTGCAGGTCCTGGTCAAGCAGATTTTTGAGTGTCTGAGATGATTCAAGCCCTGAAATGTCTTAAATAGGTATCAACATAATTGACAAACTTAAGGCTTTGTCATCTTTGCTCTAAGCAGAAGCATGTTTGTACTTGAGCTTTGCTCACAGTAATTTATGTGAAGCCTGCTGTAACTATCAATGGTAACATGGTTACTGGTCATTTAAATTAAAGCACAAGGTCACAGAAAATCTCAGGACGGAAGGAACCCCAAGAGGTCTCTAGTCCAACTCCCTGCTCAGACCAGGGGTAGCTTGTGTTCAGCCCAACTTGTTCAGGTCTGCATCAGAGGGGTTTTGAAAACATGTGAGGATGGGGGGGACCTCATAGCATCTGTGAGCAGTCTGTTCTACAGGTGAAAATTTGCAGGGGAAAAAAGTTTCCGCTTTTCTCCATTCTGAATTTCTCTTGTTTCAGTCTCTGTTGTTCCTCATTCGCATTGCTGTAAAGAGCCTGGCTCCATTTCCTTGACGTCATCCTTGTAGTCACTGGGGGCTGCTGTTGTATCCCCCAAAGCCACCCATTCTCTAAGCTGAACCAGTCCAGCTTCCCCAGCCTCTCCTCACAAGGCTCCAGTTCCCTCAATTGTTGCTGTCCTCTGTCGTACCACTTTGCCAATGTATTTCTTATGAGGGGAAAAATGTAATTGCCAAAGGTAGCTGTCTACAACTGCAGTGCTGATCTTCAGTGCTCCTGTGGGAACACTTCAACCAAAGCAGTCAGAACTGGTGAAATGGTTATGCCCAAATGAGTCATTTAATTTACAAAGGAATATTTGAAAAAAGGAAGTGTGTTTGTCACCACAGAATGGCCCCCTACTGGGTTTTCTATTGCAGTATCTAAAGTGGAAAGTTGAACTCCCACTAACGTATTACTGACTGCTCACAAAATCCTCAGTTCAGTAGTAATAAAATTATTTTCAAACTCATTTTGTCACTGAAGTTCTCAAAAAATTGTGGGTTTCCTTGCATGGAATATCTCTTTTGTTTTATATTATTTTTTTCTGGAAATTAGCTTTCTTGTGGGTGGCCTGCATGTTAAACTTCTAAAATTTTAAGTAAATTTTGAGTTAAAAACTATCAACCCCAAAATACATTGATAGGCAGAAGGAAGAAATTATGCATACAAAAAAACAAAACAATACTATATTTTCTGTAAAATTTACTTATTCTCTGTAAAGTAGCAAAAAAATAATGCAATCCCTTTTTGACCTTTCCAAAACCTTCACTTTAGCTATGGGTTTGTCTTATCTGTGTTTGCTTTTCGTGAATATTCTGGAAAAATCTTTTTGTTGGTGGGAAACTTTGCTGAAAGACTGTTTCATAGGGGAAAACTCAGTTCCAGGAAGTCAATGGGGCCTCATTTTTGACATTCCCAGATGATAGATAAATGTAGACTGAAAGTCACAATCAATTGTTTGCACCTAAAGCTTGTTTTGAAGAGTAAAACTATCCAAAAAGAAACAGAAATGGTGTCATATAACTTACGCGTGCAATAACAGAGCATTCTTCAAAGATAAAAACATATGAAACCTAGTGAATTTCTGATCTGCATATTTTATGGACAGTACTGATAGCAAGTTGCATATCTTAAGATGTCAAGGGTGGAGACATCTTAATTCCTTCAGGCTATTTCAGGATTTATTCTAGACAAATTCTTTTTTTTTTTTTTTTTTTTTTTTTTTTTTTTTTTACAATTTTTTTTTTAATCTTGAATTTCCTCCTCTAGGTTGCTCCATGTCCCTTGGTTACTCCATTCTTCTTGGGTTTGATTTTTGGAGAGAAAATTTATTTTATTCTTTTTGCGAGTTTCCTTCATTTTCATAGCATGCATTATAGCTCTACCTTATTTTATTGACTTATTTTCTTGATTTGTGAGTTTGGTGGTGGTTTCTTTTTTTTCATTTTTTAAATTCATTTCTGTTTACTTGGGATCTATTTTTCCTCTGGACTATTTTCCCCCTTCCCAATTATATCTCTTTCTTTCATGCTGTTTTTCTTTGCTCTTGCTTTTCACTTCATTCCCCTGCTAGTATGTTTGTTTTTCAGATTGTGCAACTTCTTTAGGCTATGACTTCTATCAGCTGCCCATACTGAGAGGAATGATATACAATGGACTGGTCCTCAGGGACCACTATTTCAGTGTTCTGAGAATGCACCAAGGATTCTGGCAGACCTAATCATATCGCACAGTTTGATTGCAAAGAAGGGTTGTTTTCTTTCTCCCACCGCAGAGAGGTAGGTAGCCTGCACTGAATAAAAGAAAATTTGAATGACATCAGACAATTGAAATACTTTATAAATAATGGAACCACATCCTGGCTATACAAACTAACAATGTCTTCCTATTGTTGCTGAACTCCTCAGGAGCTACATTGAGCCCTCAGAAAGACCCTTTCACAAGGGAGAATATGTGCACAGGAAAGCAGTTAAAGAAAATTAACTTTTTTCCCTCAGAGTTCTAGGGAGTTGATGTAAAATGGCAGCATGGGAACATGTACCATAGGAACTGCTGTAACTGAGAAATGTGTTTATATAAATACACTCAACAGAACAGATGCTTGTAGATGCATGGGTTATGCCTTATAATTATTTTAACATGGACCTTACTGAGATTCCTGCTGCTATTTAGGAAAACAGAAGTTCAGAGAAAAAGAAGACTATAAGGAAACTATTATTTCAACTACAAGGATTTTTTTCAGGGCTAGTTTTCAATGGAATGCCAACTGCACATGAACATTGAGTCACTTGGTCACCATGCTAAACAGAGAAATACTACCCCATGGAAGAAGTAGTAAGGCACAGATCACCCCAGTCAGCTACCAGTACAACCAGTGCTGAGGGCTGCCCTCTCCCATGGGAAGAGGGAAGAAAAGAACGTAGCAGCCAGGCAGAGAGGTGCTAGTATTGTGAGGGCAGTGTTGATCAAGTCATATTGTTTCATGGAATAAGATGGTTGTCTAGTAGATAAACCAGTAGCACGGAAGTTTAATTCTCCACTCTGCAGCCCACCACTTCAGTGGTGCTGGGGAAACCACAAGACCCTATGCTTTGACTGTCTTTAGGTTGTTGACTACTTTTCTTTTTAAAGGGTACGGGATTTGTGAATATTTTTCATCATCTGGATCTTGATATCATCACACTGAACCTTCCCATCTCTGGGACACAGAATCTCCTATCTCAATGCCCTGGAACCAGGGACATATGTCACTCCCAGGGGACCTGGGCTGGCTGCTGCGGACAAGTTGGGACAGAAGAGCCATCCTTGTCTTTTACATTGTTCTTTTCTCATCATACCACAGAGATGATGGAGTCTTTGGATTATATAATTTATATATTTTACTATGTTTTTTTAAAGAGGAAGGGAGGGACATCATTATGGCATTTATAGAACAGGGAAGTTGAAAAGAAAAAGCACTGCTCTGCATTTGGTGCGGTAGCTCTGGCATAATTGGAAAACAGGGTGAGAAAGATAAGTCAGATGACAGATAAATGGATATTTCTGTGAGAGTGTTCACAAGAAATTTCTTTGTAAACAAGATAATCTTCAGATGACCATACTGGGAATCTCCAGCTTAAAATGAGTAGTAATAGAATTTAGAATTTATTTGTGAACATCCAAGCATTTTATATGCTTTCATAAACATTGCCAGCTCAAAAAATGAGAGTTCATTCATTTCCCAAGTATTTGCATTATTGCCTGTCTACAACACCTGGGTTATTTCCTCATTCACTATAAGATCTTTCATCATCTCCTTATTTAATCTCAGAACAGCATGGGCTCCTACTTCCACTCATCTATCTTATGTGTTTAGTGGAAGCTGATAGTGAAATAGGAAGAGGAGTTAAAGATACAATTTTAATGAACAGCAATGATCAAAATATTTGGCACACTGTTTGGAGTACAAATTGGGGGCTATAATCTATAATGCTTTGCAGACTGCATGCTGTTGACTAGATAATGTCTATGTAATGTATATTCTTGGCCATCAAGGTGGCAATTTTTCACATGGGTGCTATTGTTCAGTTTTTTGAGCAAGATGCTGGAATCACAAACTACAAGACAAACGTGAATGGCATTTGTTACAAGCTTTTCCTCCAATACACGAAACTACACTAACACATTTCTTTTTAAATGGATTTGGGTTGCCTCTGGTAGTGCAGAGAGATTGATTCCTATGAAGTAAGAAAGCTCTGGTGTATCGCTTTATAAGACTAATATGACAACATGACAGACATTGCTTCATGTGAACATATTATTTATTAGATTATGAGCAAAACTGAACATTGCTATGTGTTGAAAGAAGAATAACCTGGCTGTGCAGGTGAGTGATTGGAAAAGTCCCTGGGGACATGTCACAGGAATGGCACAGAGGGGCTCTGTGTGTATTTTCTTGCCCCACTCATTGTGGTATTTGTCTATGCTTCAGTGTACAGCTTTTTAATTTTTTTAGTCATAGATTTCATAAAACTGCTTAGATTAGTGAAGGTAGCTTTTGTCTTACATAGTAAAAAAGGAGCTACTGCAATAAAGTGCTAGGATGGTCATGAATCTATTCCTGCCCTTCAGAGGGAAACTGGAACTCTATGGAAGATGCATATATTCCCTCTTAAAGATTAAGAAAGAATTAGATTCATAAAACTAGTGATTCAGATGACCAGCTGAGCAGAAAACGATTTAGTACTAGGTAAAAAGAAATGTTGCACAAAGTCTGTTATAAATCCTACCTTTTTCTGGAACCAAAACCAGTAGTCCTTGCTACTGGCTTCACTTCCATGGCACATCAGGGCAGGGTTCTGCTCTTTTACTTTCTGCCTGGGGACAGATTTACTCACTTTCTTGGTAGAATGCAGCTCTGATATTCCCCCAGAATGGAACAAAGACACTAAAAAATGCCACATTTCTGCATTTGATACAGGAGGATAATCAGTGTAAATTCTTAAACTTTCTAGATGAGCCACCAGATAAA
This sequence comes from Tetrao urogallus, assembly GCF_951394365.1. Taxonomy (NCBI): domain Eukaryota; kingdom Metazoa; phylum Chordata; class Aves; order Galliformes; family Phasianidae; genus Tetrao; species Tetrao urogallus. The sequence continues at coordinate 57,334,845 of NC_136817.1, forward strand.
GTCTCCATGGACTGGTTTGTGCAGGGGAAACAGAAGAAAAATAACTTAGACAGTGTTTGCAGTCGAAAAGATAGAGCAAAAGGAAAGAAGGAAAGAAGGAATACTCATTACTTCCTAAGGAGGCTGAAATACAGTTGATGTGTATGTAACATTTAGGGATGTGGCTTTGCTGTGGACTTGTTGTTAACTAACATTAGAGGATAGTTGGACTTGATGATCTTAAGGGCTTTTCTCAACCTAAATGATTCTATGATTCTATAATTTAATAATCTGGCATCAGACTACTGATGGCATTTACATTTGCTAGACAATGGCAAAAGGCAGTCCTCAGTCCAGGAATGCCTATAACTTGTGATAAACAGAGATATTTTATCCCATATATGAAAGGCAGGAGCTACACCTATTTAGCTTCCAACCATGAAGGCTACTGGATGCAATGCAGGCACTGTTATTTACAGAAAATAGCTGGGCTTTCAATTACGAGAGCCCCAGCCTTGCTCAGATGTTCTGAGGCTGTGGGGCATCCTCAGTGTTTCTCTGGACACATGCTGGAGCTCTGCCCTTGGCTCCCCTACATTGTGGTATAATGCCTAAAGCAGCAGTTAGGAGCATTTCTAAACAACATAAGCATGTCAGTAACATCTTATTCTGTTAATTAACTGAAGCACTGCATCACTCTGTATCTATGTTGCTTTTGGGTCCAGAGTGCAAAGGTTTGCCATTATTTAAGATCCCAGCATCTCACTCACTTTAGAATTGGATAGACTCTGTCTCCCATTAGTCCCAGCCAAGAATTTCATTTCTGCACTTTACCTAAGTAAGTTTTTTCTATTATTTATTTACCTCACCTCAGTGTACATCCTCGTGATCATACATCCTCATTATTGTTCTGTCCCTTTATAAAACCTCCACCAAATTTTCTCTGCTTCTTGTTGATTGCATAAAGGACTCCTGAGTGTTGAGTAACCTATCAGCTGCTTTCTGAGTTTATTCTGAAGTGAGAGTGAGTAACTAACAGCAAAGCCACTATGGTATATAACTAATAAGAGTGAGATCCTGCCTCTGGGTCTCATCTGCACTCCTATATAGTTTACCTTTATTGCCATCACTTCTTTTGAGATGAGATTTTATTCCAGTGATTCCATTCCTGTCAAACTCCCACTGCTGCTGCTGCCACCTCTGAATAACTAGCTTTGAGAAGTGCAGATGGGACCATTGACTAAATTGTCCCTTATTTTCCCTGAGCATTTGTTATTCATTGGTATTTTCTGAATAATCCGGATGAGTAACATTCGAGCTATAGACTGCTCACAAATCATTCACTCCTGCTATCAATGTTCATTACTCCTGTTGTGTGACTTGGCTGCCTAAGTTTCTGCTATTTGATTTTTAAACAGCAGAATAACAAGAAGGAAATATGACCATGAATTTTCACATAAAGCATCACTTTTTCTAAAATTCATTATTTTGAGACCTGTGCTATTCAGATACCTGAGAGGATTTCTGTTTTCCTTGGAAACGACTTACACCTTCCTCAGTCCTTCTGGGAAGCTTCTACTGATAGTGCCACCAGGATGAGCTTTTGCTTCCTTCATATCTGAAGACATTTCTTGATGTGTGGCAGCTAAGGAGCTATTATGGATATGTGTTAAAAACATGAGCGCAGCTCTCTTTGCAAGGTGTAGAAACACCTGTGTGCTCTCAAACTCCTCTGTATTTTTCTTCTCACTCCATTAATGTAATAAAAGATGTTGCGTCTCCTTATAAACTCTATTCACTTTCTGAGGGAGCACAAGGAAACTGGGGCATTTCCATACTGACTAGAATAGAAATTGTTGCATGAAGTTCCCCAAAGAGCAGATGAAAATAGAAGCATTTATTTGCAGCTGCCACTGGAATGAAGAGATGTGAAACTTTGTTAGTACTTTGCCAGAAACTGGAAATCAGCAGGGAGCAAGAGTCTTGTGAGCTCCTCCTGACATGGGGAGCTGATAAATGTAGGAATTGGTGCATTAGAAAAACGTCACATTTGGAAATACCAAGAAACTAGCAGACATTACAGGCCATTGTTCAGGACTACCAAAAGTCCTGAAGGAAGGGAAACAGAACTTCATTTGGAAAGGAGCAGTGCTGTAAAAAAAGGGTGGTTCTGATCTTTTATCCAGTTCATGTTGCATCTGCTGAAGTAAAATCAGAGCAATGATGAGGAACCATGCAAAACTGTGAGCAGAAAACAGTTTTCACCAGATTTGGGGGTTGAAAGGCTTACAAGGAAAAGTCTCTTGTTCCAGCCATCAAGAGCAAAAAGCTTATTTGGAGCATGTGGGAAAGTGGCTCAACGGTGCATCTCTGGCAGTGGAGAGTGATTTTGGAAGTGTATTTTCCCTGCAGTGAAACAGTATGATAGGGAGCAAGGAGCACTGAAGTTAGAGAACACTACATGTTTCAGGAGATGTGAACGTGCTTGTGACAAACTAGGGGCCATCTTTTGTTGTGCAAAGCAGCACCTGCGTTGACAGAAGGAGAGGATGTGAAGAGATGTGCTATGAGGCGCTACCAGTCTGTGTTTCAACACACTGGCAGAGCTGCTTCTATTGCCAGAGCGGGCCATGCCGCCCGCTGGACGATAGCCTTTTCCAGGCAACGCAGTGGTTGATGATTGCTTCTAGATATCCATTCTGGTCAGTCGTGAAGTCATCCCATATAGATGGGATGACCCACACTTTCCCCATTGTGGGCAGTTTCCTTGAGGCAGAGGAAAAGTGAATCCATTAATTTTGAGATAGATGACCAATTGTTCATACGTTTTCTGTGGTAACTTGCAATACAGGAGGCTTTAAAGAATTTTCCACACCTTCTTTTCATGGTATGTGAATCTATGTCTTGCAGAAAGCCTTGTATTTCTTCCTGAGACAGTAACATAAAAGTTTGTAATCTGATTTCTACTTGAGACAAAAAAAAAAAAAAAAAAAAAAAAAAGACTTCATTTCTTTCAAGTCTCAGAAGAAACATATGGTGTATTTCAGTTTGCATGTACCTAAATTTGGTGGTACCTTTAGAGATGCAATACTATGTTTTAATATAGCTTCATGTCATCATCTGAAATATCTTAAAAGAAAACTGTGTATACATATACCAGCCAAACCTGTGTGCAAAAGATGTGCAGAAAAATTTTCAGTGATGTTGTCATGACAACAATGAAAGTCAGTAGATCACTGGTTAAAATTGCTCTGATTTGAAGCTTCTTTTGAAAAAATGGAAGCTGACTGCTCTGACATGTGATGTGTCTGTAAAAGCAAAGTGTCTTGCCTTTCAGGAAAAGACCATAACATATTTTTCAAAGTATATGTTGATTTATTTGAAGCTTACAAGTGCCAAGTTATACCTAGTATTCCAATTAAAGAACACAAATCTCTAGCAATTAGACTGAAATAAATTAGTTCCTGAATTTTCTGGGAACACAATCTCCCCTGAAAGTTTTTTGGAGAACTCCTCGTTTCCATCTTGCCACTGAGAGATTCATAAATAAATTAGAGATTTGTCCTACCATTGAGTGATTCAGAATTCTTCAAGAACAGTTTATAGAAAAGTGCAAAGTTTTTAAATGGCCAAAAATATCCTATTTATTTAGCACTCTGGCATCAGATAAACATGGGAAGCAGAAAGCAATTTTAACCAGAACTCATTGACTTGCAATGAGAACTGTGCAGGAGACAGATGTTCCATTTCACAAAGAATTTTGTCGTTTCCAATCTTGATTTTGTTCTGAATCTGAATTAAATATAATAAAATATGGAAAAGACAATACTGAAAAGTTTTCACAAAAACATTTCAGTTTGCTTTTACCCATTTTTATTTTCCCTTTGTAGCATTAGGTATCTCTTTCCCTCTTCCCTGTTTTCATGTCAGTGATCAGTCCTAACCCCGGCTATTCATTCTCCTTTCCAAATACCTTCTTTAATTCCTCATTCTCTAGTCCAGTCCTTAATCTTCTTACTCCACTGAGACCATTTTTGTCAAAGCTTTTCTAAAACTTTTGCTGTCTTACTTTTTCCCCAGCTCTCCATCCTTGTTCTCTGAAGCCTGGCAGCTACTTCCAACACTGCCAGCTACACCCAGCTTGAAAGCTTGTGTTTTCTTCACTTTTCCTGCCTTCAGAGTAGGAAAAATCCTCTGTGGATCCACCATGTTCTCCTTTCCTTCTGTTGCCATCTCTCAGTCACAAGCGCAAATATAATCAGCACATCTACATTGACTCATTAACCTATTTCTCAAAAAGAGCTCACTCTTACCATCTACATCAACAGGCATGCCTCTGAGCTATCTTTGAGCCAATCAATGTCTATGTTCCTCATTCTGTGTCGCAGTTTTCATTCCAGGGAAATGGAGGAGCTCTACCACCATTCAGCATAAGTTTTGCTTTCTGCTCCCATAGTTTTCCAAAGACATAATTTTAATGCTGGAAATGTATAGTTTTTAAGTTATAGAGGAACAGAAAATAACACACAGATAAGACAGATAACACACAGAGTGGTTAGGCACTGGAATGGGTTGCCCAAGGCCATGGTTGAGTCCCTGTCCCTGGAGGTGTTCGAGAAATATTTAGATGTACTAAGGGACATGGTTTAGTACTGGTGGTAAGTGGGAGGTTGTACTGGATGATCTTGGAGGTCTTTTCCAACTTTGGTGATTCCATGATAAGAATTTTACCATTATTCTTCTGAGCATATTGAAGGCTGTGCTGCAGTCAGGAATCCCAGCACATCATTACTAGAACCTGTATACACAAAATATAGAGAGAAGGATTAAAATAGACTTGCCTAAGATCACACAGCAACTCAGTACCAGACTGATTTAAATTATATACTTAAACATAAGCATACAAGGCATACAAAACCCATATGCAAAGATTAACATACCATCCTACCAACTCTTTACAGAGTTAAGAAAAATAAAAAGAATAATTTTAAGCTTCTAAAATTCAGGGCTGAGATCATTCTTGGAAGTAAAAATCTTGTTCTAGAATTTATTTTATGCTTCTACTCCTTTGGGAGCAGATTTGTAAAAGTGGCCAGGCATCTAAAAATGATGGCAGGTGCCCAAATATATTTCTAAAAATGCTCTTATAAATTCTGTCACTCCATTCTCTGTAGCATTTAGGACCTATGTTCATTTTTTTTCCTCCGATCTTCTCTTCTTTTCTTCAATATTATTTTGTTTTATTTTTTCTATTTGGTTTTGCAATATTTCGTGAGAGAAAAGTAGTCTTCTTACAATAAGCACTACCAAATGTCAGGATGGTCTGAGGCTTGAAATATGAAGTTCCTTGCTATGGCAGGGCTCTGGAATGATGAATTTCCTAAATTAGAACTGAAAGTGATCAGAAATGATGAATGGATCCTCTGCAGAAGGTTCATACACAGGTTTCCACAGCAGGGTGTTAAGTGCCTTCTTAAGCAAAGGTATTTTGGCTTCATGATGTCAAAACTTGGTACTGCACCTGAGCTAACAAGTAGTCTAGATTTTCAGTCCTTACTTCCTAGAACTGCTTGGTTCTAGAAGAACCAGGTTCTAGAAGAAGCAACTTCTACTTTCCATAGTAGTGAGAGATCACAAACTCCATAGGGACAGACTCTTTAGCAGGTTCTGTTGTGATAGGACAAGGGGAAATGGTTTGGACCTAATAGAGGGGAGATTTAGATTGGATATAATTTTTACAATAAGGGCTATGAGGTGCTGACACAGGTTGCCTAGAGAGGTGGTGCTTGCCCTCTCTCTGGAGACATTCAAGGCCAGGCTGGATGGGGCTCTGAGCACCTGATCCAGCTATAGGTGTTCCTGTTCATTGCAGGGGGGTTGAACTAGGTGACCTTTAAGAAGCCCTTCCAAGTCATATGATTCTATGAGATGAACCTGATTTATTTGGCTCTGATAGTAGCTCACTCGCTGATTCAGCAAGCCATAACGCTACTGGAATAGCATATATTCTTCCAAACCCTCAGATAAAAGCTTCTCTGAGGAATGCAGGGAATGGTGATGAATGTTCCTGACCCCATTAGAGTTCTGGTTTTCTTCAGAAGCAGCACTGTTGGTTTGGTGATGTGTTGTCCATCCAAGCGCAGTGATTGTGACTTCTGGCTGCAGAAAGCAGCAAACAGCTTGTAATGAAGCTGTGTCAAGATCCGATGGGCAGCCTCACTGATTATCTCTTCCTGTGCAGGGAAGAAAAGAGAAAGTAATTAACTTCAAGCCCAAACCAACACCATTACCTTAGCACTGGCAGAGTTGGCAATGTATTGGTGCTGTTCATTTATAATAAGTAGCAGCAGTCTCCTTCTGTGTCCTAGTTGGGCACTTTAGCTGTGAAGATTGGATTAAATAGTGTCATACAGGCATTGCTACCCACAGCATCTGACGGCTTTGATGTAAATGAAACAGGAAGCCAACGCTCTCCATAGTGAGCTGATGTGCAGAGAAAGTGAGATCTGTAGAGATAGGATTAAATTGTGGGAACTTTGTGGGTGTTAAATGAACCTGCTTTGGAGGGCTGCCAAGGGAGGAGATGCAGGGAAATCTGATGAGAGATACCAGGCATGAGAGTTAATTGTGTTTTGGAGGTTGGAGAAAAAGCTAAAATTAAACCATTATCAAAGAAAAGCCTTGGACAGTTTGTTTTAAAACAGAGTTAATGGCTGGAGCCTGTAGAAAACCTAATTAAAAGGGAAAAGAAAACAAATGAGGTTTAGGACTGTGGCAATGCATTCAAAAACAGCTTTATATATGGATTTTCAGCTGTTCCCTGCTGCATTTCTGTGACTAAAAAGGCCAAAAAAAAAGAAGCAAAGCACATTAAAAATGTTCTGTAATGAGGTAAGAGCAAGGTGCAGCACGAAGCTCCATTGCTTATTTTCATCATCAGAAATGACAATTTGAAAACAGAATTTCCTCTCTCAGGGCTCCCACTGCCCTGAGATGGAATGTGTGCACCATAATTTTCCTAAATCCTCTGCCTATGGATGGCAGTTATACCATCCAGCTTTACATGTCTGTCCTCCAGATGTTTACATCTAAACATATCCCCCTGACCTACCTTACATTTGAGTGAAAGAGATGGGCATTTTTGAGGTGCAATTCATCTGGTCTCAATAGATACTTGACAGCACGAACAGCACCTTTAAAGTGCCTACCCTGCACTTATTTATTAAAGGAATCCAGACAAACACCTTTGGTGTAATATATTCACATTTGGTCAGATTTAATACAGCTATGTGAATATGGAAAGGATACTTAGCAGGAATTTGAGCTAGTTTCTGGCTTCCTCAGAAATACAAACCTGAGGGAGAAGCAAGGATGATAGCTTTTCCCTACTGCTGTGCTCTCCATTTTCTGTGCTCAGTGGGGGCTGAAACAGTTTCCAACAAAAGTTAAGCCAAAACTTGAAACTTCTCAATAGTTTTGAGTTGCCTGGAAATACCTCTCTTCTTCAAAATTGTGTCTGCCTTCGTGGCCTGGCACTGCACAAGGCACTCCCTACAATCTAAGTCCCCAAATTCAGTCTTATACAATTCCCTGGACCAGTTCAAAGCCTCTTGCTTTGTTTGAGGTTCACTGAAATGGAAACTGATTTGGCCTACCCCAAACCCACCTAATGATTGATTCTTCTTTATACAAAGCTATGATGAGAAAGGTTATAGCCAGTCATCATAAATGTTTCGAGTCACTTGCTATTACGCACCAGCATAATTTTATTATCTTTGGAGTTGTTCTCTGTGTTCTAAGGAACATATTACAGTACCAATGTCATGCATAGACAGATGCTCCATTAGCTGCTCTAAATTACCATCTATTACAAGTCTGCTGTAGAGATGAAGATAAATGATGAATGTTTCTGGCTGCATCAAACCACACTGAAATAAGCAGGGATTAGATATGATGAAAGGCCAGCAGCCTATCAAATATACTGACCTGTCTCTGATAACTGCTAATATGGGCTTCTTCAAAATCAGGTAAAAATAATATTTTAATAGTTAACTATAGAGTTAGAAAGGCTAATCTCCCACAGTTACTGGTTATTGTAGATCTTAGGCCAGGAGATATCTGTGTTCCTCCCTAATTTAAGGTTCATATCCTTCTTTATTTCTGTCTAAATTTGGATTCAGATGCCACCTCCTTTGGTTCAGATGCCTCCCATAAATTCTTCCTGTACTGAATCATTTTTATTGCCTATTTCTAAGTCTCCTTTCTTCTTCTGCAGAAGCAACATCACACAGTGGTCTGAGACCTGAAGCTCTTTTTCTGGGTAATAGGACAAAAATTTTGCTAAGTACATCATATGTTTTAAGCTGATGAGCTCAACCTTTTTTTTTTTTTTTTTTTTCTCATAGGTATTCAAAGAACAATTACAAACAAATATTTTCCTCAAACTATTGTTACTGCATTTAATCTTCATCATCTCAGGCAATGTCAACTTGAGATGTCAACTTTATTTTGAAACATCACAGTACTGTCACATTTAATTTTTTTAACTATTATTAATCCAAATATAAATTGTCTACATTAAAAACAACATCGATAAAGTGAACGACAATGTAATAAAAATGTCGCAGAAAAAAATGGTTGTTTGTAAATTAGCTGTGGTGAATTATGGACTGAACCTATCACCATTTTTTCTCTAACCTTTTTAGATGATCAAATAAATAAAAAAAAATAGAGAAAATCTGAGAAAGAAAGGGATCAATCATTGGTATTGTTAGATCCAAGCATGCAGATATACCTAAGGATCTCATTCATTGATACTTTCAGAAGTATCCAAATACATAGAATAGGATCACCCTTCTCTATCTTTTAGACATGATGTACTCAGGTATAAGACTGATGAAGTGAACACCTCTAGGGGCAGCTGTGTTCTCCTCAAGAACAGCTGAGGTTCAATATGGTTTATCTCAGCTGTAGCTGTAATTTGGGCTGATTCTGCTACTGATCACCTGGGAGAATGCTTACTCTCTTCTGCTGGCACGGTCAAAGAAGCACTGGTCACAGCATGACATAAGGGAGGAACTGCTTATTTACTGAGGTGGGACTGTGACTGAGTCACCTCTAGGCTGCAGAACGGAGCCACTGGAAGAGCTTCAGCGTGTCAGAGAGTCAATAAAAGGTCTGCCGTTGGTTTCAAAACAAGAATTTTTTCAGTTTCTTGTTGGAGACTGCAAAATAGATCACACCAGAGCATGAAAGTTTGCAAGTCCAGAAAGCCACAGAAGAGTTAAAAGAGCTGAGGACTTACTGTAAGGGTTACAAAAATAATAAATGTTTTTCTACCTTTCTATTATTTGTCGTGCAGAATTAAGCCACCTGGAATAATTAATTCACAAAGGCTGCTTGTGTAAGTGCTGCCAGACACAGCTTGTTGAGCTAAGAAAACTTCCATAACAAATCTTATCTGTTAGAAGGGAAGGTTTTTAGTAGGTTTGAATAAAGACAAACAAACAAACAAAAAAACAGCAACCAAGAAAATGTATGCTATTATCAGAAATATTTGCACTGATTATACAAAATCTACAGAGAATGATTTATAAACTTTTCTTACGAACAGTTGTTTTTCTTAGTAGATTGTTCTCTTTTCAGAGAAACAAATGCTAAATCTAATTTTTCTTTTCTTCCTTCTTCCTTCTTTCTTTCTTTTCTTTTTTCTTCACTTTCTTTCTCTCTCTTTGTTGTTGGTTTTTATTTTTGTTCTGATCCTTCCTTCCTTTCTTCCTTTCTTCTCCCTTAATTCTTTGTTTTTCCTTCCAGTGTTCTAATACCTTTTATAATTGTTGTTCTCATCTTCTGTACATTACATATGTTCTCACATGGAAACCACTGTTTGATCAATGTACATATACACCAGGCATGGAGAGGCTTTCCATGAGAAAACAAAAACAAACAAACAAACAAACAAAAAACAAATTTTTTGCATTAGGAATGCAGCTGCAAGAGGAATAGAAAATGGGGAAAGAGGTGAATTCTGCTGTGTTTTCTATGTTGAGGTCAATAAAGTTATTCTTGTGATTAAGAAAGCAATTCCACAAGTTGAGAACCAAGATATATGGGAAGGGAAGGGAAGGGAAGGGAAGGGAAGGGAAGGGAAGGGAAGGGAAGGGAAGGGAAGGGAAGGGAAGGGAAGGGAAGGGAAGGGAAGGGAAGGGAAGGGAAGGGAAGGGAAGGGAAGGGAAGGGAAGGGAAGGGAAGGGAAGGGAAGGGAAGGGAAGGGAAGGGAAGGCTGGTATGCATGGGCAAGAGGTCTGTCTTCACACCTGGATGACTGGAATGTCCACTCACACATTAGAAGCAGAATTTCTCTCACAGAGATTTCCTTTCCAATCCTCTTTTTACTTTCTATGATCTACATTCTCTCACATGTAGCATGTAGGCATTTCTAGGTTATTAATGTACTGTGCCAGCAGCCAGATTTTTGTTTCTCACAGGTATTTGTGAGAACATATCTCCGATAATCTATGTTCAGTCACTGTGAAAGTACAGTTTCAAATTTGCCCTTGAAATGTGAAACAATCAATTTTGGCAGCATTTGTTCTTCCCTGTCAAGTATATTTCTCTTTCTAAACTCCATAAACAATTTAAGAATAATGTCTTATGACAGTGATGTTGCGATCCAATAGGGTCTCCTTTGTTTTCTAATTTGTCTTACTTTTGTTCAAACCAAGGGATAAGGAATCTAGCAGCTACCAGTGGCAGCATCTGGTTTGATCATCTTATCACTGATTGGTCCTGTGATTAGTGCAGACAAGCAATGGAGAAGGTAGTTCTAGGTAGTATTTCTAGTTGAAGGCAGCTTCTAGCCCATCTGTTACTTGATATGGCCACTTACATATGCAGCTTCTCATCTTTCTGAGGGATCCTCTTCAGAGGCAGAGTAGTATTTTTCTGGGTTTTATCAAGGAGACGATGTAGCCTTCTTTTGTATTAACTCAAACTGTAATGTTTGCTTCCTGCAGTAGACACCAAGCTAGTTTGTCAGAAGGTTAGCCTACATACCTCCACTTGCAGTGTTATCAGCCCAAGTCTGACAAATAACTATTTAAAGTATTTTAGTGCTCGTGTAAAGCCCAAGACTAAGTACAGAAACTTTAGTTTTACCATTGAACAAATACAACAAGATAATCTGAATTTTCCTCAAACATCAGTGGACAGGCAAAGTAAATACTGACAAAAAAAAAAATCACATAGTGGTAATTACATAGAAGAAAAACAATTAAAACCATGTTTCTCTAAATACTGTTGGAGACAAACAGCTGGAAAAGAGTTATTTTACTGCAATTCTCACTCAGATAATGCTCAGCCTCAGAGACCACAACCAATATTGTATCCAGAGCACCACATTTCTGACCCTGTTTTTATTTCCCGCTTTTCTGCCTCCTTCCACCCATACCCAAAGTAATATTCAATGAAACTACCCACCTTCACGGTCATGATCTGCTTTGACATTTGTTTTATGGATGAATTTGTCTCATTCCTAATTGTCTGATAGATTGAGCTCAATCAGTTCAGTTTTAAGAATAAATTCAATTAATTGATAAACTAAATAACAGAGATTAACAGTATGATCTCAAGCGAGATATTGTGAGAATGCTACAAGCTGCTTGCCATATTTCTATCAAAATAACATCAGCTCACCTATGGAAAACCCTGGTTTGGTTGTCATTTTCCAAATTGTCAGCATACATACTTAATTAGCCAGACCATTCCTGTTAGCACAGTGTATACATTAGTAATATAAATATCAATCAATCTGATGTTCCTGTTTCTGAGGATTATGTCTGCAGGACTTTGTCCTCCACCATGATATTCAAATGGTTTGTTTTTATCACAGTTTGAAGTGGTTGCAGAAAAGTGGACTATCCTGTTCTGCTAAGTGCTGACAAAAAGCAGCAGGATCTAATAGCTGTAGTAAGGTTGACGCAAGTGAGTAAGACATGCAAGTTGCTGCTCTACAGAAACCTGCCATGCTTTAAAGGGAGAATGGTAAAATTATTAACAGCACTGCAAGAGCTCATCACACAGGGCTAGGTTTGGTGAGAAAGATGTTGTCTCAGTTCTTTGTATTTCGTGTAGAGGTATAAATAAACCCAAGCAAAAGCTTAATTCAGTTTGCACTTCAGATCTGACATTCATTTTAAAAGACTATTTTGGAAGACATGAGTGCAACCTAACTACCTATCATTTGTCTTCTCCAGGGACTCAAGAGTTCAGTTTGGCCTGGAAATGGACCCCACATTTCAGCAATGGCATACTAAACAGGAGACCGGAACTTCTGAGAGGATGCTGAGGAACCAAAGTGAACAGCACGGAGACAATCCCCAGCAGCTAGACTGTCTGCTTCTAGTCCTAATGCATTTAACTGGAGCGGAGAATACTCTGCTGGCCGTGTATGAATATGCATTAAGTGCCATTTTCAGTACATAACAGCTTTTTAGACAGCTGCTCACCCTTATTGTCTTGCCTGTTGCAGTTTCCTTTCCACTGTCTATCCTGAAAAGTTAAATATAGCCATCCGAGATGCAGCAGTTCTGAAAAGTTACCACTTGTTGGATGTGATGTGTTCTTTTATTCTCATCAATTCCTCATTCTTTTTGAACCTGACGTATAATCCCCTGTAAATGGCTCTCTTTATCCTGCAATTTGGAACTGTTCCACTTGATAATTTATGCTATCGTCACTAGTTAGCATGATCCCTAATCTCAGTAGCTTTTATCAAGCTTTTTTATCAGAGGTACTGCTTTGAGTTGTTTGTATTAATAATAGCTAAAAGCACTAGCTAAGAGTGGTGCTGTCAGTGCCTCTCCAGGCACTGACCTTCTCTCCTGTACAGAGCAATGGCTAATGAAAAAGCACCTCCGCCTTTTCTTGTTTTCAGGTTCACACATCCTTGAACATATACTAGTTTAAAGTTTGTTTGACATCTTAGATCAGCTGAAGGTTGTAAGTAATTTAAAGTCATTCATCTAAGTCAGCACCTAAAATGAAAGAAGTAATGGTTTATTCCGTAGGGAGTTACTTGTGAACAGCTAAAAGTGTGTAACAGTCCATTGCACAGTGCAAAGCCAACCTCAGAAGAAAGTAGATGAAAACCTATACAGAGTTTAAAGGGCATCTACAAGTATTCATTTTAACCCAGACAGTCAGTACAGGGGCCGCTTGTCTTTTTATCAACGGTATCTGATAACATGAAGAAATTAATAATTTACAGAGGGTAGGCAGTACTTTTCCATTACAAGCTGTGCACAAAGGAAGAAAGAGCTGCTGGCACACGGCACAGTGCTCCCTGCAAGGTCGTTCTGCCTCACTGCTGCAAATGTGTTTCTTTTTAACCCCTTCATAATAGTAAGAAAATATAGCTCCACACTACATGTGTATTTAACATTTATTAAGTCCAGAAAACAACCCACAACCATTCAGGACTACAGTTTTGGAAGCCATGCAGATCAACATCTAGTAGTTCTTTGGATGGGAGATCTCATGGAACCCTGAATGCTTTGAGACAAGCCAATGGCTCCATTCAGCCCAATGGAGCTAGCAACCCAAAACTTAACAGGTTATTCAGTGGGTAAAAAAAGTGATGAAACTTGGCTTCATTCAAGGTCTGCACCCTTCACCCACCAGTCTTACCCTCCAGTTTCATCCTTTCACATCTCCTGTAGTATACCCTTGGGCAAGGGACATCGGTACAGCGACTGCCAGCTCGATGATGCACACAATGTTCATTTGACTGCTGCCAAAATGGATGTATCACAGCAATCTCCAACCGTCCTTTTTCTCTATCCCTCAGCTCAGATGCTGCCCTCTGTGTAACATCTGGGGTTACAGCTAGCTCTCAGCCTTCAATGGCTCTTTCCTGTTTGGATAGTAGTACTTGAGGAAGGAGAGCATGGCCAAGCACAACCACTATGCAAAGACAGAGGTTTGCTGCATCCTCCTAGGAAACCAGGCTAGAACGATAAAAAAGCTCATTCGGGACATACATTAATTAAATATAATGGTGACATACTTGAAAGAGCAGGAAATGATAATATTATGATTCTCACAGAAACAGCGATGTCTGCTACATGTCCAACATACTCCTTGATTAAATCTGTTAAATCTGCAGTCTACCACACTTCTATTCATGTCGTTAAACACCATAATATACAAAAGGTGCATAATTGTGGAAAAGCATTTGAACTTCTATTGTTTACAATTAGAAAAATTAAATAGATGCTTAAAATATGCAGAACCTGTCAGAAACATGGAGACATACTAAAATGGCATGATAATCAGCTTTATGAATACACATGACTTCTTTGAGTTCTTGGTCTTTTGAAAGACTGTCCTGAAAATGAGGTGAGGAGGGGAAGGAATCCAAAGGATTGCCATGCACAGCATTTTTTCTTCATTTTGTTTAATTAAGTCACGTGCATCTCCAGAAGAGTTTTTAATGCAAACTTTTTTAACAGCATCATCAGGCAGCATGGGAAATCTGTGGAGATACCACCATGAGTGGGGCAGGATTCCATCAGGTTCAGTTAGAAATCTCCATTGATGCTGTCTGCACGTTCTCAGAAGTGCAGTCACTTATAATTTTATAATTGGCCAATCATGGTGTTTTTTTTCTTTTCTTTCTTCAGTCTTCTATATTGAAATGTACTTCTCTGATTCATGGAACATTCTTTATCTGTCAAGTTTTTCCCTGATGATATATCAGGTTTCCTTGCAGGCTTTCTGTATATCCATCTTATTTTTCTCACTGTGGGTAGAGGGAAGAAGGAGAATTATGAATGCACTGGGCATTGCTCCAAAGTTGAGGCTGAACTGCAGTTTGTACTCCAAGGAGTTCAGTCACTCTGCTGTGCACAGAAATACTGTATCACTGCTAAATTTACAGTACTTACTGAGAATTTACATGTAAACCCATTAATTAAAGTTAATTGAAAATAGGTCCTTTTGCACCTTCTGTCAGACTTTCATTTATCTCTAATGAATTCTGTTATAAAATACAGACCCTTAGTTATTCATATATCATGAAAATTCTTTGAAGTCTTTCTGCGGGACATTTTTGAAGCAATTATTTTAGGAGTTATGTCCCCTTCTGCTAATACTGCTCAGAGCTGTAAGTTTCTCATTTACCAGTGAGATAAGGGAATGGAGCAGCAGGAGAGGTCCTCAGGAGGGCTCTCCATGGCTGCCTCCCATCTGGGGTACAGGGACCCTACAGGGCAAAAATGAACCATCTCTGAGTCACACACATTGCAAGACCTTGGTTTCCCAGGTGATTTGTATTGCTATAGAACACGGCCACCAGCTCTGGGTTACTCCTCAAGCACATTCTCAATCTGGTATGCCTACTGATGCTAGGTTCTGCTGCTGTATGCTAACACAAAAGGAAAAAAGGCTTTGGAACAAATGTGGTCTTCAGACCACATCAGACCACAGGCAGTCCTGCCACCCTGTCATCCAGTCTCCTGTAAATTGTAAATTTCAGCCATTTCTCCCCATCCAGGCTTTTCTTCCAAAGGAAATTTAAAGACATCCTCATTTTCATTCTGAGTTTCTTTTTGTTTTGAAATTTTAGGTCCTCCCACGGAACACAGACTTCTGAATTTCAAAGCAACTGTATTTAAAGTTGGTCAAGATTATAATGCAAACAACTTTTTTGCAGTAAGAGAAGAAGAAATGATAAAAATTAAAATACAGCCAGTGATTGTTAAAATATTAGATCATCACATACATTTGCATTAATTACACAGAAGCTGAAAGTACTTCATTAAATACTCTCATAACACAGTAACTTCTTTCTGGGATAAGCAGGTAAATAATTACATGCTCTCTGCCCCATGTAGATTTATTGACTAAGGAAGGGAGAACAGAATGTTATGAATCAAGAGCGCACTGATTTTTTTTATTAAAAAGAACAAGCAATTTAATGATGTTCATCAGAAAACTGCACATACATGAATTGTGTGTTCACGTATTTGAAAATTTGAGTTCCTAAACTCAGTTCAGTATGGAAAAATCAAGTGTATAAATGATATATTGTTAGGAATCAGTACTGAAGATAAGAATATGGGAATAAATCTGATTAATTTCAATCTAAATGAGCAACGTGATACTGCATGCAATTTTGAGGATGTAATTGGTCTTTGCAGGTCCCTGTTGCCAGTCATACAGACAGCTTTGTATTCTGCAAGGAGTTCTATTTTAATGAATGAGTTTATACATGGTGCAGCTTCAAATTAATCTTTATTCTTAGGAACCTTTATTTCCACAGTATGTAGGCATTTCACACTAACTAATACTCCTATCCCCATAACTATAGGCTGGCAGATAATTTTTGATTTTATAAAAAAGTTACAGTTTACAGAACATTTTCTTTTCTGAGTGGGAAGAAAAGTCTCAAACTTGTGAAAGATCAGACAGAGAAAGCCACTTTGGAATAAAACATAGAGTAAGTTCAATGGGTACCATTAAGAAGCAGTCTGGTGGAAAGGATTCATTCCAAACATGATGAAAAAATGAGCAGGTTGTGGGAATAATTTCCTAATTCTCTGTTTCTCAATAAAAACTGTTATTTAGCTAAACACCACCACAAGGAGTTGGGAGTGTGCCACTATCTCCAGTTTTAGACAGGACACGGAGGTAAGCAGAGAATATATGTTGGGAGCACAGATTACAGTTTTCATATGAGACTATGAAGAGTCTACAGCAAAACAAACAAAAAATGAACTGGGTCTCCCAAGTTCTGGCCATGGTTCTGGCAGACTTTGTTCTCAGGAAAGCAAGGAAGAACATTACAGTTTCCCAGTCACTCAGTAGTAACTCAATAGTCACTCAATAGTAACTTTTCTGGAGCAATGCAGGAAGACTTTCATATTTCCAAATTTCAGTGAAAAACCTCTTTGGCTTTCAACCAAACAGGTTCTTCTGTCCTTCATTTCTGTATTTTAAGTCAGCTTTCTGAAGTAAGGAGGTGTTACTAGAAAAGATGCTTATGAACGTCTTTGTTAAGACTTAAATGGTGTTGATTGGAGGACTTAACTTTTAGAATGGCCATTTCAAGCACAATCTTAATGCTTTCAGTCCAGAAGGATGAGGGGTGGGAGAGAGGAAATCTGGAAATAGAATGAATGCTTTGGAAAAGGAAGGTATCAGGGTATATTTACTCTGTAAAAGCCCCTTACATATCTCAACTACAGTAGTAAACACTCAAAAATTGTACAGTATACTTTCCATTTTCAGTATGACTTTTAAGTCACAAAGATGAATGTCATTTCATCTGTGAATCTATGATGAAATAATAATGTACTCTAGTTAGATAGAATTGCCATGCCTTGCTTAGTGACAGCACAACAGTAACCAAGAGGTGCACCTCAAGCACAGTTTCCTAATTAATGTGGATTTGGGAAATGTCAATGTGCATCATTCATTTGTGTTACTCTTGGCAGTACATGTTTGCCTCTTTTCTACCTGTAAAAGATTTTTCTTTTCTTTTGGTAGTGTTGGCCCTCTCACAGACTTCCTGGCTCACCTTTCTTGCTAAGTCTAATAATGATAATGACCCTGTTCTGTTAGATTTGTTATCTCTCTCTTCTAAAATACAGCAAGTAAACATTCACCTGAAAAAAAATGAAATCATAAAACTGCAGATTTAGTCATCAGAGTGCTAATTAGTAATTTGGCTGCTGCCTTTTCACTCCATATCTCCACTTCAATTGTAAAACATGGTGGGAGGAAATATCCTAGGCTCATATTTCACCCAGCCTTCCCAGGAGAGTGAGCATAAAGCATTCCTTCTTTGTCTGCATAGAATCCGTGCTGCCTCTGTGAGAGCAGCACAGAACTCTCCTCCAGCAGGGAAATTCCTGCCCAGGGTCCCCAGCCCATGGAGGTGTGTGAGCAGTGGACATGGTGGCAGAGGAAGTGCAAATGTCTTTCTCATTGCCAGCAATGTGTCTGTTTGTTTTAATGTTATTTAGCCATTCTTATGGCAATGGAGAGAGAAACAGGTAGAGCTATGAATTTAAGCAAGTTGCCCTACATTGTTTATAAAAAGTAAAGAACGAATCTTCCTCTTAAGTGAAAATCAATGTACTCTTAATGGCACATCCATAGTTAAGCTTTTCTGAGTCTGATGTGCATTTAGACTATTATTTATCATTCTGATAATATAGGGGAGTGTTAAAGATGTTGCAAAGGGGCCAGAGAGTAATGACAATAAGAGCCAGTACACGTAAATTATATAGCTCTAAAAAGATGTCCTCATTTTCAGAGCTGCAACGGAAATTTCTGCTGAAGTAAAGCTAAAGAGAAACAGAAAAGTGGGAGACAGACAGATTCTAATGAAAGCACTTGTCAGATCAGCTCTATTAATTAAGTACAAAAAAGAAGATTAACAATACTTTAGATAGTCTTAAATCCTTCTTAGACAAAACTAGTGGTCACAGAAACATTTCTCAGCAGTATTGGATGGAAGTTTCTTCCAGCCTAGTACATAGATCATTCCAGAAATAATGCCTCCTACGTATTTCCATAGAAATTACTATAGGTACAAAGAGCACAATAACACTATTTGATGGAGCAAATTCTCAGCTATAAAACACAATTTTTTAACATATTCACCACCATTAGCTGTGCATTTTCACCAGCAATGAACAATTGCCATGCTCATAAAAATCTGCATGATCATCTGGAATGTGGCTTGTCCTTCACATCACCATCACTGCTACTGTACCACCCACCACCTCACTGTGCTCATACCCACTATTCAGTCTCCATAGACGTTCAGCAAGCATCAGTGAATGTCAGTGGGTGCCATTTTTTCCACATGGAGGAATTCAACCTCACACCTTTGCTTCATCCATACTTCCATGCCAGGAGCCATTTCATCAGACTTCCCCTCTGCTACCATCTGTCACATAGCAACAACATGTAACAGAACTTTGGTGGGAAGGTTCAGCCTTTACTGCCATACCACCAACATCCAACTCTGTGGGCCAATGTAAGGCATTGCTTTCAAAGCAATCCCCATAAATATTTCATATTCTCTAAACAGTACAGATTGTGGACTTCTGTCTATGTGTGCTTGTGAGTGAATTTTCTAACCAAACTTTTCTGAGCGTGCAACACTCGATATACAGCAAGCACTCATGCAATACATGCCCAATCAATATTTCATGTTTACAAAATGATTCTTTTTCACCAGTCCAACACTAAATTTGCTCTAGTCCTTCATCCTTACCATCAAATCCCTAAAACAGAGAAGTCATCTTTAAATTAAGAAGTCATGTCTCTCTCTTCTTAGATACAGTAATAGTTTTCTAGTTGCTATGTGTTACAAGTGGCATGACTCAGTATGTAACCAGACCAACTATCAGCAAACAAGTGCCTCTCACTCTGCTGTTGTGCTGTAACATTGCTATGCCAGCTTTGCCAAGCACCCTGTGGCTTTCCTGATCTTGGGCAGTGAACTTTTGTTTAACCCTGAGGGGAAAATGCAGGAAATAATAACGGGATCTGAGATCTTATCTTAGAACAAAACCTCCTCTGGGCAGCAAGGGAAATAAACTAAAAGTTTGTAGTAGTAGCAAAAGAAGTAGCTTCTTATCAATTTCTTTACAAAGTCATATACGAAATCCTTAAGTGGAATGGTAGACAGTCTTACCATTATAGAAATAACTGAGACCATGGTGGAAATGAACATTACAAATTCAGGACAGCTGAGCCACACACTCTTTGGATCAAAGGATTGCTTAGTATGCTATGTCATATCTTATGGCCAAATGGTTGAGTGGGTGGATGTATTTTCAGATATCAAACAGGTCTCCCAGGTGCTCCTGAGGGCAATCTAGGAACTACAAGTCCTATGGCAGTACTCAGCACCTCAAAGGGATGGATAGAAAAGTGAGCCAAATATTTCTTCTCCTTTCAGCACTCTGGACAAAGTGGAGGAACACACACATGCTCAACTGTTTGGTTTTGAAACATATGAGTGAAAAAGTTTCTCTTGGCAGAAATGATCAACAAAGCACATAAGGGCTTGATATTTTTTGTATGAGGATATATAATTTGTTATTTTTTTCCTTGAGTTTAACTAATAAGTGCCTGTGCTTTGAGGATCTGAAAAAATACTGACAATCTCCCAAGTGTGCGATTATCCCTTGGGCTGTGCTCTCAGTATTTAGCTGTGGGTACACTGTAGAACATTGTCTTGCGAATGGACTTTTTCAGCAGTGGCTTAACAGGTTAGGATGTCCATAATGCTCCAGTAAACATTGAGTCTGACTACTTATCTGCAGTTTTTTCCACCAATTCTCAGTTATGATTTTCAAGAATACAATACCTGATACAAAGTCAGATTGCAATAATGCTCTTAATTTGCTTAAGGCCTCTGTTACAGTTTAGAGCATCTTGCTACAGAGAGCAGCTTAAAGACAAAACCTTTATTTTGTGAATTGTAATGCTTAGGTTTCATCCACATTACAATCAAAACCCACATTCTGTAAGCAACCTCCTAAAATCACTATTTCCCTTTCTTTTTTTTCTCCTCAAATATGTCCAGAGGAAAGATCTTTAATCATAATTTTCAGTATCCACCTCATGCAGAGCCAACTATTGGTAATTACCCATTTAACTTTTGAGTGTCATGAAAAATATGCTGGCTTTAAATATGGCAGAGATAAATGAAAAATTGACAGAACTGCAGAAATCTGAGTTTGCCAAGAGGTTACATTTAATGCACCACATGAACAGGCCATCATGAGATGGTTTTGTTAAGAATTCATTAATTTTTGATAGCCTAAATCCATGGTCCTCTAATGTCAGTAAATTCATATAGCAAACAGGGTAAACTTACTTCATGCTTTGGTGCTCAGTGTTAATCTTATACATCCAGAAATAACTAATGGCATTGAAAAGGAATTCAGAATACTTTAGAGGGTTCAAAATATGTGATGTTTTTCTTGTAAAGTTACAAATACTCTTCCATTCTCATACCAGAAAAAAAAATTATCCATAAATAAAAAGTAATTTAGGTTTTTAATGATATTTTCATCCACTCCAATATACTTTTTTGTTGTAAAAATGACTTCTTTAATCTCATTTGAAGTAGGTCCATTAAACTTAATACACTTAAAATTATGCTATCAGAATAAATAGGCTCTAAAGAGCTAGACCCTCTAATGAAAAGTCATAATAAACTAAGTCATTAATTCACTGTATCATCACCCCTCAGTAGCTAAACACTTTCTGTGCAGTACAAATTTCTGTTGCTTATTTTATCTGTCTTAGCTAATCTAATCGGCTCAAAAAAGCATAAGGGTGGGATAGGGTTTTTGGAAGCTCTTCACTATTTCACTATAAGAAATTCCTCAGAAATTGGCAAGTGATCATTTTAACAGTTTAAAAGTAATTAAAATATACTCTTGGGTCAAATGCCAAACTTCCTTTGGTATATTTCTATTTGCTCTTCATGACTGTGAAACAGTCACATTTATTGTCAGAGAATGGTGAAAATTCCTGAATAAAACAAAGCAAAACTGAAAAGGAGTCAGTAGAATTGATTTAGACAGTATAGCCTGCCTTCCTGCAATTTTTTGCCAGTTGATTCTCATTTGTATGAGATGCTGGAGCTGAAGAAACTTTGTCAGACAGATCGATATTTAAATTTATGTAATATTGTAACTACTGCAAGCGTACTAATATTATCCTTAGAATAATTTGTTTGCATTAATGATGGTTATTGATTCATTATTGGCTGTGTCAGTGTTTTCTTCTAATGTGCATATATATGTTTGTGCGTGCACACACTAAGCATGTGCATGTATGTGTAAAAGTAGTGATGCAAATATGATGGAGCCTCATCCTTCATCTTTATATATCAAGAAAGCAATGGTACTGAAATGGCAGACAGATTAAGATGGAAGTTGATGTTCCTAGGTGATACACCTGAGTATTTGGTTGTTCTCCAGATACAATGACAATTCAATGTATTTGGGTTGGAAAGATGGTTAAGTTAGATTGAGACCTAGTCTACATGTCACTGGAATGGCAACATCTCACTCTGGAGTGGGCAGTAGATAGCATCACACATTCATTGTTTGAGCTGTTGGATGACATGCTTGCTTCCTCAAGCAAGGCACTCGGGAAAGAAGGAAGCAGGAACAAATTGTTAAGGTTTCCTGATTTGTTCCTTCTCAGTGATAACCACAAATGTCGGTATTTGGGAGCACAAATCTCCTTTCAGTTGTGAAGTTGAAATAAATTTTGTAATAAATCCTGATTTGGGGAGGACTCTTTATCTTGCGTTATGTGTTTCAGTGGAATTTGAACTGTCATTGTTCAGTTATCAGCTCTGCTACATAAAGCCTTGAAACCTACGGCTACTTCTCTAAAGGCCACGCCTGTTGTGATGCTAGCTGCTGTGGTGCCAATTTTTAGACCAACAATTGAGGAGATAAGTCTTTTCTTTTAAAACAGACAATTAAATATTTACAGGACTTTGAGATATTGACACTGATGCTTATTTTTCTCAAGTAGGAAGGATAACTATAACATAGACCAGTTATGCAGAATGGAGCAAAGAGGGCAAGAGATGTCTTTCAATTTCCTCCAATTCGTACCCATCCACATTATATGGAATTATATTAAGTAAGAGAAAGAGAAGACAAGGTGTGACTATGACTGTACAGGGCCCTCCCTATCACACAGAGAACCTAGATACAAGTTTCTTCTCTTCTGTAATTTTCCTTCTATGTAATTCTGCAATTAACATTCAGTGCCATTGAAAAACTGACCTCCGTCTGATACCACAGCTATGATACCTTGTACAGGTATATAATACATTTACAGAAGTATTAGAAATACAGTTCTGGCAGTTCCTCAGATAGTGCTGTACTGGGAAACAAGCATAAAAAAGACTAAGTAACACCAACCAGGGGTAATTTACTGCTTTTAGTTTGACTCACATGAGCAGAGGTGAAAGGCCTGTAGAAGTCATTGTGTGAGCACTTGTCACAGTTTTCTTACAGGCAAGTTTTTCTGGACTGTAAAGAATGGGTGACATCAGTTTTTGTTTTCTTAGGAGTTTTTTCATTTCTGAAGAGTCTGCGCATCTGTACTTCAAACAGCCATGAAAAAGAAGGGTGAATGGGAAGCTGTGAGTTGGTGGCAGACAAGCATCAGTGTGTGTTCAGTGCAAGCCCAAGTGATGAGCAAACAGGATCCTTTCTGAACATAGCTGGCCCAGTTTCTATTCTCCTGCTGACAAGACAAGTGTCAGAAACCTTCATGAAGCCTGACTTCACTGGGGAAACATCAGCAGGAAATTTAGCAAATAATTAGCAAATAATTAGTTTTCTGTGAAGAATCAAGTTGAGTGGACATTTTTACATCTCAAGGTAAAGGCTTGATAATGAGGACTTCCAGGGTGACACAAATCTCTGCTATCTCATCACCTCTCTGTCAGTCTGAAGGTTACAACTTAAAAATATAATAATAACAATTAAAAACCTTCTTTCATCTTCGTGGTCTTGATTTTTTTTTCCACTTTGATGAGGACTCTCAGCATGGCTACCCTAATTATTTTCTTCCCACTGTCTGTTCTTGGCAGCCAAAATAATACGTTTGTCTGTATAATGGTCCACAAAAGCCACTTACTCTCTCCATCTGACAAGTTGGTTCTTTCCAGAGGGCAGTTCCAAAAGGAGGTCAGTTGAGAAGTCAAGCACCCACAGCTACCATTACGTTGTTAGCAAGATAAAGGTGTACATTGTCTCTCAAAACAAGACTCTGTATGCAGCTCAAAGCTTGATACCTGAAATTCTGCCAAGTGCATCACTCTCTTAGCTAAACCTCATTAAGCGCTTAATTGCTTTCAGCATTCACCCAGATCTTACCAGAAGAAGGAAGTCACAGCTAAGTACACTTTAAGCAACATCAAAATTTTGATGTTGTTTGTAATGAAAAGACTATCCATAAACCTTGCTTTTCCAGAGAAACTAGCAGGGTGGGAAACTGCCACCATTATGACTGACAGTGATCAGCTTTTAGGAATCATAGAATCATAATCACAGAATGGCTTAGATTGGAAGGTCATTAAGATAAGATCATTAAGTTCTACCCCCTTTCTATGGGCTGATTGCCATCCCCCAGGTCAGGCTTCGCAGTGCCCAACCTACCTGATCTTGAATGCCTCTAGGAATGGGGCACCCACAACTTCTCTGGGCAGCCTGTGCCAGTGCCTCGCCACCCTCTGTGTAAAGAATTTCTTCCTGAAATCTAACCTGAATCTCCCCTCTTTTAGTTTGAAGCCCCTCTACCTTGTCCTATCACTATCAGACCATATGAAAAGTTGGTCCCTCTCCTGCTTGTAAGCTCCCTTCAAGTACTGGAAACTGACAGTGAGGTCTCCCCTGAGCCTCCCCTTCTCCAAGCTAAAGAAGACCAATTCCCTCAGGAATGAATAGAGAAACTTATTTCTAGTAAAATCTCAATCATCTATGACAGGACAAGATTTCTGCTGATATGCTGACATAGCAGGCCCCAAAATTATGGTAAGAAAAGATAATAATGACTGCATATATCTATTCTAGACCCTTGCCTTGGAGTTAATGGGCTAGTTATAGAGTGAATACCTGTGAGCAAGGTTCATTTCCCATAAAAGTTGAGAGCAGTTCGGGTTAGGTTTTGCCTAAGAGAAGGCTAAGTTTACTGGGATGGTGGGGTCACATGGAACATACTGCTCCTGTCAATATGTGCGGTGCAGAGCTATATAAAGTACAGCTTTCTGTCATTCACCTGAGGATCTCAAGTGCTACACAAACCTATCAGTTCTGGAAGGCTTGTTCCTTGCTTGTCTCATCCAAACTGCCAGCCTGCAACCTCCACTTTCAATTTTCAAACCAATATATATTTATCTGTGTCATTTAAATATTAGTTAACTTACATCCATGTACATAACTTCAGACTGCAAGGTGCTGTGACATCATAGATATTATAGAAATAAGTAATCAATCTAACAATGTAAATGATCCCTCTAGATGTGAGGAAATGAAAAGCCTGGCTCTTAGTTAACTTACTGAGTACTTAATCACACAGCCTTGTAGGCTACTTGAGCATACACAATATAGCTGAAGCTGCAATCTGAGTCATAAATTATGGAATGTATAATGATCATTTTTAATATTCACAAGGCCAGTCTATTCATGTTCAGAAAACCACTCTCTTTACATGAAATAGAAGTAAATGATCCTTTGGATACACGACAATTTTTATCATTAATCGAATACATTTCTCAGGCTGAAGCATTGAGGACCAGAGGTTCCATCCAGCAAAATGAATGAAAGGACTCCCACTGAATTGCAGAGAATTTGAATTATGCCTGAAGCCAGGTAGGAAAACCAGGCATTGCTTGACCAGCAAAATACTGATGTTGCTTTCCAGCATCTGTCAATATTCATCATTTTTTTAAACTTTTTAAATGGTGCTGACGCTTCTATAGCACCATAACACTGTGAAATCTCCATTCACACTTTCCATTCTAGAACTGTTCTTATTGAGTAATGCCTGTTGCTTGAAAAGGTAATACGGAAAGAAATCACACCATTTGCATTAACAGAGTCAATGTGAGCTGGTAACCATAGCAGTTGTGAATCCTGCATGCAATTTTTTTTTTTTTCAGCCTATTAAATATTGATTTTTTATGTTCCCTGCATGTATTTTTAATAATTTTCTTCAGTGCTCTTACTCTTTCTCTTGTTTGGTATCCTGCTTCTGCATGTCCTCAGGCACTTTCCTTCCTTCACTCATTATCCTTCCATTACAGAGGACACACTCTTGTTCCCTGATTCATGGTTCACAGCAGACGCATGAAATCTTTAATGAAGAATGCACGTTTTCCCAGACAGTTTAATAGATCTGAGTAGATAAAGAGAGCAGAGATGCAGAGTCTAACTTAGGTCATTAAGAATTTGAAAGGTATTTCTTAATCATTATTAAGGATTGTTACTTGCAACTCACAACGTTAAATGAGCATATGTGATGAGCAGTATGAATCCCAAGTTGTTGGCATGGGAAAAATGAAGACTCATTTGGAAAGTGGGGATAGTTGTCCCAAGAAATTACAAAAGCCATCCATGAGACGCACCATGAAAACTCTCACGTTAAACATCTGACAGAGAGAGTGTAGATCAAAAGGCTTTAGCATATTAAATCTGCAGTGAACTTTGTTTCCTCTCTACTTGAGGTGAGGCCTCACTTATTTCAAAAATCAAAAATCCAGAGTTTTTAGAAAGCTTCTGGATTAAAATTCAATTTTCTCTGTTTTATCACATCTCAAATTTATTAGTCAGTGTTTTGTGGGTTACGGCACAAAGACGACAGAGAAGGAAACATAGGAACTCTTCTGAAAGGTGCTCAGGGACAAAATGTTACTTTTATCTGAGGCTTCAGTCAATGTGTGTTTTGGCCCAGGAAGATGAGCTCACATCTACTAGGACAAGCGCAAACAAAAGCAAAACAAAGCATTAAGTATAAGCTGGTGGAGGTGATTTGCTCATCCTGGTAATTTTTTTGTGACTGCAGAAATGCTCCATTCTCTGAGTTGAAGTTATGAAATTTCTGCTTTATTTTCTTGATTGGCAGAAAGCAAATAAGTAGCCTCAAACCTGATATCCAAAGTAGGATAGGAGGCAATGTAGAGAGACATCTCGTAAATGGGAAACCTGACTTTTATTATTTTAAGCCTTTAAACTTGCTGGAACTGCAATGAAAATCTCCATTGGTCATAGCTTTACTTTCACTTATCTTGCACATATTTGTCACATTGTTCATTAGCTTGTTTAGAACCTGGAGTCAATGCCTGAAGCAAATGGAAATTTCAGTAGTGATTTCAATGAGGGCAGCGTTAGATCATTAAACCTCAATGCTTTTTAAAATATATTTTAAAAGCCATCCAGAAGGGAGCCATGGAAGAAAAAAAAATAATAACCGATATGATTTTACATTACTTCAAAGCTCAGGAAAGAAAAGAACACCTATTCTTTTTCTTCTTTAAATACAGCATCTTGTACAGCCTGGAGAAAATATTTTAGGAAGTCAGAAGATTGAAATCCTGCTCTGTGACTGTATTGGGTATGATACTGGATATGTATTGGCCAGCTCTAATCAAAGGCAATAGGTTCATTAACTGTTTAACTAATTTGGTGATGACTGGTGCTCTTTAAAACTGACTTGTTTTCTTCTGGTCCAGAATTTCTGAAAACCTTTCAGTACCTGTTTTTATGCAAATCTACTTGCTGGTGATATTGTTCCCATTTTCTTCTAGCCTGGTGCTTGTTTGTATGGACATCTTAACCCTTTTATATCTCTGTGTGTATAGGGCCCAATCGCTCTTGCTGCTGTCACTTCTGCCTGGTGGAACGTGTTGATGCCCTCATGCAGCCAGAGACACCAACGTGTTGTTCTGTCATCTGAACCACTCACTTTTTTAAGGAATGTGAAAAATTATGTTACCTGCAAGTATTTTATGTGCCAGACGCTGAGTGGCAACTTCGCAGGAGGAAAAACACAGAGGCCAGAGCTCATCTGGCTGTGGCAGAACTAGAGGAGGAGCAAAGCTTTGGTCTAACCATGTCGTATTTGGGATCACCTGGGAAAAAGGAATGCTCTTTCTGCCAGTGTTCACCTGTTTCCTTTTTTGATTATCGAATGGACTCATCGGTTTGCTGCTGCGTGTCCAAAGGGAAGAGATAAAGGCAAAAACATACAATTGCTTTTGCCTGCTCTCACTTAGCAGCGACACTGCTTTGGGCCTGGGGACTGCAGGCAGCCAGCCAGATCTCCAGCCTGATTTCCCTTCTGCTCTGTGCTGCAGATTTATTCATGCAAGTGCTTTCTGAAGCAGCAGCCCATCACCTTTAAGTGCTTCCTTGATCACCCGCTGATTTCTCCAGCCTGTCTTTTCTCAACAGTTAGGGCAGCTTTAGACCTGTGAGTGATTTATAAAGAAAGGAAATGCTAATGGAAGACAAATAAAGATGGAAGTATTTGGCCTATTTTCTCCCTTCTGAAACCAAAGGTCAGGCATACATTATCAGTCTGAATAACCTTTGGATAAAGAAAACTAATAGCTGGGAAAGCAAAAAAATAATGCCTTTAAAATACAGCATTGACACTGCCTAGAAAAATGGTGGCTGGTGAGACTGAATGCATGTACTGCCTATGAGGAAGATTTCCACAAATTATGGTGGCTGGTCTAATGAAACCTCACCTCTTCTTATATATTTTGCCTAGCATTCTGTGCATACACAGTTGTGGTTACAGAAAGAATGTACAGAGGTGTGCATAGAGGTTTTGCCAGCTTAGCAAGTCTGCAAAATGATATTGTCTTCACAAAGCCGGGCACAGATTTTCTGTTGAGAGCCACTGGTAAAAAACCTGTTTGTGTATGTGCATTGCTGTAGTCAGATATGGCTTAATATTACGGCGACCAGTGTCACCCAGATATTGGGATCTCGTCTGGATTCAAATCAGGAGGCTCTGTATTTCTTACTGCACTACAGGTATCAGAAGCAACTACCTGTGAATGCAAGACACGAGCCTGGCAGACCTGGGTCTGGGACACTGCCTCCCACTGAGATAATGGTAATAAATATTGGTTGGTTTGCTTTTGCTGTTGAATACTCATTAGTCCCATTCATCTTGCTCTTCCTCTGCTGACAGGCACCAGGAGTAGCCCCCATGAGAGACATTTCTCAGTTGCTTCAGGATCTAGATCAAAACAAGTTATAAGCATTTGTGGAACTTAACCAAGAACCTGCTTTGGATTTCTGAAATTGTAAGGATTGTCATCTTCCAAGAACTGAGCAAACACAGAGCTTTTGTCAATGACATAAGGAAAACTCTGCACCAATGTGACAAAACAGCAATGATATTTCTAGATGATTGATAATAAAAGCATTTCCCAGACGTAATTTTGGCAGGTTCCCATTAATTCTGTTCTCCAGCTGCTGCTGTAACTCACCTGCCATCAAAAAGGGACCTCAAGTGGCCACCTACTCTCTCAGTAGCAGGATTAAGTTTACACTTTGGTCAGAGTAAACAAAGTGTGCACATCCCACTTTCCATACCCCCACCAAAGGGGGTTCTCTTAGCAGCCTCTTCAGTTTTATTTCTCATGCTCAATTTAAATCTTCTTTGCTGCTAAATTACTCAACAGGCATAGCAAGCAGTTTGTTCTCTCTTTATAACAGCTTTTTGCATATTTGAAGACTGTTAACATGTCCCACATTTATCCTGCTTTCTCCAATCTGTATAAACCAAATTCTCTGTGCTTATTCACAGGCAGTGATGATTAGTTCTCTGATAATTGTGTTGTTCTTTTCTCAGCTTTCCATCAACTTTTTAAAATGGACACGTTATTCCAAGCAATAATTTCTCAGGACAAATGTAAGAAAATAAATGTCTCCTCTGTCTTCTGTATGACAAACTTAGAGTAAAAGTCCCATCGTTTACAATGTCCAACATGTTAATGCTGATTTTCCACACTGCTCTCCCAGTCCTTGTCTTAAGAAATTACTTTCTGTTTAATCACAGAGTAAAACTAAATTTTAACTTGTACCCAGCAGGCCTGTCTTAAGTCTACTGGGAAATCTCAATTAGTTCTTTGATATGCTTACAGCCTTTGTGAAAATTACAGCAATTCTCAAAATGTCATGTGAGAAATTCTGTGTTGTGAGATTACAGGAAAATCTGTTTCTATTACCATTCTTCATCCCATCCACTAAAAGACAAGGACACTGACCTCTTCATCAAGAACTGTAGATCTCCTCCCTAGTGGCTTCTAAAGCCTCAACTGGTAACTATTGGGTCTATGACCACTGCCACTATGAAGGTGAATATGCTCATACTCTGAGCAACCTGATTGAGCGGCAGGTGTCCCTGATCACAGAATCACAGAAAGGCCAGGGTTGGAAGGGACCTCAAGGATCATGAATCTCCAGTCCCCCTGCCACATGCAGGGCCACCAACCTCCCCATTTAATACTAGACCAGGCTGTCCAGGGCCCCATCCATCCTGGCCTTGAACACCTCCTGGGACTGGGCATCATTACAAAGGAGTTGTACTTGATGACCTTGAAGGATCCCTTCAAGTTCAAAAGATTCTATGATTCTATGGTACTTAAGTAGCAGATGGGAAGGAAGACACAATGAGTGTGATATTCCTGTAAGTGGGGGTACTTCACACTTCCCTTTCTATGCCCATCCCATAGTTTAGTCACCAACTTCTTCAGTAGCAACAAAGCTCAGTTGGTGATGTGAAAGCTGGCAGAAGTTGCCAAACCCCCTCTAACATTCTGAGAGAAAGTTTTGCATGCAAAGTGTGGCATATCCGCCTCTATTCTGTACTGGAAGTGAAAATTGATGCGGAGTATTTTTCTTAAGTTAACTTAGTTTATTTATATTCCAGCTTTCAGTTCACCAAGAAAGACCATCAAATGATGGTCACACAGCTTCAGTGTACCATGGGAGTAGTACCAAGGGAGCAGTTCTGCTCAAGTTATTGAGTTGAATTAAAGAGATT
This sequence comes from Tetrao urogallus, assembly GCF_951394365.1. Lineage (NCBI taxonomy): Eukaryota > Metazoa > Chordata > Aves > Galliformes > Phasianidae > Tetrao > Tetrao urogallus. Next base: position 57,365,451 of record NC_136817.1, read on the forward strand.
AAAACAGAGAAGTTCTGAGGCTGTTCTTGTGTTTCATTGCTTATCAAAAAATCTAACAACCTAACATTTCCTCAAAGATGAAGAGTGTCCGTGAAAAAGAAAACAAAACCTTTGGAAGGTGGATGGAATGGCACCACCTCTTGCCCATTTCCATCACAACAAAGACTCCAGGAACCTCCCTGGATCAGCTCCATTGAGTGTGTCCTAAAGGAGATACAGATTTCCATTGTATTTATACAGTTTGATGCAATGTCATGTGCTTTTAGCTAAAGTACTTTAATTGCTTCCTAAGAGTGACCCCAGGATCCAGTTAGATGCCATTTCACCTGCTACAGACAGACCTTTTGAAGTGCTTGATTTTCTTTATCCGGTCAGACAGTGAAAGTTACTGTTTTGTTGAAACTGTAATGAGGATGGAATTGTCTTTAGAGAGGCTTTTGTTCAGAAGAAACTATAGATTCCAACTTTCCTTTTATTCTGCAGCAGACTCATTACTGTGGCATTGGACACAAAGCAATGTGTTATCCCTTTCATCCTATCCTTTGTCTTGCTAAGACAAAGCCCCATCTCTTCGCTATTATTCTTTCTTTTTGGTCTATGTAATTAATACCTAGGCCCTTACAAAGTCCTGTTTCTCAGAGTGCATTGGAAATAAACAGACGGAGACACAGTCTTGGGCAGAAATCCAGGTCACATCATCAACCACCAGGCCCAAAAGAAACTTTGTTTGCTAGTTTCACCCGTGGCTATGCTCATGCTTGCTTCCTGCTGTGCAGTCAGGATTAATTCTGTTCATTTTGTTTTTTCTGACTTTCTTTCTCCAGTGCTGCCCAGCTTCCTGCACCACGTATTTTTGCAGCTTTGACAAGCCCTTCTAGCCCATAAGATTCAGATTTCCTCTTGACTAAATGTTTCCAGTTCTATCTTTGAGGAAGGTCACTTTTAGCCACTTTGCTGGTAAGAAATATGCTTAGGTTTCATGAGCTCCGCCATTACCTACAGGACTTATTCTATGGCAATTTCTCCATGTCTGAAATAGCTGAAATGGCATTTGGTGCCAGAGCTATCTGCCTGGCAGGAATATGTGAGAAAGGCGAGTAGTCATAAAGAGGTATTCTAGAAACACAGAATGGCCTGGGTTGAAAAGGACCACAATGATAATCTAGTTTCAACTCCCCTGCAGGATCGCCAACCAGTAGACCAGGCTGCCCAGAGAAGTAGAACAACATGAATATGAACTTTGAAAATGATCTGAGATACTTGCAGTCCTTCCAGAAAAAGATAGGGTTGCTTTAAATTTATTATTTACTATGATCAGTATATATATTGACATATAAAAATGAAAATTGTGGTATCCAACACATTTTAAAATACATGCAATTTCTCCACTCAAGGCAGGGAAGTTATGATCTGAACAAGGTAAATTTCATGTGAAAAGAAGGTCAGGCTAGGCCAGAATTTTATGATTTCAAACAACCTCAGCATTTCACAGGAGTAAAATAAAAAAAAGCTCTATTTCCAATTTTCTCATAAGCCATACCATAGCATTAACCAAATATATTTAAATAAATAGCAAAGAAATTGAGCATTTCTTTCTCAAGAGTGGTTGTAAAAGTTGTATGTATATTGTGGTCTTTTCCCCTTTTTTATCAGGTGTTAAAAATAAGGAAAGTCGGATTTTAAACTTACCTTGATAATAAGATGCAAGTAGATAAACATTTTGCATGAAGCAAAAAGCAAAAGGAGATACTGCTCAGAATGGCACTATAGAAGAAATTACACAAAACATGGCATAATGAATAAAATTTGTCTTGAATTATTTATTTTTAGTGCTTTGTTTTATCTCTTCTATCTTGCAAGGCCTGAAAATTGTTCTTGATGAGAGCTTTTTGAGTGTCTGAGTCTCAAATTTGAGACACATTAATGTCTTCTATACAGTACAGAGGTAGGAAGATTAGACTGGAGTGCTTAGAAATGCACTAGATTTGCCAGTTTCCACTAATGGGACCACTAGTGTGTACTGCTTTAATTTACTGCCTTAAAATATATCCATGAGATACAGTATTCTTGGATGTATGATGGCTGAATAAAATTTAATAGCTATACAAGTGGCAGAGCAGAACTAATCCTTTCCGAGGTACCAGCTCTGTCATAAACTGTATTTATTTTGGAATCTGATTAAAAACATGTCTTGCAGCATTAGCAACACCTCAGAGAAAGGGAAATCGAACATAGCATGGGCATAAGAGATTTCACATGACCGGATCGCCCATAATTGGAGTAATTTTTTTCTTCTTATTGAGGAAGGATTTTTTTTTTTTTTTTTTCATTTGGTATCAGAGCCTGTTATCCCTTTAATACATCTTCAGAGACAAGCCTTCCTGCTGAAATATCTGTGCTGGGCATTACCTAGCAGAGAAGCTGATGATGAGCACTCTTCAGTCTAAAACACTACCACACACCTTAATAGATGACACTATCAGTACCACTAGCTTGTTTGCCCTTAGCCACACCAGGGGCTACATCAAGCTTCGCTTTTAGTGGAAGAGGGTTTAAAAAACATGTGCCATGAACCCACCTGAGAAGTGTTACTGGAGCTGATGAGGTGTAAATGTGACTTGACAAAAATGAGGTGAATTTATAATTCATTTGAGCACTTAAGTCTAATTACAGTGTACCAGTCCATGGCCAAACTAATGGATTTAGTGGGAACTCAACCAAATCTCCATCTTCAAAACTGACTGTGCTCCCCAGATTCCTGAGCAATTATGTCCCAGTAAATTCTCCAAGTGCTCATTTATAATCTTTTGGTGGTAGATGAACAAACTCCATGAATGCTATGACCGCCTCTAGCAGAGACTACAAGTGGGTATCTAAGCATAGAAAACATCCTCAAAAGCATGACTTGTGATTTACATGATCACTGCAGAGCTATAAATGGATAGAGTTGTGGCTCAAGATAAGAAGGTAAGTGGATTTCTAGTATGGAAAATCAGACAAATCTGGGAGAATTTAGACTCACATTTTCCAGCAAAACCAAATTGGACAGAGCCTATTTTAGAGTATATTATTTTATAGTATACTTCAGAAAAGACCCATCTTGTGTTTCAGAAGAAAACAATTCCTTCTGACTTTCTATGTCATAAAATAGTTTGTCTGGCTCCAAAGCAAGAAAAAATATACAATTTTAATGGTATTTAAACCTTTAATTCCCCCTGATTTAATTCCCATTGAAATAGATAGTCCCTTGCCAACATTTTGCAAGATATCTGAGGATACAGATACAGTTAGCAAGATAATATCCACTTGCAGCTCTGCAGAGTGGTATCCTTTTCCTATCAGTATTTTTTTGGATCACATTAGGGAACAATTTTATAAAGAGGAAGAGGATAGGGAGAAATGTATTCATTTTTGAATGCAAAATATTTGCCAATTGTGCAGAAATGCTGCCATGGCTTGAGGCAGTGATTGATCGCCTGGTGGGAAGGCGGGGCCAACCCAGGGGAACTCAGATGCATGCAATGAACCTGAGTGACTGGAAGAGATGGCTCCAGGACCCACCCCTTCTCAGACCTCATTTAAGGGTTGGTAGGGGAGGTAAGAGGATCTTGCTGGAGATCCCTCTCTGCCTGCCTTCTGAAGGTAAGCAGCTCTTTTTTGGCTACTGCATTTGGGCTCATCCTTATTTGCTATAGCCAAAGGCTTTACCACCTTGCTTTTATCTATCACTTCTTTTCCTACCGTTCCTTACAGAAAAACTAAGAAGAAAGGCTGAGAGCACCTTTCTGCTAACAGACACAGGAAGGTCACTCTAGGGGCCAGCTGAAAGCTTGTTCCTGCACAAGAGGCCCAGACAAACTTGCTTCTGTAATTTCAGTTGCTGTTTTCTTCAGTGTGTCCTTTGTTACTACTGTAAGTCCAAACATGCAGAGTAAGTTGTTGATGTTCTGTAGCAGCAAGCTACAGAATGTTGAGGTTTTCTCCCTTTTTTTTTTTTAATCTCTTAATCAATAAAAGCAGGTCTTTTGTATGTGAACACATCTATTATTTCAAAAACTTGAAGTACTATCTGCAGAAAATATTTCACTTGATTTTTTTCACCAGAAAATGTATTTGGGAAGTAGATTACACCCAGGGTATAAATGGGACCAGAACCAAGTCTGAAGCTGTGTGCTGACTGCAGACACTGAGATGTACAGGCAGAGGATTTAAGCAAGAAGATCTGTAAGTAGCTAAGCCACATGCCTTATGGAGCTCCAACATAACTTTATGCTTTCTTAAAATAAATACCTATGGAAGTTGGCATTCCCGGAAAGTGCTCTGCACTCTCCTGCAGTCTTGCCAATTTTTTGTCCCCTTTGGGGTGGAGAGAGTGAGACATGGGAAGGTTTGCTCTTCAACAATGTCTGGTATGTAAGCAGAGGCCTGGTGTATGTTTCTCTTGAGTATTTAACCTTTATTTCTTCTGATTAAGCTTACTTATAATGAATGTGGAAGGAACTGTACCTTCCATGTATATTAACCTTAAACCCGTTCCTCCAAGAGCCCTTATGAAGCATAAGAGAGCGGAGCAGGAATGTAGGATCCTTAGACTTGTCTCTCTCATATCTCATTTTCTTATTTTTAAGACTTATGAATCAAGGAGCAACCAAACTCTTCAGGAACCTTCTCCTTAGAGCTGTTGAAATGTGTTATCTTCCCCTGGTCTTAACTACTTAATTACTAAAGCATGTGGCAGCTGTAGAAGGCTATATGGGGAGGAACAGCCCACTTTCACATCTACAGTACCAGAGGAGGAAGTTTTCACACTCTCTCTGTGTGACAGAGAACTCATCTGTCCCTTGACATACCGCCCTGTCAGACACTGCTTCTTTTGTGTTTAACATACCTCATACATTGAGTTCTAATTTCTACTTCAGTAGTAGAGGAGGAGTTCCTGCCCATAAAAACCACATATGATAACTTGCCGACCTCTTAGAGGGAAACCAGTCAGACTGCAAGATGCAATAATAAGTTTCCTTCAAAATATATCTGATTACGTAACAGATTGCTGTATTAAAAATTAAATAAGGCTTGAAATATGCAGCAATTTGCAGGCACTGGGGAGTGTGCTTAATAAAGAGAGTGCATTAGCTGCTTCTGCTTTTTGAAATGCAGTCTATAAATACTGTAACATCTTACTATTTCTTTCAGTGTGGGAGGACCGACTACGTGAACCAGCTTGTTAAAATCAGCACTGAGTTCATTTTGAATGACATTGTTTTTAACTCTGCCTTGGTATTAATATTGATCTAATCAGCACCTGATGACTGACTTTTTTTTTCCACTTCTCTGGGTACACTGTACCTTGTCCATGTTCTAAATGTAGTGTGAATATGGAACCTCATCCTTCCAGGAGAAGTAATGGGACTTGACCAGGATTCCACTCCTCCCAGGGACTGCTCAGCATTTTACAGGACTCCATAGCATGACATGAGTTTGGTAGTGGTTATGCCAGTGTCTGTGTTAACCCTCTGATCATAGTTAATGCAAATCAGATGTTTCTCAGGATTAAACAGAATTAGCTGGAGCTGCTTTGCAATGGGAGTTGGGAACACAGGAGCACTTTAGAAAAATCCCTCTAGGTATCACCATTTACATCTCACAGTTCCCAAACACAGGAATCAGACAATTAGGGGCACAGATCTGAATGAAAGCTATACATTCTCACTAGATGAGATACAAATTCCCAAGGACCTGATTCACAGAAGCCCTAAATACTTATTTTTTTTCATGGAATGGTATTCACTGGAAAGGAGAAATCAGGAGAACAGTGAGTAAACAAGTAACCAGGGGACTCACTTTCAGAGCAAAGCCTATCCTTATCCCATAGGTATACCTATTCAAGTATTCTGAACAAGGTAAATAGCTCTACCAAGGAAGACTGAGAGGATGTTGGCTACTGAAGATGGCACTCAGCTCCATCCTAGAGCAGGTTTTGACCCACAAGAAGGCTCTGACCACGGGGTCAGTGGTTCAAAGAAGGCGTTGCTGCAGGCAGTGTCCTGCAGGGGCCTCTGTTCATGGTGGCAGTGGCAGGAGCCCCACAGTGACCATCAACTAGCTCAGTCGATTGCACTGGACAGCATAGAGGATGGTCCAAGAAATAGAGGGATGGAGGATCTCACATCCAGTTACTGCAGGGCTTGGTCAAAAATATTTATGGTACAGTCATGTCTTTCTGGGTATATGCTTGCACAGTATTGCTCCCCTCCAGTCATGCAAAAAGAAGTTGTCAATCCATCACCTTTCAGGAGTACTTTGCCCTTTTGTTTTTCTAAAGCTGCATGGGAAGTGCTAGGTAAAATGAATGTATCTCAGAGAAGTTAAATGGAACAAATGTGCATTGGACTGATGCAGTTTCCTTCCTGTCACATTCAAACGCATCAGCAGCCCCATCCAAGCACACACTGGGCTAGGTTAGCGAGCTCATCAGGCATGCTATCCTTGCCTTCTGACTTCCTCCTGCAAATAAAAACAGTAGCCCTAATGAGAATTAATTAGGGCTGGGGGTGGAGGCAGGGCAGGGGGGGTGCATCATGTTTTTGTTTGTATTGTTTGTTTTCTGTAAACCTGTGATGGGAAGAAAAAAATCATATTAGTTCTCCATGCAATATAGTAAATGTAATAAAAAAAATGAACACATGGTAATTAGCTTCTCCATTAAGTATACCATGCATAGACAATAGCAATCGCGCAGTGCTGATTACAGGCATTATCCTTGCCTGGATTTTTTTTTTTCAAACCATTCAATCAACAGTGCTAAATAGAAACTTCAGTGTTCAATATTATAAGACACTAGCTGGCAGTTATACAAAGATGCCTTACACAATGTCATCTGGCTGCTTGCCTGATTCTCATATTACCTTCCTGTCTTGCCTTATACGCTAATACGCATGGCTGATTAGAAGAAAAATGCAGAAGCTGCTTCCTTCTCTTGCTTTTTTTTCTCCAGCTTCATGCCTTGAGGGAAAAAAGGAATCACATTTGCTAATTTCACCAGCAGCGCTTAACCTGGGAACAGAGCAATTCCTTTCAATTCTGCAGTAGTTATAATTCATACATAAACAATGCCTTGCACCAGAGCAGTTGGCGAGTGTTAGATTTTGCTCTGAGAGAAATGTTTATTACTGTTGTTGTATAGAAATCCTCCAGTAGCCTCAGTAAGGAGTCTCTTGGTTCAAAATAAACATTCAGGGGCTGTACAGTATCCAGGGGTTAGATGTCTGGAAAAAGGATTTCAGACTGAAAATCCCAGCTCAAACGACTCTGGAAAACATCTAGAAACTCCTTAAATGATCACTTTTGGGTGGATTTGATGATAACAGCAGGCTCCATTGGGGAGTCCTACTACAGTTTATGCCAATTTCTACAGTTTATGTCAATTTCTAGGATAAGCTATTCTTGTAGGAGGAATATTTTTCTCATGTTTAAAAAAAAAAAAAAAAAAAAAGAGTTTTCTGTATCCTTGATTTCTTATGGAGAAGCTACAACAAAGCAGGTGTTGCATATCCCAGCTTCTCTGACAAACCATCATTTTTTCCCCTGGATAGTTTATTCAGGTTGAATTTGAAGTCTGGTCAGGTGCCCAGGATTTCAAGATGTAGAGCAGACAAGTCAGAGCTATCTCCATGTATCTGAAAATCCCAGGTATACATATGAGCACGCTTTGTACCAGAATAATCAGTGCCAAGGATGCCTCAGACAGTTGTCCAGGTGCAAGTCCTCTTCACAGCAGACATCACAGGTCCAATAATTCCTGGTGAAAGCACACTGTCAGTACATCTTTTAGGAAAGTCGTATGGGAAAAAAAAATGGAAGCTGAGAATATGAATCTCTTGACCTTCTCAATGGATACAGCTAAGCCTAGGTACAGATGCAAGTCTACAGGCTGAAATCTTACCTTACAACCTAGCAATCAGTTTGGGAAACAGACTAACACAAGAAAATGTGGATCCCTAAATATGTGACCCACATTCCTGTGTAGCAGTGGCCCTGTGTTACACAAGACCTCTTCTCTGAGAACACTGCAGTCAGCAAATATAGGCTTGAAAAATGACTTTCTCTATTTGTTCCATTGCCATCACAAATATGCTTAGAATTTAAGGATGGACTTACAAATTGACACACACTTATATAAATGTATAAAGAAAAATCTATATTGATATATAAATATTTTAAAATGTGCATGTTGCACGAATACAGAACGCTTAGATCACCCACACCCCAAATCCTTCTCTTTTTCTATAGCTTTGTGACTGCTATACATGAGCTTATGCAAATGGTACTGCATACGGGCAAAGAAAAGGACTGGAAATGAAGTGTTAAATGAATTCCGATTCTTCTTGAATTGTCTGTTTCTATAAAATCTGTGTCAATGGAGGTTAAGTTTCCTGTTTCCCAACAGGAGGTCTACGATTTCCAAGCACCAGAGCAATTTCAGCTCTGTGTTGACTTGCATTTGTTGGCATGGGAAATTAGGCTGGGCGTACATCCGCTCACCTACAATGACCTGAGCAGGAGCTGCTTTATATATAAAATTTACACCATTTTTTTCTACTTTATTTACACTTCATAGAGTGACACAAAATCCTGCATAGCCAGGGGTGTCTCAGTTTATTTTTGTTACCACAAGCCAAGCAATAAGAAGGGCTTCACAAGGCCCACCTGAAGCCAAACAGCTTGGTGCTCAGATAAAGAGAGTTTTAAGGGATGCCAATCTGCTTGTGTCAGTCACCAAACTCAAGTTGTTTTCTTAAGAAAAGACTGAAGAGAAATGAGGAAAGGCAAACTCATTAGAAAAAATGAAAAAAAGTTCACAATATATGGGTATGAAATGTGTCTTTTTATTAATCTCAGCAGCTCCTCGTCTTCAGTGACCGCATCCGTAGTCATGAGCTCTGCATGGTCCTTCATAAAGGTAAGGGTTTCAGAATTTGGGGTGTATATCATATACCAGGCCACTTAACTACTACTCACCTTTTAACCCAGTGAGTGAAAGTCTACAGGTATCATATAGAAATGCTGCAGACCTCAAACCCAGCCGCATTTTTCCATATGGGAAAATGATCAAATACTCAGCTGTGATTATGATATATGAATGTATGAGTATATTCTCACAGAGGAAATACCTGATGCTAAAATGTACTTCAGTGCAGAAAAAAAAAAAAAATCAGTGCCTGCGGTTGAAACTAGGATGAGAAAATTCAAATTTTTACCTTGTTTAAAGCAAAAATGAAACAAACTATTGGGGAAATCCATCTTTATCCCTCTATGTGTCTGAGCTAGATACTTTTATGAAACATATCTATTAGCAAAACACAATTTGCTAGTCACAGAAGAGTAATTGAGTAATACTTTGTGATCTGTGTGCTATAGGAGCCACCATGGAATCATTCTTCCTGTCCAGACAGATTGGGTTCTGTCAGACTCAGAAGCCCCAGAATAAAAATAGGGCATAAACATGTGTAGAGCATGAATAAATAAAACCATATCTTGAGAGAGACAGTCAAAGAAGAGTAACACCTTTTCTGTCCACAGGGCCCTCAGTGCAGTTCAGAGCAATTTCCATGAGGCATCTTGTATTGCGCTTGTCCTGAATTCTTCCACACTATCGCTGTTCACTACTTGCCCATAGGCACCTTCAAGGCTAGAGAGTAACATTTCCCCCAGACATCACTAACTTGTCAAAAAATACCCTAAGAAGACCTGCATTGAAGGTCAGCACTCAAATTCCATAAACTACTGAGTTCACCCTTTCCAGTTCAACTGAGTTCACCCAATAGTTCAACTGAGTTCATCCTATCAAAGATCAGCAGTTTAATGCTGAATAAGCAGAGTTACTGTGCCAAACACCTATGACTTACCATGACTTAGATGTACTGTAGATAATTGGTTTAGAGTCCTAAGTTTTACTTCTTTCAATCTAGAAGAAAAAAAAAAAAGAAAGAAAATAAAAAAGGCAGGAAATGGGAATTTTTCCTAACTAGACCATTCATCAACCTCCAAAAATTTTTATTTGTGCTTTCCTGTGCAAAAGGTTAAATTTTTGCATTAGCTAATTTTTAAAGTGAATTTCTTCAAAAGGCACTTTATATGCATCGGTATTTACTTTAGAAATGCATTTTGAAGTTTCTTGCAGTCTTTTCATGGTGAAGTATTCTGCTTTTGAACATCTTATAGTAATCTTATTAAACGACTTGCACCTCTGATTTAGCCAATGCATGGAACAATATGTCCTCAAATGACTTCTGACCTTTTCTATTCCCTCAATACCACACTGTGAATACAGGTATGTGCATTTTACAGTAAATATTTTTTGCTATTAAATGTGGTCACAAGAAGCCAAAGGTTACCAGCATTGCCCATGAAACCTGCATAGCAGCTGGTAAAAATATGAATAGCCAGACTGTTGCAGTCATTTTTCATCTCCTTATTTTCAAGCTAAAATAATGTTATAGCTTATAAACTACAGCCAAATAAAGTAATGAACTCAGATAACGCTCAGAGGGGAAAGAAGGCTGCCTTGGCACAAATTAAGTGTGGTCATTTAGGATTTGTAATAAAGTGTGGCATTCTGCACATTTGCCAGTCATTAAGTTAAGGGTCATTTAAGCCACAATCAAAACTCTTTTGTTTGCTTTAAAGAAATAAAGAGCTACTTTGAATCCTTTAAATCATTAAATCATTGGAAGACACTTGTCTGTGTTTAAGAAAAGACTCCTTCATAATCTGGTGTGGGTACTTTACCCTGACAGACTGTTTTCACACTGTAAAGCAGACTCTTCTGGGCAAAGTTTAGCACAAGGCTGTAATGTACCATAGCAGAGACAAAAATGCAGTGAAGTAATGTCATTGGATAACACTGAAATGTTGGTGAGAAGGAAGCCGGCTGCCGACTACGATGCTCAGATGCACAGCATACCTCTCATCTGTCTGTTATTCCTCAGAGAGGATCCTGCCCAGCTCCTGGAGACCTCAAGTCCAGAATGCCTCTCGAGGTGTGAGCCCAAGGAGGGGCTGGAGCACATCAATCTTCCTTGGCACATGCGTGGCTGAGGAACAGCCTGAGCGCTTTAGGCCACGGTTTTTTGAACATCTGAAGGGTTCACCAGGGCCAACTCTTTCTTTTCCCACAGTCTTCCCTGTTTTAATCAATTTTCTTCTTTGTCCCAACTCACTCTGAAAAATTTGGGGGATCTGGCAATTTGTGGGGAAAAAAAAAGGACATGTGGATGGTAATTCAAGCAGGAACTTCATCACTGTCAGGAAAATGGTGCAAACACAGCATTTATAACATGGAGATGCAGTTCTACAGCTGGTAACAAAGAGGCTTCACTGTATGAAAAGATCAAGTTTTACATCTGTATCATCTAAATCGGGTTGGTTTAAATGCCAGTGCCTTCAGTTCTGCAATACATTTTCACCTAAGTTTAATACTGACTTCATTGGATGACCTTCAGCTTATTTCACAAAACCATTTTCTTTGGTCTTTTCGTGGGAGAAAATTAAGAATGAGGTTCTTGTGTGGGAGGAATCATGTTATGAATAAGCTCGTTCAGAATGTAGTATTTAATTTTGCCCAATATACATGAATTTCTCAGTGTTATGGTATATGTAGCCAGATCTCTGTGTGTATTTTAATTATATCTCAATATACATAGTACCAGCTCCCATCATTAACATCTGGACCACAAGTTTGATAGAAATTTCCTTCATTATTGTTTTATTCTAATTAATTTGTGTCTTACCCGGTTCCTTGTTTTTCGTGAGAGGTGCTGCTTCACCAGCAGGGCTGATAAATCTATCCTGAAAAGCTGGGAAAAAAAACAAGCCAGCTATCACATATGTGCTCAATTATTCATTTGAGAATAAGTTTGATTTAATTTAATCTACTCTTATCTCATATAACTTACTTCGAAGACTTGGACTGAATAAATTAAAAAAAACAAAACAAAACAGGAGTGAATTCCTTTTAATTTGTTACTCCAATTCTTATTCCTGTTCCACCTGAGCTACTTTGAATCTATCCATGTTTATTTTTATATTTTATTTTTCATACTTATGGCTCTGGGTTCAGACATTGCATTTACCCCAAGTCTGCTCAGCTCCTATCATGTCAGGGTACTGACCTAGCAAGCATGTCATGTCATTTAAATGCATTACCAGTCATGGTATAAAGTATTCAGATGAAAAGTTTTTCTTTACCCTGGTCATCATTCCACTGAGACATTAACAGAGACAATTCTCTTTGGTAAGAAACCAGCTGTTCATCATTAAACTAGAAGAAACGTAGTGCAGAGAACAGAAGCTGCTGCATGGCTAGCATCTATAGCCACACCATTAAGAGTGAATTTTCGGTTGGTCTAGATAATCCATGCAGCTTGCTGTAGCCCCAGGCTCAGTGTTTCATCTAAATCACACTGCTTTCTCGGTATTTACAGTACAGCACATGTTGTGGGTTCTCAGCAGAATTTTGCCAAGGAGCTGGCTGAACTGAGAGGTGTCAGATCAGGTCAAGGCTGAAACTAATGAAAGTTTGTCATTTTAGCAAGAGAGTAACAAATGGCAGGATATATCGTGTGAACACACAAACATTTGGAAATGTAGAATCAAAGAATCATATACGTTGGAAAAGATCCTTAAGATTCTCAAGTCCAACCCTAAAGTCCAACCATCAAGCTCAACCATTCCTTAGAAGCTGACAGATGAACTGAGCATGTAAGTGGATTGCTAACTTTAGTGATGGCTTAGCATGGTCAAAAGGCCATCCAACATTATTATCCTGAGTCGCCATTACATTTAGTCCCCGCTATCCGTTGTAGGGAAAAATGACCTTGTGAGTGAGGTATTGGCCAGGAATGGGGAGCTTGGCTTCAGTTCCCAGATCTGCCGCAGGGGCTGCATGAGACAGGATTAGATGGCAATATCCTTGTACACAATGGCAGGTCATTCTTCTGAAAGAAACAGGAAATAAACAGGTACTGAATAGCAATTCAGTGTAAGCAGGACTGATAGGGTGTGAAATGAGGTGCTGGGATAGTTGTTCAGTATATGCAAAATCAGCGTTGGCCCCAGATGAACCCACATGAATATCATATATATAACAATATTAAAAACAAGCCGTTTAGCTCTCTGCGTTATTTGGGTCTTCATTTGCGAAATAAGAATAATATCCTGCTTTGTACAATAATTATTTTGTAGAATCATAGAATCATTAAGGTTGGAAAAGATCACTAAAATCACCCAGTCCAACCATCAGCCCATCCCCAGTATGACCACTAACCATTTCCATCAATGCCCTATCTTCATATTTCTTAACTTCTCCAGGGATGGTGACTCCACCACCACCCTAGGCATCCTGTTCCAATGCATCACCACTCTTTCTGAGAATACTTATTTCTTAATATCCAACCTGAATCTCCCCTGGCACAACTTGAGGACATTCCCTCTTGTTCTATTGCTATTACCTGGGAGAAGATGCTGACCTCCACCTCACTACAACCTACCACCTACACCTCGCTGTAGAGAGCGATAGGGTTTTCCCTGAGCCTCCTATTTTCCAGACTAAACAATCCCAGTACCCCCAGCCATCCCTCATAAGACCTGTGTAGCAGACCCCTCACCAGCTTCATTGTCCTCTGGGCACACTCCAGGCCCTTCTTTCTCATAGCAAGGGGCCCAAAACTGAACAAAGCACTCCGGGTGTGACCTTCACCACTGCTGAATTCAGGGGAATGTTTACCTCCCTGCTCCTGCTGACTGCATACTTCTGATACAAGCCAGGATTCCATTGTCCTTCTTGGCTACCTGGACATACTGCTGGCTCATGTTCAGCTGGCTGCAAACTGATTCCCTCAGATCCTTTTTCTCCATGCAGCTTTCCATTTCTTCTGTCTTGACAATTTGGGCTGTAAATACTTTTCTCAGTTTGTGAGCAATGCTTATAGCCCAGAAGTCCTGACTTCACCTGGTAGCGCTGCTGCCGTACAGGTAGGTAAGTATTTTGTCAGTCTTTGAGAGTTTATATGAATTTTGGTTTTAGAAGAGCCAACATTAGCGTTTTGCTGGGAATTATGGAGTCTTTAGTCAAGCATGGTAAATGCAAGTGAGTCTGAGAAGCAATTTTCAGATAATACAGTGCTAGAATAATCTTCAGTAGTAATGAAATAGATGAAATGCAACGAAATAAGCAGGTTTTTCAGAGCATTGTTTATTTTTTACACATCATTATTTTTAATTCCTTAAATCGGAACCAGGATTCATCAAATTTTATTCTAACATTCTAACACAGTAAGTACTTCCTTCTTCTAATCTCTGATTTTTCTCTGTGAACCTTTGTCCACTACTGAAATATAACAAGACTTTTTTATAGAATTCACAATCTGGGAGGTAAGGGTTTTACTTGCACTCACCAACTGGGACCATCACAAGAACTGCACAAATAAAATTATCAGTGACATAGTTGCAACCCAGAGTGAAAATACCTGAAATCTGTGGAGAAAGATCTTTCTTCCAAAATATTCAGCCTGGCTTCCTAGAGCTGGGAGCTTCAGATGGTTTGGTTAATATTGCAGGAAGCTACTGCTTTGGGGGCATAACTGATCGGATCCCTAAGTTCAAGGACAAGAATGTAAACATCTCCTAGTGAATACCCTGTGTTTCTTCTGCTCACAGAGAAGTCAAAACCTTTTAAGATTTTTATTTAGCTTGAATTTAAAAGCCAGATTTTGATCTTATTTATTTATTTATTTATTAGATTATCAAACAGAAACAATGTCTTCTTTCCTCACAGGAAATATTCTAAGGCTTCAGGGACTTTTTCATGATTATTCCTATAATTTTATCTGAAACTTTTCAAGATCATAAGCACATGCAGAAAACTTGTGGCTTCACACATAATGATAGATAAATGTTTTTTTCTCTGCAGACTAATGAAACTTGCTCTCTAGGCTTTATCCATTAAAGTTTAAACAAACACTCTTTGGCACGTTACAAACACTTTTACCTGCAGAATAATAACATTTCCTTTGATTAAAGCCTGGCCATCTTACAGATCATTGATTAATAGCAAAAAAGTGTGACAAGACTTTCAAGGAGGGAGTGGATATTGAATGGATCTCATATTTTGCAAAGGACTGACACTATTCTTTCTTCATAAGGAACAGTTTCCTATTGAAAGATGGAAGTGAAATCAATTTTTTTTCAAATAAATGTTCTTTCAGTCACTCTGATGTATGTCTTTACATAAATACGAGTTTGTTTGACTCTCAGTAATTCTCCTGCTAAATCCAATATCCTTGTAAACTGGCCACAAGGTTTTCATGTCAATCAGTCATTTCATAACTCCAAGACATTTGCCTTTTCACCTAATCATCTTTTTTCATCATTTGCCCCACTGCATCTCCATGTGCATTTGGCATTGGCTGTCTCAGTGACGTCCCATGGTCTTCTGAGAGGTAGCCTATCTGTGTGCTTAGAAGTCATAGAATCATGAACGTCAGAAAAGATCTCTGAGATCATCGAGCCCAATTGTCCACCTACCACCAGTATTTCCCCACTAAATCAGGTCCCTTAGTACAACAACCAAACATTTCTTGCACACCTGAACAGACTGTTTAAGACTGTTCTTGAACAGTCTTTTCAGCTGACTGACAGGTGAACACCCACTGTGCTATGGGTATAACACTGACCTAGTGGCAGCAACAGAGGATGCTGATTTTACATCTTTTTGAATGGTTGTTTTTTATAAATCTGTGGAAAGGGAGGCTGAAGCTCCTTGCTGCTTGCATCCTCTTGAGAGTTCAGGGCATTTCATTTCCTGTTTGAGTTGTATACAGCCCCTCTGTACTCTTTTGTGGCTGACTAACATATGCATATTTGAGTACTATAGGCACAGGAATTCTCTTAAAGTAATCTGGATCGTCATTAAATTCAAGGCCATTAGATTGTCTGGTTTTTTTTATTGTGGCCAATTATAGATCACTTTCACCTGTAGCCTGAAGATTTGCTTCTGACAAAAGCACATTGTTTTACAAAGACATCAAATCCTGATGAACATCCTAAGGAATAGAAAAAAAAAATCCCATGAATAATCTGCTTAAGAGGAAAACATTATTAAAAATGTGTACGTTATTTTTTCAGATTAATTTCTTTGCTTTCTGCTTCCAGGCATCGATTCTAGAGGAGCACTTTAAAGAATTTTTTTCTGTTTTTCATCAAAGTATTTGTACACTGTCTCCAAGTCAGTTTTCAGTCTTCTGACTGATAAACAGAACAGACTGAGGTTTGTGAGCTTTTGTTTGTGAAGCATTTGCTCCATGTCCTCTCATCATTTTTGTATCTGTGATAGTGCCTCAAATTTCTCAACAGCTTTTTAAAAATGAATGTGCCAGAATAAAGAGAGTTATTCTAGCATTAATCTCATTCAACGTGAAAATTAAATCTCTTTCTCATTTTTCAACAGTGTTCTCCAGTGCACATATCCCTAGGCTGCGCTTTTTGGTGTGTTCTGGAATCCAGACATTCAAACCCCTAAATCCATGGAAGAATCCCAGTCAGCAAAACTTATTATTTGTTATTGCACATTTATTCATTGAGACCTATTATTTAGCCAATGCTTAATCTCCTTTCACATATTCAATAATGGTATTTTAAGAAACAATTTTATACGTAAGGGTTAAATGCAGAGTGAAGCCAAACGTTTTAAAGAAATATTTCCATTTATCTTGATCAATCAAAACAATTTTTTTTTAAATATTGGGTTTGTTTCACAAGACCTGTTTGCCATAGGACCAAATTGTTTTGCTTTTACACATTTTATTGTGTATCTTTTATTCCTTTTCACAGATTATCTTTCATCAAATTCTCTGCTGTTTTACCTTATACTGATGGTATATTAACTATTTTCTGTGTACTCTATGTTATCCTTCTTGATTTGTAAGCATCATCATATTTTTTTTTCCAGCCATCTGTCTTCTCCCTGGGTTTCCATGGTCTTTTGGAGATTTTGGGAAAGTTTTGCCATTAAAAAAAAAAAATCTTTAGTAGATATCACCATCTTCCTTAGTCAGTAGTGGTCTAGACAATAATTCCTAGCATTAACACAGTAAAATACTTCATTCTTCTTCTTTCCAAATTCTCCAGAGCGCAGTTTGCCTTTGGCATGTCTGAGAAAGTGTCAAATACTTTATAGAGTACTGAACATTTTGTCAAAATACTCCTCCCTTACTCTTTTTTGCTGTTGGTTTTATTGAACAAACAGAATTTGGTGTCTGCCATGATTCCTGCTCAGTTTGCTGCCAGTATGGGTGGCAAGGGTCTCAAGTTAATTTTTATGAACTAGGTTTATTAACTAAAAGCATATTTTATAATATATTGACATTAAGGAATTTGGAAAAGAAAAATCACATATTGTGTGACCTTAACTCTGCAAACTGAGACTTCCATGTCCTACGTCATTCTGAGGCTTCCATTTCTCATTCAGATGCCACTGGCCTCACTCAGATGTTCAAAGATGTTGAGAAAGCCTACACCAGTGCATGAACTGTGGGTGTTGCACCATAAGATTTGCTGCAGATGAAACTATCCAGAGTGCCAATGGCCAAGGATCTGAGAGCAGCAAGACAAAACCCAAGACTTTGGCTGTCTTCACACTG
This sequence comes from Tetrao urogallus, assembly GCF_951394365.1. Taxonomy (NCBI): domain Eukaryota; kingdom Metazoa; phylum Chordata; class Aves; order Galliformes; family Phasianidae; genus Tetrao; species Tetrao urogallus. The sequence goes on from NC_136817.1 coordinate 57,383,147, forward strand.
GTAAAAAAAAAGTCTGAAGTGAAATTTAATACATTTATGTTTAATGAATAGATCCTTGGAGATGGGTCTGTGTGGGAAGAAGAAAAGTTAGTTAATGTAACAATGTTGACAAGAACAAAAGGTACGCAATGGCCAGAAAGAAATGCAGGATGACATCCCCGATGTGATGTTGTGCTGCAGCATCCCATCCACAGTCCACAGTAGTTTCTCTTGGTGCTGTTTCCTATCTTTCCATTTGTATGTAAAATTATGTAGCTTTTTTTAGTTACTTCTGTGTGTAATAGTCTGTGTCTTCAGGTGGTTCAGATGGCAAGTTCATTGGGGAACTTCCTCTGCAAGGTCCTGAGTAAAAGGCAAGGTAAATCACCAGCATTTCTGCTTCTATTCAACCTCTACAATTAATTGACCCTCATGTCCACTGAGCCCCTCTCCAGCAAGAGGAGAACAGTGGTCTCAGAGAAATAACTTCCCTTTGAAAGCAAGGACCAATTTTCACCACTTTATTTATCAAACTAAATAAGCATTTGGACAGAAAATCCTCCCTGTGAAAAATATTAAAGAAAGCACACAGTGACCTGCCTCATTGCTTATGCAATGCAGGTAAGTTTTCTTTGGGAAGGGAATCAAGATTGCTTCTCATATTATTTACTTTTGTTTGTTTGTTTGTTTTCTTGTGAGACCAAAAATATTTTTCCTCTCATTTGAATAATCGTGATTACTGCAGTACCACCTGTGACAGCTGTAATGATCATTTGATAAAATAGACAGAAGGCAGAAATAATATGAAACTGCTGTTGAAAGTAGAAAGAAACTGAAAGGAAGGTTTCCAAACTGGAAAAATTGGTAAAAGCAGTTATTGTTTAGACTTGTAATACTCTTCATGTATATTAGAAGTGACCTTTCTTGTTCTATGGCATTCATAAAGTCTCTTTTATTGAACCAATTACATTGTAGACATTCAGAAAGTGATATTAAAAATAATAGATAAAGTAAAATAAAATGGGTTTATAAGCAAACACGAGAAAGCACTCCGGTCCAAAATACATTTCTCTGTTGCTTGGCTAAGCAAGGTTAAAAACTCCACATATCAAAAGGAAAAGAACACATAACTTCTTTCTGCGAGTGATAAAACAGAAGCAGATTATAACAAAGCTGTTTATCATTATAATGAAAAGGGAGAGGAAAGGAGAAAAGAAACTGGAAAATTTTTACAAGAAAGTTTGAACTTTCTGTAATATATGTAACATTCTTAATTACCCATTTACTAAGTTCTTATTGTAATTTTTGGCCTGTACCTCTCATGGCAGCTGGTGGCTACATAAGAGATTTAAAGAGTTCTGATATAAAATAACTCCCTTGTTGAGAATAAGGGAAGCTGAACACTTAAAATTAAAGCCAATCTTAAAAATGAAGCGCAACTGAAGTCCTGTTTTGACCACTGCCAATGTGAAAAAGACAGTGTGACGCCTTCATCTCGCTGACCTTCTGTTTGATGGCTACAGAAATGCAGCAGCTTTGTAGAATCACTTGATGGCTGAACTTAATTGTCAAAGCAAAGAGCTCAATAAGAAATGAAATATAGAACCACTTTTTATCTCAAAGTAATAGTTGCACAATACATTACAAGATGTTAAAATTGTGTCACAGCTCTGAGTATATCTGAGATGTTTTTGGTGTTGCCTTTCTTCTACCCACAACAAGAGCATCCTGGCTGTTAACTGCTGCTTATCATAAAGCACTGTATTTCCAAGGTGTGTATATCCCCATATGTCAAATATTATAGCTGTTATGCCTCCCAAATGCAGTCAGATCATCACGGCTTTTTAATTTAATGCAGTGGCTTAATTAGATCAGCTCATCTGCTAGAAAATTATGATACCACAAAGTAAACATGTTAGTGCAGTGGGAAGACTCCTTGCAGACTCCTTGTTCTACTTTATTCTTGAGTTCAGTCTTCGATCTGGCTGCATATGCCCCTGCTTCCTGCTGACCAGGCTGTGGAGAACTGCAAAAGCAAGGGAAACTTTCTCACCTTCCAAGGCTCCAGAGAGCTCAGAGCTTCATAGATGATGTGTTGATAGGTAAGTGTATAAATGAAGGTTGAAGATCTCACCTGGTGATAATGCAGTAGCAGACTGCTTAAAATTAGCTATACATACTGACATTTGTTTTGGTCATCATCTTTTTCAGACAGATAAGTGGTTCAGCTGTTCATGGATGTTAAAGCTAGGAGGGATTTCCACGCTTACCTAGTTGCCGTCTGCAATGCAGAAGAGGTCAGAAGCTGTCATGCACCAATGACTATCAAGTCTGTAATTCCAGGTGACTTTTGGCTTGAGAAAAGTTTCTTTTTGTTTGGAAAGACATCTAGCTTTCTTTAAGCAATTCAAATGGTTGAAATTCATCTTCCACAGGCCAGGTAATTTGTTCAAATATTTAAAAAAAAAAAAATGAGTCCGGCCTCGCCATTCTGCCCCCCAAACCTCAGATATTTATAGACCTGGATCAGGTCCCCTCTCAGCCTTCTTTTCTCAAGGCTGAACATACCCAGTTCACTCAGCCTTTCTTCATAGGAGAGATGCTCCAGGCCCTTCACCATCTTCGTGGCCCTCCGCTGGACTCTTTCCAAGAGATCCCTGTCTTTTTTGTACTGGGGAGCCCAGAACTGGACACAATACTCCAGATGAGGCCTTACCAGGGCAGAGTAGAGGGGGAGGATCACCTCCCTAATGATTAGTTTTCTCTCCCCAGTATGCAGGATTATCTTTGTGTATGTGAAATTTGCTCACTTGTTCAAACATAAATGGGCAGATTACTGAACACTGTAACACAAGACGTGAAAGTTGCTAATATATTTTGTTTTCACCCATTCCTCTGTCTTCCTAAATCTTACATTTAGCATTTCACAGGTAGCAAATCTTAATTACTGAAACACATCAATCACTGGCTTTAGGTCCACTGTGAAAAGCAAATTCTACTTCCTTGTGAATTACAAAGATCTTTCCTTTGTTTTGCAATAAAAATGGCAGAGCACAGCCATGAAAAGCACAGATACAGAAAAGACAGAAGAAAGGAACTGAGAACTGGACTGTGAATACAAACTGCATATTTATACTGATTGACACAACACCTTTTGAATCAGAGCATTGTTGACTTGCCACATAAAGGCGTATTTTTTAGTGTGAAGGTGAATAGGTGCTAAATGCAGTTTAGGAACTGCATTCATGTACACAAGTTAGAAGGGCCAAGAATCCCCTTGTGTTAAGGTGCCATTGTGCATCAAATATAAGAATAGCCCAACTGGTGAGAACCAAGGTTGGCAGGAGGCAGGCTTGGAGGTTACAGCTGTCATAAGGGGTAACCTGAGAATGACTGAGAATAAGGCAAGAACAGACTATCTCCTTATGTGCTACTCTCCCAGCCACCACCTCTTCCCAGCTCAGGGGTTAAGCCTGGTTTCTGTGTAGTTGGTATCCCCTGATGCATTTTTTTTCCATTCATATGTTCAGTTTCCCCTTGGTCCCCCCTAAATCTTCAGTGTTCACTAAATACTAAGGCAGGCAGGCAGTATTGCTGATGAATTACCTGCTGCATTAGGAATAACTCACTTCTGTTTGTTTTGAAGCTTGTTCCCTCTATCTTACTCTGATGATCCCCAGTACTTATAGTGGAAGAGACAGTGAACAATCAACCCCTATCCATCCTCTCCAGCTCACTCCTGATTTTATAGCCCTCTAGCATGTCCCCTGTAATTTGTCTCTTTTCCAGAAAGAAGAATCTTATCTTACTTAGCTATTCCTTGCACAGAACACATCCTATATATTGATAGCCCTTGACAATCAAGGACAATTGAACCTTTTTCCAGTTCCACTATATTCTTTCTGAGATGAAAAGAGCAGAACAGTACAAAGACACAGACATGCCATGCATTTATATAAAGGCATAATGATTAACTCTGTTTTGTTCTCTATTGCTTTACCAATAGTTCCTAACATTTGTGATTCTTTTTGTTTGGTACTGAGCACTAAGATGCCACTTTCATGCTATTATCAACAATATCCTCAAATTCTCTCTCCAAAGAGGTAAAGGTTAGGTCAGAACTCACAATTTACAAATGAAATTGGGAAAATGTCTTCATGTATGCATTTAATTTCGTCATCCATCTAGTCTGCTCAAAGCTACATTTTCACTCGTATCTGCCTTTGCAGTTATATTCAGTTCATAGCAATGTATCAGTATCTACTAGGAGCACAATACACCAAAGGCTGCATATAGAAACTTGTATTGCTGTTGCTTCAAGTTGAAGTGTCCTCCAGTGTGAGGTCCAACATCAGTGTGAGCAAAGCCAAGAGCTTTGGTGGTGAGAGGAAGAAAAAAAATTGGAACAGGGAAGTACATGAACAAAGTTTAAAGAACTTTCCATCAGTAAGACATTAACAAATCATCTCCTTGTGGAAATTGACACTGTAACTTTTTGGTCTTTTTATAAAGGAGAAGGTGAAATTCAGCATCTGCGTGTGTGTGCATGGAAATCTCATCTAAGAGCTGGAAATAAAAAAAATAGGAAAGAACTTTTAAAGGCTTAGGGAATCTTGTCCTTATAATGAGCCTCCTCTGGGCATATCTAATCTGTGCCACTGCTTTCCTTGTAAACTTTGATAGTTTTTTTTTATTGATATTAGGGGAAGTTGTTATTGCGCCATTATAAACTTTAAATTTCTTCTCAGCCATGATAAACAAAGCCCAGAAAATCACTAGAGAAGTCCTTCTGGGGAGACACAGAACAGAGATCTTGAACTTGTTTGCACTGATTTCAGTGAAGAGACATTATCACATACAGCATCATACATTTGTATGAACTCATGGTATTTTGCCAATGTGCAGTAATGCAGTTTTGTCCTATGATCCAAATTATGACTTGAAGAGTGATCTCTGGTTCTAATTTTAGGTGTTTTCTGCAAGGGTATTACCACTTATATACCTTTTTAATGCTGTTTTGGCACACACCCATTAATTGCTCACTGAAAAATCTGGAAAGGGTATGTTGAGGATTGTTTTCCACCATTTTACTTATCCTTATTTTCCCTATCTTTTGGCCCCAAAGTACTTTATTTCACGATAGCATTCCATCAAAACAGCTCTGCAGTAGTTTAAAGGCTGACAGCTCATTCAAAGTGAATAACTTTGTAACAGCAGTTGCAAAATATTTTTTGTTATGTGGCACAGCTATTTTAGTCAAATTCCACAGAGCTTTTCTAAACGCCTTCCTCCCTCTTTCCTGACCCACGCATGCTTCAGAGGGCTGCAGAAAATTTCATTTGCCCTGGATTACTGTAGTGCTGCTGCCCATCGTTACAATTACTGTTTCATTTTTCTCTGCAGCTCTGCTGAACTCTTTTATATGTTAATCCAAGTAACAACATTTGCAAAGTGCTCAGGAATCCATCTGGCAGCACTGTGCTTGTGTGTAGGATCATTACCATTACCGATAGTTAAGAATCTTGTATATGCTCCCAGAAATGCCTATTTATTTTGTATTTTATTTAGAGCTAGTCTTCAGGAAATAAGGTGGTACAATTCATCGTGGTCCAAGTTTGCAATTTGTGTTCCTAAGGTCATTAATTAAAAAAAGGTGATTCAGACTGGGAATTCTGAGCAGTGGGAATTCTGGGCAGCAGGGCAGGACTTCCCAGCTGTAGTCCATACCATCAGTCAGGGTAGATAGGGAACACCCTAGAAAGTTCTTCTATCCCAGCCATCTAATCCACCGGATTCATCCAACCTACCTGATACATCCAACCAATTCAATCCACCCAAACCATTTAATCCACACAATCCAATCCACAAATGTTGGCAAACCAGACCGTGAGAGCTGGCAGTTGGGCAAGCTCCAGCTAGGTCCATCCTTTTCTCACCCCATCCTGCTCACCCCTACCTATTTTTAAACTCTCTGTAACCTGTACCAACAGGTCACAACACATTAATAAGCCTCCTGGGGCACTGGTGGTCCAGGCTGTAACTGATGCATGACTGAGCACTTCAACCCTGGTTGCATGTTCTGATATTAATTGTGTTTGTCATGCTACGTAAGGGCCATGATCAGCAGCTGGCCTCAGGCAAAGGGAAAGTAATCAGTCTTTTGGAGAACTTTTCCAGTGACTGCCAAGAATTTTCTGCATGAGGAAGCCTATTAACAAGCATCATGTGAGTGAGTGTTTACAGAAAGTCAGAAAATGCTGACCCAGGATAAGGAAAATGACCCCTCTACGTAGTTTCACAGCTGAATAACTCTCTGATATTTCATTGAAGGGATTTATAGATAAGAGTTACAAAATAACTATACAAAAGTGTTTTTAAAACTTGTTTACAACCACAACAGCCTGGTCTCACTCGCTAATTTTGAGAAGAGATCACATCTCAAAGAAGGAAGAAATGTTAACTGTGGTGTAATATCTGTGCAAAGTAAAACCTCAGGGGTCGGGGGAGCACCTGACCCTCCAGTTGTCACTCCCTGCTGCACCTTCTGATTGAGTTGCTATGATGATGGTCCTGAGAAATCCCCCAAAAGTTAACTTCATGTGTTCCTAAATGAAGTCAATAAAATCTCAAGATGTGCAATGAAAATAAACTGCGCAACTGCCAATGGCAGGTATTCTATTATTTATAACCCAGAAGGTAAAGGGCATTTGTAAGTCCCTTTCCAGACGCTCTGCCAGAGGATTGAATATTCACATTATCTATGCCTTTTAATATTGTTATAATTTTGTTTTCTTGGGCTATAAATATATATTTAGTGTTGAAATGTGGAATTTTAGCTTTTAGGCTGACAAAATCATTTTCCTCACTAAATAACATATATTAGAAAATTCTCTCAGACAAAATATTCACTAATTGTATCAACCATTTTCTTGTGTTTGCCTCTAAAATTTCTAATGACTGTAGAATCATAGAATCATTAAGGCTTGAAAAGGCCACTAAGATCATGCAGTCTAACCATCAACCCACATCCAGCATACCACTAAACCATGTCCCTCCGTGCCACATCCACACACTTCTTGAACACCTCCAGGGATGGTGACTCCACTACTTCCCTGGGCAGCCTGTGTCACTGCCCAACCTCTCTTTCTGAGAAGAAAGTTTTTCCTAATATCTAACCTGAAAACTACCAAAGTATAGCAAGTTCCCAGGTGTTTGTGAGTTGCTTGCCCAAGCCTGTCACCAGGGATTTACAGAGCCCTTGGTGGAGCAGTGCCAATGCTCTGTCATGTCATGTCATATCTGTCACCTGTGTGATCGTCCCCTTGTCTCTGAGCTATGGCAGGCAGCACAGGCTTTGTCCCCCATCTTTTCCACCTGTGCACAGGTGCTGAGACTTTATTAGCTGCATTTAAACCCTAAATGGAAAAAAAAAGCAACCAAACCAGTTGCAACAGAGGAGATTAGTCCAACTCGTTGCCAAATGACATGCCTGAGTTAATACTCAGTACTGCTGCTTTGAAATAGTTGACATTTCCATTAGAAAAGCCACTAATCGAATCACCCTGGACCTAACTGTTTGCCTTTGTACTGAGATTCTATCTACTATGGCATTTAGCATAAACCGTAAACACAGAAAAATGAATTTTCCTTTTATGTACCACCCTGTGCTCTTAGCAGATAAATTTCAAAAGAGTGCATGTTTTATCTCACTTCCAAACTTCTCCACCTTGTGTCCTCCTGTGCTTATACAAGTGACGCACACACCCTTAGCTGCATGCTTTGTGTGCCAACGCACACAGTGGTGGTACTACACACAAAGTTTTAGGGCAGTTCATTAAACAACCTTTCCCCCTGTAGGTGAGCTCTGCCAACCAGTTGTGCTCACATGATCTCACAATCTTCCATCTACCGATGGAAACCGGTGTAAATTGCCTGTGCTCCACACTGGCCATGAAGATATTGAGGAGTATTTCAGCAGTGAGGCAGCCACACTACCCCAGCTCTTTCCAGAGCCATGCACACAGAAATGCCTGAGCCGAGGGGCCACATGGCCTCTTGGCCTGTGAAGATCAAGCCCTCAGTGAAGATGCAGCCTCCATCACCTGACGAAGGAATATCAGTGAAGATGCAGCCTCCATCACCTGACGAAGGAATATGTTAATTGAAGGGCAGGCCACATCCTGGCTCCATCAGGGCAGCACAGAACTGGGGTGCTCAGCTTAGACAGCCTGAGGTGAAGCTGGGCTCCTTTTGATGGTGATATCTGTGGATTGAGTGGGTGAAGAACCTTAAACCAACAGGCAGTGTGACTTCCCAATGGGGCTGTGCAGGAACATTGGGCTGCCTGCCCGAGAGCAGCTCGTGCTAAACATTAATAATTAACGTGGCTGATGATAGGGAGGAGGCCAATGGAGTAATCCTAAATGACCTGGAGAGGTCAGAAATATTGGCACGAAATATCAGCCCCTGGTTGAAGTGGGAGAAAAAAGAAATGGTGGATAGGCATGCTTTAAAACAAGCCTGAATGCAGAACTGCAGTGGGATGGAGAAAGCTCAAAGAGCAGCTTCAGAATTGCATCTGTGAACAGCAAACTAGCAACAGTGAAATGGCAGCAGGAAAGGCAAAAAAACCATCCAAGATGATACTACAGTCTGGTGGCACTTTTTGTCTGTCTACTTCTCAAGATTTTCATGTATGCAGCCCAGAAAGAAACCTTTCCCTCTGCCTGCAAATACAATTTATGCTTATGCTGTGATTGGAGCATAACAATTAATACTAAAATACTAATAAAATTTAAAGCATATTTAGAGAAAATTATTGTGAAAAGCAATTCTTTTTACAAAAACAATTTGAAATCACAACTTAAATCTTAATTTCCAAAAAATATTTACCTCTTTAAAAAATATGAAAATGTATTCCTCAGTACCTGATCTGCTGCCAGCACACTGTGTAATCCAAATGGATTGGTTCACCAAACTGAGCAAACTATACAATCTACACAACTGTATAAACAGTACATCTCACAGCCTCAGCCACTGGTATTGCCCAGCTGCTATCTTCTATCTTAAATGGATATTACAATTCTGTTGCTCTCTACAGCTTTTCTCATCTGCATCAAAGTATTTTTTCTCCTTTTTGCCCATCTCTCATAGAATCGTTTGAGTTGGAGAAGATACTTAAAGGTTAGAAGGTCCAACTGTCCTGCAGTGAACAGGGACACTTACAGTTGAATCAGTTTCTCAGAGCCCTATTCAGCCTGACCTTGAGTGTCTCTAAAGACAGGGCACTCACACCTCTCTGGGCAATCTGTGCAGTGCCAGTCCTCACACGCTTCTGTCCTGTACATCAATACACACAGGACAACTCAGGCTGGAAAGGACCTCGGGAGTTCTAAAGTCCAACCTCTCACTCAAAACAGGATCAGTCCTACAATCAGACCAAACTGCTAAGGATGTGGTCCATGTGGATCTCAACGCAGCAATGGAGGCTGCACAACCTCTCTGGCAGTTTTTCTGTCCTATTGTTACCTGCCCACATAGGGAAAAAATGGATAAAATACAAGGGTTTGTAGCATCAGCTGCTCCTGAGAGGCACTCAGGCGTGTATAGTCAGTAGCTGAGTTCTTCTTTTTGTAGTACCCTCAAAAACCGTGTACAAAGCAGCTGTTTTGCACTCTCTAGACAGAGATAATGGCAGTGTGTGCGGAAACTTTTGGGAGCTGCCTGTGGACAGCTGCAGTGCTGTGACAGAACTCTGAACAGCCTATGCAGTGCTCCTGCTGCTTAACACCTTAACTGGTCCTTTTGGAAAGCAAAACTCGGAGTCTTCTGTTGCTATAGCTATTTGTCTTTGTTGCTATAGTGATAGCAAATGAGTACAGGAATAATGGTCATCACAGGATTTTGGTGCTGAAGCAGTTAAGTGACAAGCACCAGGATCCTTCTCAACTGGACATACACAGACAAGCAGAGGCAGAGGTTTTAAGGGACAGCAACTATGACAGCAGTAGAAAATTGCAGGCTATGAGGCACAATGCAGTAGGATTTTCTCAGCATAGGAAAAAAAAGCTTAGCACTGTTCAGAAAGGCTTCCCACAACTATTTGTCACAATCTTTGCAAGACATGGCTGAGGAGGTGCACAGGAGTCTGACTGACCTTTTGCAGTTAAGACCACACAAGCCCATGCAATGCAATTACCTTGTGTTATTGTGATGAAATAAAATTCATTTCAACTCTGCACATGGACAACAAGTGTTCCAATGTCTTTTTTTTTTTTTTTTTTCCGGGATGTCTGAGGGAAACTCTGAGTCATCTCGAGAAGGAAGAGATGAATAATGTGCACCCTGAATTCTAGACACAGATGAGAACTTTCCAACCTGACGTTGAGGGAAAAAGTCTGTTCCCTTCACAGAAAAGAAAAATGAGACTTCATGAAGAAAAGTGGAGAGGGACGAGAGAAAAGCTGTCCCCAACCCAACTAACTTCTGTTACTGAATAGTTATATCTTCCGGCATCTTTCAGAGCAACTGGAGTTGCAGTGTCAGAACACTGCACTAGTAAATCCTCAGCTTGATCTAACGTAGCATCCCTCTTGCATTAGAAGCATGCTGCAGGGCAGGGCAGATTCATATGGATGTTGGTAATGGTTAGCAACATTTTGCTCTGTACATACTTTGCTGCAGGGTCTTGAACACGAGCCACAAAGTAGAACCCTGTCTGATCTGTTTGCAAATATGAGGGCAATTCTGCAGGCAACTTTGCTTCATACTCTCTCTCCTACAGATTAAAAGCACTGCTATCAGAAACACATTGTTCAGCATGTAAATTCATGTTGGTTTTAGCCAAGAGTTTGCATAGGGATTTTTATTATTTAGCTTCATTCAGATTCTTAGAAGCAAAGAAAATCTCCTTAGGAAAGGTGGATTTCTTTAGTTGCTACAGTTCAGAGTAAAGCAGGTTTGCTTGAGGTCAGGTCCTTCTGTCTGTCAGGCTTAGCAGTGAATGCCTGACAGCTGCAAGTGAAACAGCAGAATTTGTTGTTATTTTTAAATGGTTGAAGACAGGATTTTCAGCACAGAGAGATTTGCCTGTGGGAAGGAACCTTGCATCATCCTAGATCAGTTGGAGCTCCTGTTTGTGTACTAAAGATCTGAAAACATGCAGAAAGCATTTTCTGCAGGGCTTGGGCTCCTAAAACCAGAAATAGCAAATCTGAGGAAAACAGGTTCAGCAAACTCTAAAGCCTGAGGTGTTGAAGCTGATGGAAAGGGTAAGAAAAATAATGAACACTTTCCCAAATAAAATTACAATAAATTTTGCACAGCCAAATGCAAAACTAGAAATACCAATCTATTTTCCCTCCATTTTAGGTTCCTAAAACCAAGCTCAGGCTGGGGAGCAGCTACTGGGGAGATTCTCACAGAGAGAAGGGACAGCCATCCAGACAGCTGTGGTGCTCTTTCAGTAGCACCACATCAAAAGCAAGTGGAAGAGTGCAAGCAAAAAGAGAGGTAACCAAAAAGGCTTCCACTTAGAATCTTTCCCTCCTTTCATCAGCTTAATTTCTGCAAGATCCTCGAGAAGAATATGTAAAAAGGCTGCATTTGAGGTTGTCTCTGTAATTCCTCCCATTTGAAAGCCCTGAAAAGATATTATCTGGTTTATTTGGATGAGTGTATAGTTGTTGCCCAGTGGCACATCATCTGTTACTCCAATACACACTGCAATCTCAAGCTTTACCTGAGATATTTAGGGTGCAATGCATTCCTTATGTGACACATTGATTATACTAAAGAACCATCCTACCAATTCCTGGGTTAAACTGATCCAATCCAAATTACATTTAAACATACTCAAATGCATGTCTGTTGGCTGCTGTACAAATAAATAAAATTGAAATAGTGCCCAACATAAAGGTAATTGCTTGCTCATCAGCTACTTTAACAAGGTTCTGGTTGATGCTGATTTCACTTCAAATGTCAGACAAAAAAAAAAAAAAAAAAAAAAAAAAAAAAAAAAAGTTGCTTCTGTCGGGCATTTCATAACAGTAGCTCTGAATTTTGATAGCAATGAAGTACAGGACGTGTCACCACCAGAGTCCAAGAACCAGCAATGTCCTGAACTTTTTAAGCACTGCACCATCTTGAAGAAATAGTAATATTGATTAAGCAAGCAAGAAGGGCAGGGAGTCTTAGATCAGTCAGTTAGAAACATCACAGAGAGGAACAATGTCTAATTCCAGGATGGAAGCAAGCTGGAAAGGCAGTTCAAGTAGATGATGGTAGAATTAAACAGAGGAAAACTGATTCCCCCCTTCCCTCTCACCCCTTGTTAGACAATAGAGAGCGAAGTATGGCATTTCCTATGCCAATAGTAATTGCTCTGCCTATGGACATCCAGGCAAGCAAACGAGTCCCAGTTAGAAACTGATGATAACTCTGTTTTGTCTTTGTGAAACCCTTTGTCCTTTCCTTACTACAAAAGACAGTCGAATACAATTGACCTCTTGGTAGACATGGATCAAAGACAAATCATTCTCATGGAAAGGTTGCAAAATTGTTGTTCAATGGTCTTTGAAGAATGAAGATAGAAAACTTAAGAAGCTGGAAAAGGCTTATAAACTTGTGAAATCAGAGCAGAATTAAAGTGAATGAAGAAATTTCCTGGAAGAGCCACAGTTCTCTCCTCGAATTGCTGGATATTTTGGTTCACTTAAGCTGTGTGTTTACGTTACTACTATTTCCTAAGTTCACCTTGGTAAAAACTAATCATCTCTGTCCTGGTACAATGGGAAACAATTGAGCAGGATAAAGCAAAAGAGAATGAACAATGACCTTTCCTTCTTCAGAGATCACTGTTGAGAGAGGCAGGAAGAGATCTATCTGGCCATGTTTATCTGACTAAGGCAATTTACTGTATGATAACTTTCCCCAGAAGATCTAAGGACAGAAATGGCATAATATCAACTCACAGGGGACCCACTAATATGAGCCCTAAAATGAAGCCCTTTGTGCTGAACCAACTGTATATTTCATGTGTGAGCCACGCCATTGAGATGTTTAATGTTCCTCTGGAGAGCAATAGACCAGTGACAAGAAAAATAAACAAGAGCTAAAGATGAAGATGTCCTTGAACTGAAAGTGCTTCACTTTAGGAAACCCAATAAAGTGAGCAGGAAACTGTGAAGCATGATTGCATTAAAATAGGCTTTATTTTTTTCTGTCTTCTGTGAGAAAACTCAGGTATTTTACATCCTAAGTATCTAACTATAAGTATAGTGTTTTCAGCTTGATGTGTACTACTGGGAGGTGGAACTCCATCTCCCGATTCATGTCAGACAGCATGTGCTCTACCTACCCAAATATCCTCACCACTGGGCTGCAATGCCCTACTTTCACCCTCACATACACTTCCTCTGAAATTTCAGTATGTCAATAAAAGTATTACTGATTCTGCCTTTGTCCTTTGGAACATTAGATTTTTAACCAAGAATTGTTTCATCTGAAAAATCCTTGCAAATACCACATGAAGTGTACTAACAATCAGGTTAATCTAATAAATACCTTTCCTGTCATGCAATTCATGCCTACAGTAACCAAATAACCAATCCAGACAATAACTTCAAAGGTTTGTTGACCTTGTTTTCAAATTCCTGCCTAAATGCATCAAGCCTTTAGGTCTGGAGTAAGTATAATTAGCTGACCAGAGGTGCAAGGGTAAGGCTGGTTTAATAAGAAGTGCACAAATAAATCCATACAATGGCAACAAACCTTTAAGCAGAATGCAATGGGAAGTACAAAATATCCTGATGCATAAGATAGAGTTTTGTGTAATGTCAACATTTTAGTGCAAGTGGTTTCTTTGAGGTCACTTTCAGAGAGAAAATGGAGGTTTCCGAAAAATAAAGATTTTCCAGGAAAAGTTCTTTTTTTAATCTAGATTTTCATTTCCCCTTAGTATTCCAATAATTCCGATCCCAAATCATTAGAGATATCCAGGGTGTAAGGCAAAAGATATATTTCTGCTTGTCCTCTTTACTTAAAAATAAAGTAGAAATCAAAGTGTTGGAGTTGTCTGAGTGGTAGAAAATTCAAATTTTATTCTGTTCTAATTTTGAATTTGGATCTGGTGTCTGTTCATAAAATTAAGGTATTGATCGTTATTTCCAATCCGTCATTCTACAGTCCTTATTTTCAAGCCAAGGTCTTTTTTAAAGCGTGTCGAAAAGTAATCTGCACTATTACTTTCAATTACAGCTTAATAATTTATGAAATTACTTAGTATCATACCTGCAATATGTCAGTCAGGCTTCATTACATTGCAATGAAGTCTGATTTAACACACTCATTATTGCTGCTGTTGAGAGTTTGTAGGGGAAAGATTCCTGCAATTGTATTAATTTTAGACATTTTGGACTAAAACAAGCAGCTACAGATAAATGATGGTATACAGTGAGGTACTTAAGTGTACCTAAGATTATGATGTCTCCTGATTGCAAATACTTGCCTCTTGGAATAGCTCCATATTTTGCTCTCAGTTTGTGAAATGTTCTTCTACATTGTATGAGAACTACTGAGTCACGGCCTGAACCTCTGATTGATCACCTGAGGCGAGCCATGAGTCAACCAGAGGATCACAGGTGAAGGCAATTCACCTGTGCTGCCGGAAGGGGTGGAGCCAGGCTCCAGCCCTCCTAGACCTATTTAAGAGCTGGCTACCAGTGGGGAAGGATCTCATCTGGAGATCCCTCCTTCTGGTGTTTTGTGGTGAGCTCAGCATAAGGGTAAGCCTTCCATTTATTCTCTTTTGTTATCATAATCTACTTTGCCTAACTCTCTTGTTTATTTTGTGATTGTAACATCTTAATATCCATTGATTATATGCACATTCATACAATAAATTGTTTTACAAGAAAGAATGACTTATGAAAACTCATAAGGGAGGCACGAACTTACAGAGCATTCCCTGGCAGCAAATATGCGGACAGCTGAACTGGCATAAAACTTCTGAGAAGAATTTTTAATGGCATTATCATCATACAAAGCACAGCCACAGCCCCAGGCTGACCCCTGTGTTGTGGTTGTGATGTCTGTGGCCTTCATACATCACTCCTGATGTGTGATACTGCTGCTGACACAAGGCAAAATAATTTGCCAAACAATGAGGAAAACTTCAGTTTGAATGAACTTTGAATAACACAACTTTTGGGAAAGCAGCATGTGAGGCTTTTTTCTTGGCATTAGTTCTGAAATTTACCTTTGTATGGCCAGAACCAATGGCCTGCCAACTTCTGTTGGACTGAGATAACAGGTTATTGCAAAGTTGGAGATTAACTTACAGAGCACCAATATTTCTCTTCTGAGATTCTTGGGACATGTCCTGGTTTGTATCGAAGCACAAGATCCTACAAATATAACTCAATGTAAGCCTCATGAAAGGTTTAGAAAGTTGCACTAATACTTCATTAGAAATGCAAAAAGTCAATTTCTCAAGCTTTGGCCTTTCCACAAATGGCAGGCTATTTTTCTGATCCTGTGTGTTATGACACAGAAGGTGCCAGGAGGCAGGGTCATAGGTAGGCTTTAAAAAAGGAGAACAAAATGAAGCTAAAATTGCTCTTCATTTATCTGGAGTTTCAACAGGAACAGAATTAAACTAAAATCTAACCCTCTCAAACAGCTGAATGCAGCCATCACTGCTAGGTTAATACATCTGACTGGAAGCCCCCAAGGCAGTGTTGTCTTCAGTTTGTGTTTAATACAGCTCCAAGCACAGCACACTGAAGAAATAATCAGTATAATGCTTAGCTGCTGCTTTCAGCCCATTAGGAGGTGTTTTTTTCTGACTCCAGAACCAGTGGCTGAAGCTGACTAGAGGCATAAATTGGAGGATGCTCTGCTGCTGGGGTGAGGGCAGCCCGGAGATGGGGAACATTGGCTGAGGTCTGCAGGAGGGCAGCAGGTGTGTGTTTGGAGTTAGAGAGGAAGCTAATATAAGGAGGAAAATGAATCACAGTATTGATGTCTGGAAAGAACAATATTATGACTATATGGATTTAATGACTGCTGATATCTAGCTTGGTGACAGGTAGTCTCATCCGTAGGGACGAAAGTACACAGTGTGCTGCAAGCAGACCTGGAGGCAATCCTTCAACTCAAATCCCATGATAGGATAATGTGCTATGGTTCTTTTTATGCTGGAGGTGGCATCCTTCCTAGATCCCTTCTGAGTATGCCAGTTGATGATAACAGCATAATTTGCCTTAGAAATTTTAATTCCCCACATACACACCCTTTTCCTTACAAAGAGAGAAGTGTGAACATTTCCTTTGAGCTGTCCTGAATAAATACTTTAAGAATATTAAAGATGAGAAGTGGATTAAAGCTTTCTGACCGAATTCCAAACTGTGCAGGGTGCTTTGTTAATGTTAAAAGGAGGAATACTATAACCTTCTGTGCTCACATCCTCAGCATTAAAGCCACACAGGGTCTATTTCTGCCTTCAGCCAGATAGATAACCTCTCCTGGAACAACATCTTTCTTTTTCCCTTCATGTAGGAAATTTAGGAAGAGCAGGTAAAGCAATTCGGTGACATCACGGTTGTTCTACAGGAACTCCTGGATGTCATTAGCTGTTGCACTTTGTTTCCCCTTATTTTATATGCAGCATGCATTAGCGGCTGCTTGTTTTGAAGTTCTCTAGGGTATTCTACAACGAAGTTGCCTGGTAGCAGAACAATCTGTGTTCCTCAGATATGCAAGTGACTAATTTTCCATCAATCAGAGATGAGACTTAAATAAATAAAGGTACTTCATGGGGCTGCTGTGCCTAATGATAAGCAATTATATAAAGTCAAATTAAGGCAGTTCTTTGTGAAGGTCCTGTGAAATTGGTTAAGCAAAAAGAATAACTGCACCATTTCATTGATTCATCCTATTGCTCATTTCAGTGGGAGCATTATCTCAGTTAACTGATGCAATTAATATGAAAATGAGGAAATCATTGTTTAAGGAGATGAGGAGAGAGAGGGGGTCCTAATGCAGCAGTGGTGAAGAAAAAGAGTCGCAGAGATGGAAATTTGCATAGGTCAATGGTAATGTAATGCATTTAGCACATATTCAAAGCTTAACTTGCATAGTAATACAGATCCATTAAATTCTCATTATGATGACCTGTGTCCAACACAATTCAATTTTTCTGAATCTTAATGATAAAAAGTTAATTACAGTAAGGTGAAAACCTTTTGTACTTGGTCTTAAAATAAAGCATTGAAAGGGCATTGAGACTATCTTTTAGATATGGCAGGTAGTTTCACTTCTGCTTAATTCAATATTTTATTAAGCATGACAAGATCTGAAGTTTGGCTTCTGTGTGCACTGCAGATTTTTAATGTAGTCAGTGGCAATAAATAAGCCTTTGTCTGTACAATTACAATTTAATGCTAGTCATTTTCCACTCATAGGCTTCAGTTACAGATCACATTCTCAGTTTATCCTGCTTTTCTTATTTTTAGTAACCAGAAAGCCTATCCAAATTTGGGGAAGAGGAGAAAAAGACATCTTTTCCCTTTCATCAGCGTAAACATATTCCAGCTTTTGTTCCTTAGACAGGTTTTTGAGCCAATGGCTCTTACCATGGCATAGTGCAGGGTCTGCAGCAGCTGCTCCTTGTCATTACCTGATTTCACTTCTCACCACAGCTACAGGTGGAAGATAAGTGTCTGAGTGCTGCTCAGCCTCACACCATTTCCTCCCACTTATCCCACATTCTCAGATAATGGTCATTCTTTGACTTACTCATCCGAGACAGGCAGTGAATGTGTCAGGTTCCCAGTGCTCTGCATCATGCTTGCGATTAAGCTGGAGGTGTAGAGATACACTTACAAGCAGGTTCAACACAGTAGGTGGCTGAGTGAGGCGGGTTGTTGTTCTCAAAAACAAGTGCCAGGCGGGCACACTCATTGCTCCTTCACATTAAAGCCACCACACATCACTCAGGCTATGTCGGGTTGTATCAAACTGTGATGAATTTGCATTTGATAGATTTGTGAGGCATCTTTAACACCCATGCAATGTAAATTGGGCTGAGTGTGACCTAAAGACAAATCCCATGCACATTTTTCTCCTTGTTGGTTTCTTATATCTTGAAACATACGCTATGCTCACCACAGCACATAGCAAGTGTTTATGGAGGTGATCCAAGGGATGACTTTAGCCACCTCGCACGGAGTCAGACCTTGAGATTTGCTTGGCAAAACACAGATACATGTAGAGCAGGTGCCTGTACCTGAGCTGGGCTCCCTGGGCAGGCACAGGGGACACCCAGACCCAGCACATAGCAGAGTCAACATTGTGTGTTGTCAGGAGGGCAGCCCTGCCTTGAACACTGAGTTACAAGAAGAAATATGATGCTAACTCTCGAAATCCAAGCCTGAAATCCAATCCTTGCCTCACTTTTAAGGCTGCAATTCTCAGCACTTCAAATTGCAAAGCAGTCCCCTGAATGCTCCTAAATTTTGCTTTTTGCTACTGCTAGTGTTGCCTGCATCCCTGAGGAGCTCTTTGGCCTCCCAGAGACCCAGTGCAGCAATCAGCCAGCAGAAGGCTGATCAGCCCCTGTCTGCTTGCATGTGCGTGTGCGCGTGCACACACACACACACACACACACAGTGATTTTTTTCCCACATAGAGCAGGCACCAGAGATCAGAGAAGGTGCTGTGCTAGAGTAAGGCAGGGCACAGGCTCACCTCTGGTCTCTTTTCTTCTATGGATCAAACTCTGAGCACCACACTCTGAGCTGCACTTTGAAAACTATTTCAGGGCCTTTAAATACAATCAGTGTCAATATCTAAAAGTCATTGAGAGCTAGGTGGCGAAATTAGCATGCCAGAATCTTAGTATGCAATAATCCGTATCAGTAAAAGTTAAATATCTTTAGTGGTCCATACTTAGGATATACATACCTCTACCAATTTAAACACTTGTGCTTCAAAATTCTATGTCTTTATGGACATTTGTCAAACCACAGATTTATGTGATAGAAAAGGTGGAAGATGGAGGCAGCATGTCAGCTGCATGGTTACAGAAGCATTTTTTCTGGCTTCTTTGACTGTTTTCAACAGCTCCTTTCTGTAACTGGCTGACCTCCATGAGGTGGCTCCAGCTCCGTGAACAGAAATCTAGTTGAACAAAAAATGGAAAAACAGAGACGGTATGTCACTTGTGAATAATATATATTTTTCACTTCTCAGTATGAAAAATGCTGGATGAAACTGGATGGTCATGTAGGAGTGTGTAGAGAACTACAGGAAATTGTTATAAAAAAGTAATGATGTTTAGACTTGTAGATGAAATGACTTGTAGACAACACTAATCTTATTTAAAGGCAGTGTATTCACCATGCTACTTCATAAATACCATTCTAATTAATAAACCTCAGCTAGAGAAGATTCAGTAAATACTGCTATTCATAGACAACAGGTATTATGTGAGGGAAAAGAATGAATTTTAAAATAGTTTTTTTTCTCCCTCTAAATACAAATTCAGATTTTTTGAGAGAAAGTAGCGACAGTCCAGAGGAATCATCCAGTTTAAGTTTCAGAAGTTTCATTGCTTATGAAGATCTGACAAAACCATTTTATCTCAACCATTGTTATTTTCTAAAAGGGGAATTCTGTTCCCAAAAATAGAGAAAACCCAACTTTGACCAGAAACACCAAATGTATGTTGCTGAAAGTGCTTCTGATCTGCTGTATAAAGAAATCAAGAAGGAAAAATGATACTAGGAAACCCTGATAGCTACGAATACATATAAAAAAATACACTGCACATGTCCTGTGATATAAAATCTTTTAAATCACCTTGATTTCCTTTGTCAACTGCACAGCATGGGAAAAGTCTGGCACAGATTACATTTTGTTGGTTGTATATGTGCTTTGCTGCACACAACAGCAGTTTGCCAACGAAAGAAGAAACCTTAAACGTTCTCTGATTCCCTGCAGCATCTGCAAAAAGTAGCCTGAAGAAGACATTAATAAAAACCACAAAAATTATCATCTTTGTAAGAAGAGCAGCTACATGTGACAATGCCATAATGTATTGCTGTCCACTTTCACTTGCAAGCACCCTGGAAGCCAAACCTTTGCTGATACAGATGATCCTCTGAGGTCTAAAGAGCTATATAAAGGGTATGAGAAGACTTTACAGGTGCAACTACTTCAGTAGGCTGTTTCTAGCCGTGATCAGGATAGAGTAGAGGAAACAAGAAACTGAAGATTACAGCTTCAAGGTTTTAGGGTTCTCTTGAGCTGGACACTGCTCCTAGGATTCCAGTATAACCCAAGTTCTGTTGTACTGGTGCCTGAATCTCCATGAGCTGGTCTGATCTCTTTGTGAGATGCTTTACACCTTCAGCCCTTGCAACAGCTGGCAGGGAGGAGTTCCTCAGTATCTGTATTTTAGGTTACCTAAAATTGTCTGCCTTTCCACCTCTGTTTTGGTGTTATTTCCATGTTCTTTTGCATGAGAAGTCATCCAGTTATTTTTTTTCTGATAACCACTTAGATATCCAAGTCATTCAAAGACAATAAGCAATTTCAAAATGCCAAAGCATTCTGGACAACTTTCTTGACATGTCCAAAGCAAGATGGTTGTTCAGGTTCCAGTTACTAGTTTTTACTCCAATCTGAAATCATTCTTACCTAGACTGGCATCCAGGTCCATCTCCATTTTCTACAGCTATTTTATCATCAATGACCCTGAATGGAATTTCTGAATGGAACTGTCTCCCTTTCAAAGGTCTGAAATTAAGCCTTTTGTCTACAGTCCTCTGTGCTCTGTCTTTTGTCAGATAGATCCCTCTAGAGGGACAATCAGATCACTTATCTCAGACCCCAGTTTTAGAATTAGATTAATTGCTGCTTGTGAGTACTTTTCCCTCTCCATTGATGAAGTGAATGGCTTAGGCTTGATATGCAAGGTTTTGATAGCTAAACTTAAAAGAAATGGCTCTCACTTTGGGCCAAAAAAAAAAAAAAGTGAAAATACCTTACCTTGCATCTACACACCATTGCAAGTTTTAGAATATATAAAATAGGTTGGCATGGACCCACATTCATATATTTCCATAGCTCCTGATTCTATAGTACTGAAATCAACAGTGGCTTCGTGCTGCATTTTTTTAAAGCAAAAAAGTGCAATATCATTGCTTATATTTCAGAACTATTAGGACAGACAGACCCCCAAGAGAAGAAGTAGACCCATCCTTCTCTTCAGCAACTACCTTCTGTGACCTTAACCTTGAAGAGCATATCCAGATGCCATGAGTTAACTTCAGCCATAGAATCACATTCAGATTTCAAACCTCCTCAGACCTGAAAGGTCCAAAGACTTAGCGTCATCTCTGTTTTAAATGCTATCAGTATACTATAGCTGAAGTGTGTTGCTTCCCATTGCCAGACAGCAAGGTGCGCCAGCTACCCTTGTGTGCCTCGGTAACCCCTCCGCTGCTACCTGTTAATATACTCCTTGAGTTACAATCAGCAGCTCAGGACAGTGTCTCACATGTTATAAATGGGATATCTGAATGTCTAAGAAAAAAATTTGCCTCTCTACTTAAGACCTAGAAAATCAAGGAAGACAAAAAATGGCATCTTGCCAGGCTGTCAGTTCCCTTCTCTGTCTACTCCCGAGCCTTTGCTTTTGGCAAGAACACATCCCTCTGCTGCAGTGATCCCTGCATAAAATTTCAGTAATCACCCTCATAGTTTACTAGACTAAATTTTGCTGAAAATGCACAGAAGAATGAGGAAAGTTATTTTAGTGCAACAGAGCCTTTTCTGTTCCCACTCACCAACAGAGAGGAGGGTATAGCAAAGGAAGAAAGATACCGCTGCGGAAGAGGCAAGGGGTCTTATTATTACATTTACACACGTACAATGCAGCTGCTCCTTTGATAGCTTTAATGCAGCTACTTCTAATTTACATTGGTGTAAGTGAAATCAAATAAAACCCATTACATCCCTGAACCCCAGTAGGCGATCAATGTAATGCAGACTTTTACAACCCCAATTTCTTTCTGTAATAGCAAAGGAACAATATGGGTTTACAGAAGGGCCAGGCTAAAGATAAACCTGCCTTCCCTTCTCTTTCTTAGGCTGCAATCAGAAGAATCTAAATGGCCATTTGAGTCTGAAGACGAAGGTCAAGGACAACAAAAGATCAAATGAGTGTCTGGGAGCTGAACCTGGAGATGATCTCAAAACTGAAAAAGGCTAGGTGCGCAGAAGACCAGCTACCAATTATGCAATGATTCAGAAAATCAGAACATTAATTAAGATTTTATTACTTTATTAGTAATGAAGTCAAATTGAGTTACAATGAGTTAGAAAGTGAACATGGTTTCTTTGTATCGTTAAATGTACTTGTTTCAATTTTACTGCTTTAAAATTGCAGTCTGAAATGTATTTCAAAAGAATAATATACATTTGTATTAATTGTAGGATAAGGGCACACTCAAAGCACTCTTTAAATAATGCACTCCTCAGACTTATTTCAGAGTCTCTTCTCTTTTCCTATTCTTCTCTAGCTCTCCTTTTCTAGCACTGTCACTTTGAGTCATCAGAAAAATTAGAAGAAAACCCACACCATTTCTAGTGCCAAAACCTCGGCTCTGCCGTTCTGCAAGTTAAAACAGTCTGCCTGTAACTCCCTATTTCAGTACTTTTCTGATCTCCTCAGGAAAAAAAAAAATAGCAGGCTGGATTCTTGGCCAGGGAATCTGCAGCAGGAGTCAGGGTATCTCCATGGGCTGCAGTGCAACCGAGAGCCAGTATACCCCAAAAGAAACCTTAATTCTCTTTTCTTCCTCATTTCCACATTCTTTGGTCATGTTTAACTTTGCTACTCCTTTTAATGCAAAATTGTTAGGGACATTCTTTGTAGGAAATACATGATGTGATAGAAATGATGCGTTAACCAGTGGAGGGAGAGACAGTGCCCTTCCTTCCATACAAACTCCTGAGTCAGTAAAACTGGCAATATTGTACACAGTGTTCAGAAGTCTGCTCAGAAATGCAATAGCCATTGGCCTGTGTTTGCAGCCAGAGATCCAGCTTTCTGGCAGTGACTTGTCTCACACAGCATGCACCAACTTCCACAAACACCTTGGAATGTCCTTTTTGACCATGCAGCACAGTAGCATCCCAGATGGAGTGCTTTGCCCACCACAACAGCCTGCAGACCAGTAAGGGGAGAAGGCAGATGTTTACATCTACATCTAGCTGTAGATGTCCCTGTTCATTGCAGGGGGGTTGGGCTAGACGGCTTTTGAAGGTTACTTGCAACTCCAACAGTTCTATGATTCTGTGATTCTAAGGTATCTCACATGAGGAAAGTGGCTCCCTCAGCCTGCAGTTTCACTGCAGAAACAGAGAAAATCCCAGCTCCCAAAGATGAGCCCCAATCTGAGGGAAGAAATTGCCTGATTCCCAGTCTTGAATTTCTTCTGAAATGGAATACTGTCTTCTCTCAAAGTCTCCTGCTTCAGCCTTTGCATTTCATTGCAGATATTGAAATCACCATTCTGTTTTGACACTCAAAGATGCTCTAATCAATATCACTGGAAATGTCATTTAACTTTTCACTCGGACGAAAGGTGATGCTGACGTTCTACTTTTCCTGCATTTCCCAGGAGAACATTTAATCTCTCTGACCTTGCAGATATTTAAGGAACCATTCACAAGATAACATTACATTGTGACAGCCAGCAGGGTGTTTCTCACAGACAGCATTTTGCCTACAGGGACCACAGAAAACATCTGGATTCGGATAGAAAATACTAATAAAAAGGAACACATTATTATTGTTCATCAGCATTGCTCAGTGATATATTATTATTCCTGCCTGCTGGAAACAATGCTGTCAGATTTTTAAAGCAAAATGACTGCAATCTACGAATGTGACAGTGAGAAACTATGGACATAAAAGGATATGAATAAGATTTACAAGTTGCTGAACACAAAGCGTTCCTTGCCATCAGTGCCAGGTTCTTCTCGAAGCTTTTCATCCCTTTGAAAAGAATATGAATGCATCAATGGATGTGTTATCAGCTTCAGGGGCAACAGGAAGGGCATTCCCTGACTGCTGTATCTACATAGTTCTGGCAAAGAACTGCAGTCTCCTTTGGAAAGCCATAGGGAGAGATACAGGGGTTAAACAGCAGAGATCTGTGGGACCCTCTTGAAGCTGCTTTGGTTGGTCAGGTGTGGGCACAGCAGAAAGCAAAATAAATTAAACTCCTCCAGCTGGAAAATAAATATGAAACAGCAAGTGAATTTGTGCACTTCATGAGTGAGTGAGCAAAGCTTAATTCTCTAATTATTACCTCTATTCTACCCACTGAGATAAAGAGCAAGTTAGGAAAGATAATCAGGTTCTAAAATACTGTGCCCTCTTGAATTCAGCCCAAACATAACAGTCAGTACTCATTCCAAAACTGACATCATCTCTTGAAAGATATGTGATAACATTTTATAATTTTGTATGTCAGAAGCAAGGGAAGAAAATCTTCATTTTTATTTATTTTTAACCCATTTTTCATTGCTAATTCAAACAGCTGAATCACAGAATCACACTTCTATTGCACAGAAGTCTGGTAAAGGATTCTACATCATATTATTCTAAATATGCATGTTCTTTTAATTTAATATAAATTTTGCTAATACCACCCAGATGTCATCTTGTATTCACAGCCTTCAGTTACATCAGTGGCATATCACATTAGGATTGATCTGGAATTTCCCTGGTTTTACAAGGAACTTCCATCCGTGCAACAGAAAACAGGAGGAAGGGATCTTCATCGTTTTTGCAATGTGAAAAAAATATATATCAACAGAATAATTCAAAATTGTATTTACAGTCGGACTACGCATTAATTGTCCCCTGATCCTTTTGAATGCCTGACAGCTAAAAAACATTCTAATCATTTTTTCAGTACTTAAAGATGAAATTTTATTCATTCAATACCTGCATTTGATAAAAGCAGAGATATGATTTGGATTCATACAATTAGGAAGCGTATCAAGGAAACCAATCAGTTCCTCCATCTTATCTTGTCCCTTTCTTCATGGAAAAGAAAAGAGCAGTTAAGAAATAAAGGTCTGATTGAGTAGCATATAAACTGAACACAAAGAGGGAGTCTGGGAAGTAGTCAGCCGGCAGTCCGTTACTGCAGGCAGTTACTTTAAAATTTAGCTGGTGGAGCTGAAGTTTGAAGATGCGCCACAATTCTGAACATGATCAAACTCCTTACCATAATAGATCCCACTGTCAAAATGGCCAATGTGTGTTGTGCACTGGGAAAAGAAATGAGGGAAGGGAACACACAGTCCCAACTCTGGTGGCCATAGCAGCTTCCTCAGCAAAGCAGTGCCAAGTAATGGTATGGATAAATATAATTACTTATTGGTGAGCTGGCTGTAGGAAGAAAGAGGCCTGAAATGGCTTTATGAGCAGAACTGAACTGCATCCCCAGTGCTCGGCGCTGCACAATGCCTATCTTATGATTGACTTCAATCCCCTCTGGGTTCAGTGCTAGCATGAGATCACTTTAAGCATGCTTCTGGAGAGTACCTTCCAACTGAGCTTCCATTTCAAAGGGACTTCTTTTTATGCCTCAAGACTGTTCTGTGATACTAATTAACGTATATGAAGTAGGAACAACAGGGAAATGCAATATGGAAGAACAGATTCACAGGATAGGTGCATAAAAATTATTTTAAATGAGAATGAACCCAAATAGTCAAATAAATGGTCATGAGTTGCTATGTTTAATAGAAGATACTCCCTGTGTATTGTCCCTGGCAAAATAAGGAAGCATTCTTAATTCCATCTTCTTGTTGATTCATGCTTAATTTCAGACTCTGATAAAGCATCAGATTCTGTTCTTCACTCAGTACTTTCTTTCACAAAATATTGCAGTTTTCCTGAACAAAGACAGAAGCAAGTTTCCTCAAGTATTCTTCACTTGCAATGCAGTGTGCTGCCAAAGGGACTCCAGCTCTGCTGTATGGGCATATTGGCATTTTCAGAGCAACATACCAACCTACCCAACAAGGAGTCAGAAGTAAAATATAAAAGAGCATAACATTTAATTCACCCAGTTAGTGAGAGGTGTGTTATCTTCTCCTATTACCTGTAATTATGATCTGTAAACTCAGAGCTAGATGTTTCTATTTTGAGTGCAAGAAGAAAATCAAGAGAGGTTCTACCTTTTAGGATCCGATAATCTAATTAGAACATCCCTGCAATGTCAAAGGGCCAGGCTCAAGTCACTCTTCTGGATGATTTGATTTTTTTCTCTTCTGTGCTGGAAATCCCTCCTGTGGGAGCTGCTCATCATGCATAAAACATTAAATATTTAGCAGGGATTGGGATTTCAGCTTCCTCGATCTCAGCAGAGTGCACTGACCGGAGGGGTATAGACTCAGTCAGACCAGTTATTACTTAACTCAGAATTGAACTGAATCAAATCTAGCAGAACAGCTCTAATAGGAGGAGCACCAGAGAGAATGGCTCATCAGTTTGTATATCAAGTCATTTTTACTGGCATGTGAGATAACAGCCTGCTTCAAAAACTGAAATGTGAATCAGGACTTCCCCTAAGTCATTTTGGGAGCCAAGAACTGTGACCTATAGGCCACAAGTAATGTTTGCATACCTAACAGCTCAGATCATGTTAAAAAGTGCATGACACAAACATTTTATATCATGGTGAAGAACTTCAGTGCCTCAGCAGAAATCCATGGGCCAGCTGTTGCCCATCTCTAGAACTGGAGGATTTCACACATAAGTGAGGGAGGATTTTCTGAATTGCAGAGTTCCTGAGTCACTTACAGAGGAGCTGAGAGAGTGAAGCTGAGAATGGTATAGAGGATCCTCAGCCATTCAAAATTCCTGGAGTCTCCCATATGGAGAGAAAATCCTTATCTTCCCCTTTCTTTTTACAGCATACTCACAGGATGAAAAAAATGTGGAGTCAAAACTTAACCTATATTTCTCCCATCTGGACAACAGAGATGTAGAATGGCACACAGATTTTTCTACATTTTAGGGTGCTGAATACATTGAGCCCAGGGAGACCATGTTGTTGGTAGACATGATTTAGATAAAAGCAATTACCATTGCAATACATCCCAGAGAGAAGCAGTTCTGCCACTAACAGAAGGAGGGGAAAAAAAATGAGGGAAAACTTTCTTCTAAGTTATTGCAGGTCAAATACTATAGCAAAATTAAGTACACTAAAGCTCCAGTAACTGGACGCAAAACATCTACAGACCTTGGAATTTAATGGGGGGAACAATTAGAGAGGAAGTTGCAGAAAAGCATAGGTCTTCTTTGAGGTTCTCAGAGAGAACAGTGATGCATATTGTGTAAAAATCAAACCTCCTTGGATTAGATTATCTAGAGCTAACTCAGTGTATTGAAAGTGTAATCTGTGGAGCTGCAGAATGTGCTGTAGTGAAGACACTGAAAGGGCTGCATTGATTCTTGAATGTTGAAAACAAACAACTAAGGAGAAAATGTGCAATGACTGTGGTAAAACATTCTCAAGGTACTTGTCTTATGGTAAAATCAGCCTATGAAGGTCCTTGAAAATCATGTGTATACCAGAATGCTGAAATAAGCACCAAAGTATTGGTACAAACATGCTTACTGAGGCTCTGTGCTAGACCCTCATGCCTAATATTTACCCAGAATGATGCTTGGCAAAAACTTCATTGGCTTTGTGTCTCTTTATATTGTTCCCAATTTCAAAGTGACACTAAACTAAAATATTTTTGTGTTATAACATTGAGTGCAAAAACTGCAGCGTTTTAAATGTTCATTTTCCACTATCATGCTCTGTATGTAAAAGTGATATTGCATGGGAAGCCCATTTGTATTGAGTTGGTGTTCAGTAGGCATTTGTCGTATGGGTATTTGGAGTTCTGAACTCTCTCAACTATGGGTGCAGGTGAGTGGAAGCATGGGTGGGTGATGGAGCACCTGCACCCAAGCGCACTCTCCTTTTCCATACTGTGGGAGAACCCAGCCTTCCTCTGCAGTCCACTGATCATCTGTGTGACAAATAAGTGCAGCAAATGAATTGGACAAAAATCAAATGTTTGCCTTGGTAATGATTCAATTCCCAACGTTTTCAATGCTGTCATTCATCTCGAGATTACAGGTTTTATGGACAAAGCAGGTGGCTGAATATGACATTGGTGTAAAAACGCTGGTATCCACTCCCTGCTGTATTGTTGCAGTGACAGAAACACATTTCTGCCATAAGAGGTACAGAAACAGACAGGTCGTGCTGACAGGGCAATACATATATTTTGCAGAAGTGAACAGCTCCAAATAATATGGTATTGCTATTTCTTTAAATTTGAGTGATTACACAGATAATCTCATGTCTGTTTGAATCACAGTTTACAAGTCTTCAATGAATCATTTAATCTCAGTGAGCACTGTGTTGTTCTAGCATCTTGATGGGTATTTTCTCCCTGGCATAGACTGAAATTCAAATTCAGTCTGTGCCCTGTGCAAAAAAAAAATAAAAAAAATCTAGACTATGAACTAAATCTGTTTACTTGTCATTATCAGCTGACATTCAAGGCATGCTAAGAATTTTCATTGTAGGAGATATAACCAATGCACTCACATGTCAACTCTACTGTGCAGACAAAAATACACTTTCCAAAGATTTGCCCTGAAAGCCTAAACTTTCAGTTAAATTTACATTTTCTTACCTTAACATTTTTGTGCCTAAAGCTGCTGCTTCAAAAATCAGGAAATCTCAGCAGCTTAAAGAGAGAGTTTCACTGGGGGAGGCATTCAGCTTCATTTTCAGAATGAGGAATTCGAAACAGCATGGGACTTTTCTGCACCTCAGAGTGCTACTCATTACAACTTACTAGAAACTTGGCTCCATTTTGAATCTCTTCTCTAACAGTATCGAAGATGGTATAAAGCAGCTGTAAAATCTGCCCTATGAAATGCTGGGTAATACAAAAACTTGCGTTAATGTTAACAATAAGGTTACAAACAATATTACCTCAAACTCAGGAGAAAGCAAGTTTATGGCAAAATTAGGCATTAATTCTTTTCACACTATTATGTGGATTTTTCTGCCTGTTATTTTATTCCATCTTTATTTCCACTGATTGCTATAAAATAAGAGCATTACAGCAAATTATCTGTAATCATAAAACTACCTATTTTTCCCTCAAATAAAATAATATAATCTCATAAGTAGAGCTGAGCATGCACTGGATTTCTCCTGTGCAGAAAACTCTTTAATTAAAGAAAACTAATTCAAGATAGAATGAAAACCAAAATGATAGGTGAAACTAAATTTGGAAAGAAACTTGAGTAGCATGGAGTTTTCTTGGAATTAAAATTAAACCATTTTATCTGGAGCTTGACTTACTGCAGGATATTGTGAATGCTAGAAGTTCATATAGGTGCAAAATGCACATGCAATTGCACATGTTAAACAAGGAAGAATTTCTGAGGAAGAGGAAGGAAGGAACGAACAAAAGGAAATAAACATGGAAAGAAAAAGATGGAAAGAGGACTTATCTAAAGACTAAGGGCTCAGAATATCAGAATGTGATAAGCATCTTAAATGTAAGAACAATTTGGACAGCTTTTATTCTTATTGCTTTTAGTCTTGTAGACTCTGTGGAAGATGTCAGTGTTTAGAGGTCTGTAGCATTATACTTTAGTCATTACTGATGAGTGTTTACAGTTCTCCAGGTGGAAATAAATTGTTAGACCTCTGTCACACAAATAGAAAAGATATTTTCCATTCCCAGAATTTAAGAACTTGCAAAATGTGCAGGGTTTTCCCATGGAAGAATAATACCATTACAGCTAATGGAGAATCAGAATGATTTGTTAGAACCATTGGGAAAATGATTTCAGCTGTAAATGTTGAAGGAAAGAACAGGAACTAATAAATGTAAAACTGTCCATGCAACTAGAGAGTCATGGCTCATAGTGCTGGCTTGGCACCAGCAAATGCCATCTCCAAGACAGAAATTTCTATTTAGGTGCTGTATGGGAACTGTTGATCACGTCCTGAACCTCTGACTGACCACCTCAGGCAAGCAATGAGTCAGCCCTGGGAGCACAGGTGAAGGCAATTCACCTGCGCTGCTGGAAGGGGTGGAGCCTGGCTGCACCTCTCCTAGATCCCATTTAAGGGCAGACTGCCACTGAGGAAGGATCTCTCTCTGGAGGTTGCTCCTTGTGGAGTTTTGCTGTGAGCCTATAATACTGGTGAGCATTTTCATTTATTTTGATTATCTTTCTGCCATGATGATGTTACTTAACTTCTGTATGCCTATTGATGGTATATCTACTGATTGTACAATTGTATGCCCATTGATTGTACAGGTGCCCAGATAATTTCCTTCAGCAGATGATGATGAAAGAATAGAAAGGAGTCAAATTGTTATCAAAACTTTACTCACATGTGTAACCTGAAGAATTCTTATTGCAAAATAAAAGAACAAAGCAAAATATAGGATTTTCTATTCTAGCCCTAGCTACCAGAATGATTCTCTGCTTGTTCTAGTGACTGCTTCATAATAAACATATTTTTAAAATCTTGTGAAAGAGGAACAGGTATGTAAGATTACTTTTTCCTCTGTAAGCATCTCTGATGGGGCTGGTACAGATATTTTACTTCTGATCTAAATAGTTATTGTAAGTGGTTTCAAAGAGTGAGGATGGAGAAAGATTTCTTTATCTCCAACATTGACACAATCTTCTCCATCTCTTCCTGCTCCCCGAACTGCAGTAGGCACTGGGAGGCTGCTCTCTTTGCCCTGGCATAAGACAAGGGACGCTGTCTTCTCACCAACATAATGCTGAGCACTACCCTGCAGCATATACAGAAACTAATGAAATAGGTGTGTCAGCTTTAAGGAGAGACTGTTCAGTTACCACAAGCAATTGAAAAGGTGGTGGTACTTAAATGTGAAATCATGGAAGACAGGTAAGTTCAGAGGAAAAATGAGAAATTCAGTATGGTCCTGAGATTATGAGATCTGGAGGTAATTGAGAAGTCTAGATCAGGAGAATGTTGAATATGTGCTGTCTCATATGGCAGAAGCTGAGAAAGAAACATATTTTCAGGCTTTAAAAAAAAAAAAAAAGTGATACTCTAAAGAGGAAAAATATAGTTATTTTATTCTGCCAAGCTTTATGCATCACGTAAGAAAATAAATTAGCAATTGGCATTTTACACTTCTGTGGGTGAATCCGCATGTATGAAGCACTCAGAAATTAAAGCTTCACATCCATTTTTAACTTCATTATTTTAGGTGCTGAAACTTGCTGAAGCAAAATAAAGCAATGAGCTAAAGTAGAAGAAAGCAGGCAGAAGTTATTAACTGGCTAACAGTACGTCCATTGCCTAGGGCCAGAAATAGCTGATGGATGATATGACAATAGTCAACAGACAAATCCTCATTACAATTGTAAATTTTGTGTCCCAAACAATTTAATCTCCTCAGTATGATTCCTAACCTCACTCCTTGCAGCAGCTGCACCACCACCTTCCAGCACTTGCATAGTTTGTTCATTATCCCTGGCACAGAGCAGGCACTCAGATTGTCATCCTCAAAGTGAAATGATAGCTCTAGAGGAACATCAGGGTGAGAAGGAAAGTCCAGGCATGCACTGGGCAGCTTATAGCATACTGATAGGTAACACTGCCCAGTAGTGAATTTTCTGGGGAAATAAGTGGGAGAAGGAAGCGCCCACTCTGTGAGCACTCATCACAAAGCAGAGAGATGCAGACATGGAGCACCTGGCTGAACTCATGCTTTGTATCCTCAGCTCACAAGTGAAGTCAGCAAATACAGTTGTATTTAAGCAGAAAAGTGAGGCTCTCAGAGCCACAATTGAATTTGAGCTGTAAATCTTCCTCTTGCTTGATGCTATGCTTATGCACTGTGTGGTCACATGCTCTTCTCTTTGTAACATTTTTTTTAATATATTTTATGTAAATATAAATAAAGCATATACAAGCTGACTGAAGTACAGATGTAGTTGTTGCACGAGGGCACCCAGCTCTTACAAAGAGCAGCTGGCAAGCACAGTCTGGCCAAGCTCACTCCATTCCCCCTGACCTCTGAGCAAGGGAAAGCTATGGGGATTGTGTAGTCTGGAATTGCCCAGTCTGGAGGAGGCTCAGGGACCTTATTGCTCTCTACAACTATCTGAAAGGAGGTTGTGATGAGGTGGGGTGTCAGCCTCTTCTCCCAGGTAACTGTGGTAGCACAAGAAGGAGTGTCCTCAAGTTGCACCAGTGGAGGTTCAGATTGGATATTAGGAAAAAAGTCTTCTAAGAAGGAGCAGTTGGGCACTGGAACAGACTGTCTAGGGAGGAGGCACTGTCTTTGGAAGTATTGAAGAAATGTGTAGATGTGGCACTGAGGGATATGGTTAGTGGGTAGATGGTTTGACTAAATGATCATAAAGGTATTTTTCCAGCCTTAATGATTCTATGATTCTAAATATGGCTGGGCAACCTTTACTCCTCCTCCCTAAAACATCTGGTGGTTTTATTTGCCACCTATGGAATGTTTTTTTTTTTTATGTGTAGGATTTGCCTTGCTCACATTACAGATAGGTGAAGCAGACTATAACATGCAGAACTAACTTCCCATCTGCTGTAAACTCACTGGAGTCACTAAACTCATACATATTGCAAACGTGGCCTGCATATTAAAAAAGATGTTTTTTTTTTTTTTTCCTTGATTCATGCATTATCTGTTTGGGGACTGAGCCAGGCCAACTCCACAGAAGAAACTTAGCTCACCCTCCTTTATAAGTGGTGAGAGCAGCTATCTAGCTACTTGATTAATGAAAATTGGCTGCGGTGCGAAGCCCATGACTAACATGTTCAATAGGACTCTCTTTACTGATAAATTACCATACATCTCCAACCACGCTATAATTAGGTTATAGGGCAGTATTGTAAACCTAATTCAATTTCTATTGATGTATCTCAGCTCTGTCCCATCCTGTGGGATTCCTGGAAAACCAAAGTGTTTTTCTTACACTTTTCTAATTTCAGAGAAACATACCTTCTGCACTCGTGCAAATCTTCTGGATACAACCTATTGCTGAGTACACTAATTGAGGGCTCATTGCTTTTGTGATGTTTTTTGTTAGTTCTGTTTCTGTTGTTCCTGCATTCCAAGCTCACATGAAACAGACAAAATGGCAAGGTGCTTTCTCATTGCTTGGCTGCTGCTGCAATTTTCTTTGAGCTTGGATTCAGCTCACCTCTAACTTCACTGGTACATTGAATCCATCTGAAATGCAGAGCTGTCTGTGAAAGCATGGGCCATCGCAGTTCATCAAGGTCCTGAACAAAAAGATACTGAACTCTTTGTTCCAGCTGAAAGGACTGATTCTCCTATTTTGTTTTGGGTTATTAGCCCTTCCTTTATATGAAGTGCTGGAGTTGGCTCGTGTGTTCAGGTGACCTGAAAAGAATTAAAATTCATTTCTGGGGTCTAATTAGCTCATCTTGGATGTCATTTTGCACAGTGCAGCAGGATAATAAATAAATAAATATTAGCAAAATATGCACATTGGAATGGAAAAGTTACTGATCCAGATACCCCTCAATTTATTTCACATGGAAGAAGTAACGACCTGAATCATTTTAAAGGTGAGATTGAAAGATGAGACAAACATCTAACTACTAGCTTTACTCGTTGCCCCAGTCCATGAACCAAAGTGTGACTGCCATCCAGGTTTCCCCTCCTGAGGTATAGTTGCAGCTAACAAACTAACATTTTCTTCTTTACCTCCACAATTTTCTTTCTTTGTTTGCTTCCCTCTGCCCTCACTCAGCTTAATGATCTCCCCAGGTTGCTCTGCAGCTAATTAGGGCCAGACACAGGTAGCATCAAGTGATTCATTCCAGAGGCTGCTGCAAAGCCAAACCAAAGCCCCATGCCAACCAACTGAGAACCCTGGCTGCTCTGTGCTTCTATTTTACTCACCCACTGGGCTCCTGCTGCATACAAGGATTCTCACGTAATAAATTCCAAGGGAAACATCAAAAAGGTACTTTGACTGAATTAGGTTCTCAAAAGCTACAATACACTGATATTTCCTTACAAAGGCAGATTCCAATTTTTAATTTCTGAAAGTTCCCTTTGAGAATTGGATGGAAATAATTTTCATCTCTTGTAAGGCTGCAGCAGTGTGATTTTAGCAAAGTTTATAATGCTAAATATTTTAACTATTCCATCATACAACAGTGAGCAAGCTAAAGGCTCCTCGATAAAGCTCTGGTTTCCTTTAACAATATGTGGTTAGTCTGCTCCTATTTCATTTCTGGTTGGTATTGATTTGTTTATTTTTCTGAGTTATCTGTTGCCTTTCCATTATGCCTTGCCACTTTGAGAGTCCTGCCTGTTTTTTCTATCAGTTTACTGTAAAGGCCAATTGAAGAGATAAATCAGACTCTCAAAAAGCTGTGGCTGTTGGCCATTCGGCCCCAAAAGCATGTTTCCCTCCGTTACTACGTCTACCTGTTTGTGTGCTGAAATACGTGCTCCCTAAGTTAAGGGATTAGCAGGTTATAGGTATTACTAAGAAGCTGCTGACAAGATGGTAATTGGCAGGAAAAAAAACCAAACATATATATATGTGTGTGTGTGTGTGTATAACAGCATTTCATACAGGACTCAGGAAGCCAGGGTTTTACTTGCTGGATAGGAAGATGTGTAGATGGGAAACAATTATTTTTTCGTTTTCTGATTTGGATTCTTTTACTTCAAGACTTATACACAGATAAACAATAGCAATAAGAAAAGGCTGGGCATTTTGAACACTTGCTTGCAGGCCTTATGTTATGGCTTTCCCAGTTTACTAGAATGCACCTTAGACTCTCATCACGAGTTAAACCTCAGACTGCCTAATTTCTGGAAAGGTAGAGCAAGCTTTTCAGAGGAGAATACAATAAATCCACAGAACATATTTTTCATATTTTTCATCTGGTTGGCATCTGCTAGGCTCCATGTCACTACAGAATGTGTAAGTTTTTTTTTTTCCTCTGCTGTTAAACTATCCTAAATTTTAGAAAAACTTAAAATATTAAGCTCATATTAGAGAGATGAGAGAGAGGAAGAGACAATCTTTGTGCAAGTGTCCTGGCACTCTTTGGTTAAGGATAGCTTTCTAAACCAATGGGACAAACAAGTGGGGATGCAAAGCAAATTTCCATAGCCAAGTTCAGGACCAGCAGACCCCAGACCAGGATATCTGCTCACAGTGAGGCACATGCTGGCAGCCAGTTTACAAGCTACTGATCTCACAACTCTTGCAATGACCACAAGGCTGCTTCATAATTTACTTGATTTTTCATTGAGTAAAGGACAATCGCAAACTGAAAACAATGCCAGTTTTGCCAGTTAGCAATCATTTAATTTTTGTACTTATTAAACATCTGGCCTAATTTTCATCACTGTAAGGATTGTTAAATTTCCTCTTCGAAGAACTGGTGAAAGAAATTCCTGTGAAACTTATGTCTGTAAATGTAGCATGGATTGATTTTCTTTTTTTTTAATTTATTTTTTTCCTTAGGGAGTTCCCTACATGACAAAGCAGTAAATCCTCTGTATGTATGAAGTGTATATTCATTCAAAATGTCTTATTATACTGCTTATTAGGTCTCTTTCACCTGTTTTATACAACTGTTATTCTACTTTTCCTTAGGAATCACTGCTGATTCTAAGCAGTACTGGATAAAGATAAGGCCATACCACACTTCAGAATTACTTCAACTTTTTTTTGTGAAAGGTTGGTTTAACATTAGATCAAGCATCTTTTGAGATCTTTTCATAAATTTGAAGTTCTACCCAATTATCATGTTTTGTGATAATTACATGCCTTGGAAGTCATGGATTATGTGTATCATGTAAGATATTAATCTTGTCAAGATGTTGTTTTTAATATGTCTTTTAGTTAAGACCATATCTTGCCATGAATTATTCCTACTATAGTCACACACTGGTTCAGCAAGCAATCATCCACTGTATCCATCATTTCTGTTGCTGTCTCTGAGGGAATGGAGGGGGGAAGTTTCCAGTTAATCATTTTTTTTTTGTATTTGGTATGCAAATCACTTAAAACTGAATGATGTGGCGATTTCAAACAGAATTGTCCTAAGACTGAAGTTTGAGAACTGAGTTGCTTGATAGTTTTCTTGTTTTTTTTGTTGGATCTTGGTTTTGTTGTTTTGTTTTTGGGTGTTTGTTTTGTTATGTTTTTTTGCATCTTAACAAAATTTAACAGCTAGAAAAAAAAATCTCATGATAATGTCTAGCCCATTTTCTCCTCAGAGATATGTTTGCAAAACAATTGGTTTTATATTATCTTAGCAACAGACTTCTGCTTTTAATATTTCGAACCTTCATCCTGCTCCTTTAAGTAAACTTGTTAGCAAGGCGTAATGACCCCTCCAGGGTCTTGTGACTCCTGCAGGCAATGGGTGACACGGAGCAGCCAGGCTCAGGACAGGGCTGGAACAATAGAGCTTTTGCTTTAAGAACAATCTGTTTTCATCAGCCATGAATTAATGCACAGAACAGTGGCACTGCGTAGGTTGGTCTTGGCTCTCTGAAGATGCATATAATGAGTGAAACAATGGCTTGTTAAGTTTAAGATTCATTTTGTAACCTCATGAAAAGCTCTGCATACTGCTTTTCAATACTGGGAGTTGTCCAGCTGTAAATGCACATCGGTGATGTACAAAAGGCTCAAATTCAGGAAACAGGGTAAAGCCTGAATAAAATCTTTACACTCAACCAGAAACACAGTGAAAGCTGAATTTCTCAGCTGTGTAAGCCAGGATGTCTGTGCAGAACAGGTAAAAACAGAGATGGGATGAAAGAACAATCATCACCCTTTCGAATTTTTTCTGAAATCTGTACTGGGTATGGGCAACTGAATAATCTCTCAGGCTGCCTATGCTTTCTCTGTAGACTGTAGCAGAGACACATAGAAGCTCCCATTTCCATTAGCAACTGGTTTTGATTTCATAATTTCTCTAAAAATTAAGCAGCTCTTTATTTTCTACGATCATTGGGTCAACTTGCAGCGTAGCTCATGAGGCAAGTACAGCAGCTTCCTGAGTGTGTTTCCTTCTTTGCATTCAGACAGAAACACTTTATACTTCTTATAAGGGATCCTCCTGGGCAGTGCTTATAGACAATACAGCTGTAGATTGGAGGTGGTAGAGTCACTGTCTCTGGAGCTGCTCAATAAGAGGGTAGATGTCACAAATAAGTGACATGGTCTAGAGCAGTCAGAGGCATGGGTTGATGGCTGGACTAGATGGTCTCAGTGGTCCTTCCAACTTTAGTGATTCCATGATTTGTTTCTATAAAAGGGGAAAACAGAGAACATAGGGTTAGATACACTATTTTCAAATTTTGTTCAGTACTTTTTGCATACAAAAGCTCATAGATGCATGTGGAACAAGGGAAGACATGCAGATTTCTTCTGCCACTGTACAAATCGCTAGATGATGCAATTGTATTTCCTGTTAGTCCTTGTTTGATCTATTGAATGTTGAAGGTTTCTCTTCATGATGGAACACCTTCAGTCGAATACAACTGCTCTATGCCCCTCACACCCCATACTGCCTCCTGCAGCCATTGCTGTAATGGCTGGGCCCCTCATCTGGGGAAAGGCAAAAGATCTGGGCTGGAATCCCCTCCAGCAGACAGGAAGTTAAGAATGAGTCCCTAAGACACTTTGCAGGAGATCCGGCTTTCACTGTAAAACAGTACAGCATACATCATGCAGTTATGGAGTTTTGGACAAAATAACTTCAAAACTACTAGTTTTAGCATATGCATTTTAATTTTGCCTATTTGGGGTTCTTGATGGTTTTTGTTGTTGTTTTTTATTCATTTTTAATGATATCCCCAAACTCTATCCTAGAAAGCAGTCCTATTAGTTCTGTTACAAATGCTACATTCCCTGCTATTGACAGAGAAGTGGCTGTTTCTCATGCTGGCTGGATATTACAGGTGTCCAAATTCCTCTGCTGAGAGTATTTCTGCTATTCAGAAACAGGAGGTCTTGTGGTTTAGTGCCTGTGAGGGCAATTCTATCCAGCATAAAGTTGTTCTTTGGAGCTAAGCTGTGCCACTGAGACTAGAAATGTTTCATTCAGATATTTCCCTTGTATAGCAATACTTTGAAGCTGGACATGAATGCTCCTGGGTTATAACACGGAGACCCAAACTCCTACATCTTCATTAAAACATTGACTTCTGTTTTGCAAAAGGAACATTTCAGTCATCAAATCGATTGGCTTTATTTGGAAGGGACCTCAAAGATCATCTATTTCTACCCACCTGCCACGGGCAGTATTGCCAATCACTAAATCATCACTAGATGAGGCTGCTCAGGGCCTCATCCAGCCTGACCTTGAACACGTGCAGGGATGGAGCATTCACAAACTCTCTGGGCAGTCTGTGCAAGTGCCTCACCGTTTAAATTGACAGCTGACCATTCAATTTGGCTATTGAACAGGCAGCTGATTCACTCCATAGATACATATGTTGGTCCTCCCCATGTGTTGAGCCACTCCATTTTGCAGCTCAGAAATCACTGACCAAACCTTCATGCTGATATTTCTGTCTCAAAATCTTACTTTTAAGTGTGGAGCAGACTGAGGCGGAGGAGTTCTATCACAGGGCTTCTCTATGCCATACCTGGGAGGAGGAGCACTGTGTGCATCCCATACAAGCTGCAAAATGATTGTTTAGTCCTCTGAGATACATTTCTATTTTTTTTTTTGTTAGAATAAGAAGCGAGAATGTGACTCAAAACTTGCTCCATCTCTTGCAAAAGATACAACAAAACTGATGGAGATGGGAAAGGTCTTGGGCCAGGAACCTCACCTGAGAAGGGCAAGTCATATACTCCTATGAAGAAAGGAAACTTCTTCAGTTGAAAAAATAATGACCACTACCTATATATCATGTATAAAATCATATCTTTTATTTTTTCTGGGTAACTCACAGACATTTTACAATGGCAATAAAGTTTTAATTTAAAGCATCAATGATACAATCTTTCAAGAGGTAATGCTTGGTTTAGTCTCTGGCAGCTCTTTGGTCCAAATCTCTTGTCTTCACTTTTCATGGGCCATTAACGAAGAGATGAACTGCAGAAGAGAAACTTGATCCATTAAATCCGTGCCATTGGTTCTTTGTCCTCTTTATCAATAGTATCCAGATCTAGTTGGTGTCTGGAATTTTCCATGAACATCCATTGCTTGTTCTGTTTCTTTCTTATTTGGACAGTTGTAATTTTAGACTGAGCTTATCTTTTGCCTACAAGATCTCTTACATGGAGAGAAAACTTGCTATGAATACTGATATTTTATTGACTCGTTTTATTTCTCAAAAAATACTATGACTTTGCATAACTCTTTGTCTGGAATGTCTTGTTTTCCTGCCTAAAGAAACATTAATCATAAATTCAAGAAAGACAAGGGAACAGAAATAACAAAGATGAAACTGGAACAAGAAATGCATAAAACATTGGAAAGATGTAAACAAATTTGCGAAACATGTCTTTTATATCATAAGAATACCAATGATTTTATAGAAATAATTGCTTACATGCTAAAGAAAAATGCC
Source organism: Tetrao urogallus (assembly GCF_951394365.1). Classification (NCBI taxonomy): domain Eukaryota; kingdom Metazoa; phylum Chordata; class Aves; order Galliformes; family Phasianidae; genus Tetrao; species Tetrao urogallus. The sequence continues at coordinate 57,422,864 of NC_136817.1, forward strand.
TCTGATCATGACTGTTGTATTCTGTTTTGATAGCCCAGAATATTCCAGTGTCTGAAGCATTTGAAGCATTGAAGTAATTTTCCTTTCAAAGTAAAAAGGAATACTAAATACAGAAATAGAACTAACAATAACCAGCTTTTTTGACAAAAAAAAGTTAGAACAATTTTGAGTAACTTACAGAAAGATAATGAGACCAGATTTCCTTTCATTTATGAAAAAAAAATTCTATGAATATTTTCAGAAAAATAGGTAATCATTTAAAGATTGCTTTACTTGACAAGCTATTTTCTTTGAAAAGTGAACCAGAAGATTCTCCACTATTTCAGTGTGTGAGTTTCCAATGCTTATCATCTTAGTGTTTGAAAGATATTTAACACTGTTAAGAACAGGCAAAAATCATCTTCCAGCTACACTAAGTGAGGCAGACAGGCATGGTAACACCAAAGCTTCAAAAAACAGCTACTCCATTTTGGATGCTTAGTTTGAATTCTTCCAAGCTAAGCACACAAAAGTGTTTGAAATTAATGAGCCTGTGCTAATAACCAAATAAAGGGCATTCTGAAAAGAAGACGGCAAAAACATAAATGGGTTTGCTTGATGCAGCATCATTTCCCACCTGAGGATACCTCCCCTCTGTCAGCACAACGAGCTGGGAGGGTCAGCCACAGGTGGCACTCATCCTTCACCACGGCAACAGAGAGTGATATCCCCTTATCAAAGACAACTGTTATAAGGGACTGAAAAAATGCTTCCATCCTCATAATTCCAGGCCAATTGGAGATTTTCTGTCTAAACACATGGAGGTATCACACCAATGTGATATTGGTCCTTCTGGAGCAGAAGGTGCTGGATGTAGGGCTGGGAGAAGCAGGACGGCACAGCTTAAAGCATCCCACTATGTAAAAACCACCGTGGATATGTGCAGGGAAGGGATGGGAGAGCAGTGCCTGTTTGCTCTTCTGGCTGCTATTCTGTACTTAAACATGGGCAGGAGCTTCAGCACCCTATCACCATGCTGGCCTGAGTGGGGTAGTTTGCCAAGGGATGTCTGGCATTATTACCCAGAATTAAAGAGTTTAGGAAATGCATACCAGAGAAAATATATTTCCAGGGTTAAGAAAGAGAAAAGGATTACAATGGCATTGAAAATACCATACAGAATTTATATCTGTTCTCTACCTGTCTAGCTTGTAGAGAATTTGGATGGATTTGAACTACAGGGAGTCAGCTATTCTGACTGTAAGGACTGCACGAATAAGCATGGTCTTCATTCAGATTATACAATCAACCTCTATTTCCTTACATGGCTCAGCAGTACCATAGGTGTATGCTGTCTCAGTGTGCTGCACGGCCTACCTGCTTCCATGATTCATCCAACACTCTTCCACAGAAATTGAGCCCGCAGCTTTCTTTGGTATGTTTTTTCTTCTTCTTAAGGACTGCTAACATCTCATCAGTCAAGGCAGGATGCCAGCTAAAGAGCTATATGTTTTTTTTCTGAAGATAGGGAAAAAAATTAGACCAGCATCAATCAAACTTAAATTATGGATCTTAGTTCATTAACTACTAAGCTTCATTGTAAAGATAATTCTAGGATGTGTCGCTGTTTCTCTGTCTTTTCTTTCCTCTCTACAAAGATAGGAGTAATTCACATCCTATCTACTATAGTACTGACTTGTAAAAATAAACACAAAGAACACATTTAACACAAGGGAGAGAGGCACAAAATAAACATACCATTATTTTGCTTGTCTCTTAGAAAGAAACACAAACACACACAAAAAACACTGGGTTTTCAATGCTGTTTTACTAAAACAAATTTTCAGACCCCCAGCAACAGATAGTCATTCATTAGTAAGAATCCCAGTGGATACTGTGGAGTCTGACTACTCATGCTTTTGAGATGTAAATATGAAAATTGCTTTTTGAAGAACTAAAATGTAAAAGCAGTTAAAGTTCAGGATTCCATTTTTTCCTTGCTTTTTGAATGATAAATGCATTTACATTTTAATTTTCAGTGTTTTCAATTTTCATCAGTGAAAGGCTGTATTTCTGGATGAAAAGCACAATAATAAAATGTTCTCCAGTCCATAATTTTCTTGTAATTCACAGAAATGATCTGAGGGCATACAGCTCACTCACTACAATGTATATTATAGTGTTCAGTGTGGAGAACTCAATTGTTAGGGCAGCAATTTCAAACATATGTATATTAATGAACCAGTTTGGGCTTCATTAGAAATTCCTATGGAGTTTTTTGCTGACATAGAATCATCTCCACTATAATCTTACAAATCTGCAAAGATTGTCAGAACTGTGCATGTTATTTCATTTATTCAATCAATATATGTGTGTCAATGCCAATTACCCTGCAGAAATCCATGTAATAGTCTTATTTTTTTAAGGCCATATGGTGTGATAGATTATAAAAGGAACAGAACAATGCAACATGCTATGTCTTACATTATTTGGCGAAGCATCGTGGCATTATTTATAAGTGGAACTTACCATACATCTTTTTCTGCTTTTATTGCATTCAGTTCCCTTCCTGCAGGTGAAAGGATAAAGCGGAGTAAAAAATGAGGGGAAAAAAAAAAGAAGAAAAAAAAAAAAGAAAAGGCAAGAAAAAGAAAAACGTCTGGACAAACACTGGACACGTTATAGGTTTGTACCCACACCCATTCACTTTAATCACTCTGGATGCTAGAAATAAACTGATGAAAAAAATATTGTAACTTGACAAAGCACAAAAACAGAAAACAAAAAAACAGCATCAACAGCTAACAACTGCTCAGTGCAGGACCCATTATAAAATGCAAGACTGGTGTGCAGGGCTACAAAATTATACAGATTCTATTCTCAAAACAAACAAACAAAAACTTGCTACATCAATAAATAAGTTGAGAAACGAGCATAAGGCAAACATATCAACAAAATTCTGGTAACTAACGCTCAGAAATGAAGCTGAAAAACAGCATAGAGAGAAGAATGCATTCAGCACATTGCCAAAGAGTAGACAGGCTGCAATCAATAGCTAGCCTCCTTGGGGGAACCTGCAATTCTGTCTCAGCACAAGAGCTCCTGCAGTTGGGAGGTGTCCCTCTGCCTGTGTTAGGGAAGAGCAGAGAGCTTCTTTGGAGGCTGCTCCGTAAGGAAATGGCTCTCTATTGCAGTTAATAGCCTTTTTCTGCCTGCAGCTAGCACCTTGCTGTACTCCATACACTCCTCTTTCCTTCTCTATAGCTTCACTTTCATAGAATCAAAGAAGCAAGGCTGCAAAGACCAATAAGATCATCTAGTTCAGCCATCAACCCATTTTCTCCCTGCCTAGGTGTGCAGGCCTCCCACCAGGACTCCTTGCACCTGATTCATTTATATCTTCTGATTGGATCTTATTCTTCAGGTTTGGCCATCCATCTGTCCAGGAGGCTATCAAGTTCCTTCATCTTTCTCATTGCAAGAGATAGGGCTGTGAAGGCTATCACTCCAACCCTCCATCTCCTTCAGCTCTGGTGCTCTGAAGGACTTCTCTGCATCTACATCTCCCCATCTAGGGAAGAGAGAGCTTCTTCCACAACAGTAGATCAAAATCCCAGCCTTCGCAATGCGGTGACTGGACAGCTTTGGTGGAATGCCCTACAATGGTTTGGGTTGGAAGGGACCTTTAAGATCATCTAGTTCCAACCTCCTGCTATAGGCAAGGACACCTCCCTCTAGACCAGTTGCTCACAGCCCTATCCAGTCTGGCCTTGACTGCTTCCAGAGAGAGGACATTCACAGCCTTGCTGAGCAACACATTTCTGTGTCTCACCACCCTCACAGTAAAGAATTTCTTCCTAATATCTAGTCTAAATCTACCCTCTTCCAGTTTAAAACCATTTTCCCTCATTCTGTCACTAAAGGTATGTTGCTAATATGTCTGAGGAGAAGCACAAGGAAGATCTTTTTAAACTAATAGAGTATGCTTTGGCATCATTGCTGTAAACGATGCATGAACCACATCATACTGGAAACAAACAACCAAAGTTGTTCTGGGAGTCTAACTTGTTTTGAGAGAAAAGTCAAGAACAAGATTCTGCAACATAATATTTGCTCAGATAAGGAGAGCCACCAACACAGGAGTGCAACCAACACAATTTTAGATGTGAATGTTGTAAGAATAGTACTCTGAAAATCGAAAGAAAGCATATTCACTTCTACAATGATGGCTCCTCATACATTTTCATTGCTGTACATATTATTCTAAATTTTACATGTGTATTTATTGACAAAGCGATGCTGTCAATATCTTTATTCTGAGACATCATCTACTGAAGCAGTCTTGAAATCCAAATACTGTAATAAAACACATTGCACTTTCTCCCTCAGAGGATCATGTCCTTCACATTTCTGGAAACTTAGTCAAGACTGTTGTGTTTGCTCATCCTAAATTTATTTGACCTTAATCCATGCTTGATGATGCACTGAGAAAGCCAGCAGGGACACAGCAGACAAAATAAGAGATGTGCCTCATGGCAGGGAGCAGTTTATTCTAATGATTATTTATAAACCCCTTCAGTTCCCCAAGATGTGCTTTAGTGCTTTATTATAGTTGTTTTTTTGTTGTTGTTGTTGTTGCTGTTTTTTTTCCAGTGTTTTAAAAGCTGTTCCTAATAATATGGCAGATTTCTCTGGCTGTTAGAATTGTTTAAGCTTCCAATTAATTTTGTGCAAGTTATGATGCTAGGAGCCACTTGCTCCTAGTCAGAGCCTATAACCAAGAACACCACTACTGAGTACCTACCTCTCATAAAGAATCTCCTTGAGATTCTTGAACTCCCCAGATGTTTTGTTTTTTTTTCCCAAGTTAAGACTACAGGACTTGGCGGTGAGTTTGCAAGTGCCAAGGAGCTGAACTGGGTTTTACTGCTCCATTACTCATGTGTCTCTGTTTTTCCCCAAACTCTTTATATAGCTGCCACAACTCCTCTGCACCTTGCAAGAGATGGATGAGCCAAGAAACACCTCTTTAGCAATAACTGTAGTACTTGCCAAGTGCCAAGTCATCTATTTTACGTAGGAATCAAGCAGTAGCTCTGTGTGCCAGACTGCAGGCCAACCGTCCTGTAAATAAATTCTTGTCTTTTCAAGCTGACCCTCTGCACACATTTAAACACTTCATTCTGCAGGCCTGAGCTGCACTGTGATGCACGGCATCTGGAGCTGGGCCCAGCAGGATGGCAGGACCTGCAAGGAGCTTCTCCTAGAGAATGGCACCACAGAGAGGCAGAAACCTCCCTTGCCGAAGAGCAAAGATGGAGTTTTCTGCAAGACCTTAAAAACATCCCAGTAATGAGGGGAAATAACTTTTCAAGGGGATGAATGCTGGGGATTTTTGCACTAAAGTATAGAGTAAATATACATAAATTTATAGAATAATAGAATCATTAAGATCATCTAGTCCAACATTAATCCATCACCACCATGCCCACTAAACCATGTCCTTCAGTGTCACATCTCCACATTTCTTGAAGACCTCCAGGGATCGTGTGACTCCATCACCACCCTGGGCAGCCTGTGCCAATGCTTCATCATTCTTTCAGAGAATAAATTTTTCCTAGTATCTAACCTGAAACTCCCCTGGCACAACTTAAAGACATCATCTCTTGTCCCATCACTGCAACCTGTGAGAAGAGGGCCAACTCCCACCTTGCCAAAATCTCTTTTCAGGCAGTTGTAGACATCAATATCATCTTTCCTGAGCATCCCTTTCTTTAGACTAAAGAATCCCACCTCCATCAGCCACTCTTCATAAGACATGTGCCTCATACCCTTCATCAGCATTTTTGCCCTTTTCTAGGGCTTCATGTCTTTCTCATGGTGTTCCCATAGTGGTCTTGCAGCGATCCTTCTCCAGGATAGGTTTTCCCTCACTTGGGTACTGCTATACCCCAGCAAGCTGCAGGAATGGACTTACAGCACAAAGCACAGCCCTACTCCTACTGCAGATAACTGCAAAGCTGCCTGGCTTGAGCAGGATAGGCATGCGTGGGATGAATTCATCTCACTGCAGCAGCAAATATCCCCACTTCCCATTTAAATGCAGGCACAGAAGTTTCTCGCTCAACCCCTAGTCTGTGCAGTGCATCTCTGCTGGGCACGCCTGCCCTCCCTCCCTTACAGCATGGTGCTGCAACTTATCCCAGGTACAAAGTGGAGAAAAAATATTCAGAATGGGCTTTGGTTTCCTTAGGCTGTAGCTCCTGGATTGGGTGGGTTTTTCTGCTTGCAGCTGAGCTGACTTTCACAGCAAATAGCATAGATTAAGCTCTGTGCTCTGAGCAGGGATTTCTCATTTCATACATCATTTATAACTTTCTGCAGTGATTCCATAAAGTCAGTATCTCTCTGTAACACAAAGATGAGAAGGATGGAAAATATAGCTGAAAAAGTGACAAACCTGCAAATTGCATTTATGTAGAATTCTGGTGCCACAAAGCTTCTACACCAATTTTATGGAAACTTAGCAAATTCAGTATAAATAAATTTGCAATTCAGGAAAGTTATGCATTTATGGATTTCAGCACAGTGCCATATTACAGCTTAGCAAAGATGCTAAATGTCTCTCACACTAAATGGAAATTAAATCTGCTCTTCTATTTTGTCAGATCAGGTCGTTGCCTATGATGTGCTGGGCACAGATTCCACCACTCTTCCCTCACAGAAGTTGCAGTAGCAGTGAAAAATCACACAAACAAAACTCACTTTTGCAAAGGTTGCAAACACTGAGTACATCAGATTGCTCTATAACTGGCAAATAATGTCTTTTTTCATTTTCTGTTTCTCCGCAATTCTCTAACAATCACAGGAAAGCACACTGAGCTTTCTCTGGAAGAGCACCAGCAAATTTTGGTGACATCCTGATTCCAGGGAAGCAAACTCCCACAGGTTTTTTTAGAGACACAAACTACCACTTTGTACCAAACACTTGTTTTCAAAGACAGGGCCGGTTGCCAAAATGCTGGTCCTGATCCTGCTTTGAATCAGGATTTACTATGATCTAAATTAATGAAGTCAGATCGCCATAAATGAGAGGAGAACTGGGGCAATCTGCTGTGAATTTGCAGACACCAAACAGGAGCTGAAGAAGTGAAAGATTTTCTTACCAGACTTCAATTTCTAATGGACACAAAATGTTCACAAAGAAGCATCCTATCGTGTCTGTCGCCCACAATAATAGCCATAAATATGAGTGCATTTAGTTGTATTTTAAGTCAATAAGAAATAACATCAGTAGTACACACACTGGCAAATACACATATATGAAAAAATAAAATTGAATTCCGGCTGAAATGCTTTTCATTACGATATAGTATACTGCCATCAGATAAAGAAAAATATATATACTATTCTCTGTCTAGATCTTCCAAAGGAAATAATACCAAAGGTTTAAGAACACGCATTGGCTTCCTTCCTGATAGGATTTAAAATGTTCTTTTCCAACATAAGTGCAAAACCAAACATTAAGGTTGCAAATCCAGCACACCAGTCACGCACATTCAAACCTGATGTGAACAACCTGGACCTGTTCAAGCCAGTGGCACAACTCCCATTGACTTCAGTAGGGCCAAGATTCCACCCAGTGTTCCCAAGAGAACATTGAGCTGTGCCTCACTTAATGGACTACAGAAACATACATGATTTATTAAGACCTGCGTTCAACAAAGAAATGAGTCAAACTGTGGATAGTATTTAAATGAATCTGTAACTATAAGACCACGAAGGTACCATTCAAAATCTAATTTTTGATGCTGCCTGATTTCTCGCTTTCCAAAGAAGTGCTCCAGTAAGGAAATTCGAACTCCATTTCCCACTGTTCCTATACTATAACAGTACAGGTATTACCTAATATAGGAGTTTTATCAAAAGCTTCCATAAAGAAAGAATGAATAAATTTAAAAGCCTTCAAATCACAAGATATTTACATACAAACTGTGCAGAGACATGAGTAGATGATTTTGTTACTATATTTTGCAAACCAAATCCTTATTTATTTTTACCTGATTACAAGTTCACTGTAGAATTCTGATCCAGATTTTTCTGCTAAGTGAAAATTGTTTGAATAGTAAAGTAAGAATTTCATCTCAATCAAGTGCATTCTGAGCTTTTTGATAACAAAACAATTGCTTTCATTAAAACTCCAATTCTTTAACATTCAAAACAAACACTGTGATAAAATATCTGTTTCTCTAGGTTAAACTCTACTATAAGAATGAAATCATTTGGCTTAATATTAAGATTAACATTTTCTCTAAGTAGAACAGATCAAATAGTCTCCAGTTTTGCTGTATCTTAGATGATTTCATAGGAGGACAGAGCTCTATATTCTGTTACACAGTCACTACACCTCTAATAATGTTATGATTTTCTTGTCACTTCAAAGTGTTTGGCCAAAGCAGACAAACATATCATTTAATTTGTTTTCCTACACGGCAAAGCTGTAGCATTTTACTTTTTTCTTTGCTGAGTATGTTTGCCATCAAGAACTTCAGCGAGGGGGACACTCACTGGCCCCATTCTCCTACAACCCTGCAAGAGCACTGCATGACTAGCGAAGGGTGGACAGATGACATTAACACACTGTGTTATCAGTGGTGGGAGAAAGCAGCTGAACCATAACACGGATTTGCATATTACCCCTGGGGTGCCCACCTGAGGCCCCATCCCATGACCTGCATGCATCCCTAGGGCTGCAGAGGACCACCAGTGCCCGGGAGGAACTAGGATCAGGAGCCACCTGCCCAGGCCCCCCTGCACTTCTAAGGATCTCTCTCCCCAAAAAGGGAGCAGAGAAGCTCTCCTGGCTTCTCTGGGATAAAGCTGCTTCGAGGTAGCCCCAGGCATCATTGCTGTTCCATGCTGAGGATGGGATAGTTCTTCTAGATGAGCTCACACAGGAGTGGACCAGCCATAAGCACCAATGTCAAGTACACAAGGAGAAAAACATGGGCCACATCCCTCTGGTGAGGCAGGAATTCCTTTCTGCCCCCCAACAGGACCATCAGGTAGAGCCTGAGTGTGCAGAAACAATGCACAAAGCAACCACTGGGAGAGATTTTAACTTCTGAGAGCAAATACTTGCCAACTCCACCCAGCCCCAACCAGAATGTTTCCAGGCAAAAAGCTACTGAATGTGAATAAACTCTGACCACTGCAGGCAACTGTCAAAAACTCTAAGTAATGAGATTTGGTTATAGGCATTTCCTAATGTAGAACAGCAGCAGCAGTGAATATGCTGGGACAATGAAGAGTTTTTTTATTCTCATTCTATGGAGGAAAATAAATGGGGATCTTCATATATTCACTGACTCCAAAGCCAAGAAAACATAATCATAACCACCCAGCATAACCCCTTGCACAAGCTAGTTGTATAACTTCTTCTGAGTGCTTGATTAAATATTCTCCTAAAAGATGTACTTTACTTTTGCCATAAACACATCAAGAGATGCTGCCTTTACCACATTCCTTGATAAATTATTCCTTTCCTCCCTGCTAAGAAACTGCATCTTCTTTCAGGATTCATTTTATCTAACTTCAATTTGCAGCCATCTTGTTATGACTTTCTCAGCAAGATTGAAAAATCCCCAGCAAGGCTCTTGCAAAAGAGCTGAGTGGCATTTTGTTATGCATTAAGCACCCCTACTCCAAGCCATCGCTCAGCCTTCCCTTTGATAAGGAGCTCAATCTGCTCACAGCTCCTCACATCGTGATGTCCACGTCTGTGCCACAGCATCTTGTTTGCATCCCCTCTTTGCTTTGCAGCCTTCCCAGTCCTGCCCATTAAATATTATTTCTGTTTTGTCTAGCATGCACTCTCCCTTTGTGCTGCAGTCCTCCCCAGTGCACCATCAGGATAATTTCTCAAGCAGAACTCTCAGGGAAACTCAGCTGTTAGCTGCTGAAATATGACCTTCTGCTGCGTCTTCTCTGCCCTCGGAAATGGCATTACAGCAATAAACTTTTATAGCAGTTTCAGTACCGAGGCCTATTTTAAACATCATCAACTTGTTTTAAATCTCACTGATGAATATGCTGCTTGCTGGATCTCCCCTTGAGGTATCATGGGAAATGCAGACCATCACCATAATTACTGAGATCCCCTTTTCTCTCTGTTACCTCTCCCCACCATGACAACTCACCAGCAAAGGGAAGGTTTCCCCATGGGGTGAACAGGTACTGTCACCCCTCTTCGCCCTATCTGCCTCGCCTGGCCCCAAATACTTAATGTGATGGCTCACCCTGAAATTCTTGTTCGTCTGTGATTATTTTTTTCTTTTTTTTTTTCTTTCTTTTTTTCTTTTTTTTTTTTTGTGGTGGAAAGAGAATACGGTTTATTAGCTGTGGGTTTTTCCTCAATGTTACGAGTAGAAGCCAATATTTTACTGACAAAAGGAAATTTATAAACAGCCAATTTCTAAATGAAACAGATGGCTTATTAAAAATGAGCAGTCATTTCTTTGGCACACCACAAGAGTTTTAACTTTTTGTATTATAATATTGCTGGCTTTGTGTATGTTGCGTGTAAGAAGAGTGACAGTTATCATAGACCTACCATGTTAAGCAACAAAGAAAAAAATAGTGTTGTGTTTTGTTACAAATTACAAAGATTCTATTACCTTCACATACAGCATGTAGCATAACTAAGCAAAAATTCAAGCCTGCACTGAATTGACAAACAAAATGCTGTCATACATTTCCAAAACTGACCCAGTCATTGCAGGCAAGAAAATGGTGGTCCTGGACATCTGCAGTGCCTGCTACAGCCCTTCTTCAGCTAACTGGGAGTGAGATCCCTCCTCCAGGACATGGGTAAAACAGAGACTTTTTTTCTTCTGGCTTAGAAAGTGAATTAAATCCCCAGTAATTCAGATAGCTCAAATGTGCAGCCTAAACAAGAAATCATGTTTTAATTTCATAATTGCAAAAATCCTAGAATCATGGAATCATTAAGGTTGGAAAAGGCCACTAAGATCAGCCAGTCCAAACCACGCCCACTGACCATGCCCTCAGTCCCACATCTCTATGGTTCTTGAACACCTCCAGGGTCAGTGACTCCACCTCCTTGGGCAGCCTGTGCCAATGCATCACCACTCTTTTGAAGAAGAAATTTTTCCTAATATCTAACCCAAAATGAATAAGACACATTTTCTTTCAGCATTGGACCAAAGTCTGAAGGACTTCCTTTTGCTTTTCATACCAAAATGCTTCAGGAAAATCCTTTCCTTCTCTCCTTACTAATATATATACTTACAAATAAAAACATATTAGAATGCTGTAGATATATTAGAATACAGCTTTAATTTCTAAAAGGCTGGGGGATTTGGTTTCTCTCCATTTATCACATCATCACAATACTGGAAATAGCACTCTAATCTTAGTCAAAAGTTTGCTTGACCGATATTTTCTATGAGATTAAAACAAATCAGAAGAAGACAAGCTTGCCCATTACTCATCCAAATATTGCAGCTGTTATTCTAAACCAAACTTCCAAGCTAAATCCAGAAATTTGTGAGATTTCCTTTTCTTCATCAATGCACAGTCTGAAACAAGCATCTTTGAATATATTTGTTTGAAACTGACATCTAGAGAATATTAATACATCTATATCTAGATTAAAGGTCTGATAATTCATCGTCTGTAATCACTGTTTGGATCTTCACAGCTACAGAGCAAGGAAACATTAACCTCTAGAATTACTCGGCAAAAAGATGGTCATTGCAAAAAACTAGGTGCACACCTGTAAGCTAGTAGTGTTTTATTTGTATTTATTTATTTATTTGTTTGTTTGTTTGTTGATTATCTAGCATGTGCAGCTTCCAGATTCTTTAATCAGCAACTTGCCACAGAAAAGATATCACCTGAGTCACAAACACATTTCTGAAATGGGTAACATACTAATCTTCCCAAGTTGTCCTACATCATACTTTTCTAGAACTATGTTGCTGACACCATCATGAGATACTGGCATATTAAGTGAAGTCTGAGGACTTCAAAAGACTTCCAAAGAAAGAAACCCCAGGACTTTCTACAAATGGGTCTCTGCCTGGACGCTATGTGTAATGAATTTGCAGTAATTTCATTTAGAGAGCAGCAGAGAAAAAGGCCACTTCAAACATGGGAAATTAGGTGATGTGATTCTATGAGAAATTGTGTTGAAAGGATTCATTTCTTCAAAAAGTAAAAATAAAAGAACAGCTAAAAATATTAATCTTGTTCCTCCGATGTTTGATAAAACAGAGCACATGAAAGGAGCAGCCAGCCTGCAGCAGATACTCTGCCACATCCAGCCTGTGATTCAACCAGACAAAGAGAGCACATACGCACAGGCTGCTTTTTTCTCCAGCTATTGCCTCCCTTCTGGAAGACATTTCAAGCTGGTAAATCCTGCAGCTCCCCAGTGCCACACTGAAGGCAACACCATGGGCTCCCACTGCTGGAAATTGTATCAAAATAGATGAAGATGCTGTGACATTGCCTTGCCATCTTTTCCTGCAGAACAGAGTGAGGAAACATCATACCAAGAGCTCCCAACACGTTGCACATGCAGAGACTTGATTTTTGGAAATGTCTTTAGCCAGCAGGACAGCAGCTGAGGGTGTTTCTAAAATCCAGATTTTACTAGATCATCCCCTTTAATCAGTAGCAGTTTTAGTGGCTGACTTCAGGCTGCACATCCTCAGTAGCTGGCCTCTCCTGTGATAAAACATCATATTTTCTATCTCTTAGCTACACTCCACCCTAAAAGGTTGTCATTTGTGCACTGGACATACTGGACATTTATCCACAGTATTAGCTATTGAATTTTTTGCCTTAAAATATCAGCAAAGTAGCAAGCATATAATTGTTGTACTTGTTCTAAAAGCAGAAATAATATCCCATCTGAGCTGAATTAGATCCCAGGCAGTGACAATACCAAGAGGGTCTGTGTGCATGACAGTGTACTTGATTTATTGCCTCAGACTGTACGCAGTAAAAGGCGGTGTCAGAACTTATTTTCAGGTGACAAAACACATAAAAAGACTATTACAAGGATTCCAACAAGCTTCTACATGCCTGATGGGGAAGAAGATAGCACTGTGAGGTGTTGCAGAGGAAAGAAGCAGAAACACAGGAGATGGAGAATCACTGCCCACCAAGGAGCTTCCTGGCATGCAACTGAGGGCCACAACACCCAAAACCGTACATAGCCAAAACACAGATTCTCAAAGCTTTTATCTTGTCCTGAGGCATTTAAGCAGCTAAGAACTAAGTCCCCAAGGCATTCAATGTTTTGCTTCTAGGCAAAAAAATAAAATAAAATACTGTGCTCTAGAATGAAGAGCTCAGCACCAAGCTGCCAGCAAATTCCCATTTCTGTCCCTGCCATGAGCCTGATAAGATCATGCATCCTGACAGCACGTACCCTGAGCACGGCATCATGCACACCAATCAGAACATTCACATATCCTGCCATAGGGAACAAGCTCAGGGAAGGATCCCCACCATCCCATTCTTGGATTTTCAGAGGAAAGCCACTGGCAATAAAAGTCAATGGCAAAATCTCAGGAGGGTCACAAGCTTCACATTAGTATCTTTTACTCTCTTAGTGAGCCACTAAAAAAACACAGTTTGTCAGTCAGGGCGGGTTTCACCTTGCCTAATTTCAGCTGCTTGAAGGTTAAGTGCCTGCTCAAGGGGATGCTGTCAACACAAGGAGAGAGATGCTCACAGGGGACTATTTATCCCATGCAGGCATGATCAGACAACTCACTGTCTCCGTCTCTAAGTGATGTCTGTACTGCAGGACATTTTCTTCTCCTGCTGATTTGGGGTATGTCTGTACTGCAGAACAACCCCAAAGAAAGGCTGGTGCTCCTGGGGCTGCATCCCACCCCAGATCTTCCTGTAGGAGAAGCCAAAGCACACAGAGGGACAGTAAAAATCCAATTTCACCATGTGGGGAGATTCCAGTTGGATATTAGGAAAAATTCCTTCTCCAAAAGAGTGGTGGTGCACAGGCACAGGCTGCCCTCCACAGGGAGGTGGTGGAGTCCCTTTCCCTGGAGATGTTCAAGAAACATGGAGATGTGGGAGTGAGGGACTTGGTTAATGGGCATGGTAGGGATGAGTTTGTGGTTGGACCAGGTGATCTTAGAGGTCTTTTCCAGCCTTAATGATCCTACGACTCCATGTTGTAATACAAATGTCGCCTGGATTAATAGCTTAGGTGGTGGTCCTTTAAGCTAGATCATTAGGGGAGAACTCAGAATGTAATGATACAGAATTTAGTGGTACTTTGAATGGCAGTTATAAAACAATACCTCCAAATATCAGCAGAATAAACTTTGAGCACACCCTTTCCCTAACTTTCAGTCTGAACTCATGCTAATAGAGAGTATATATTAATGGACGATTACGTGTCATTCTTTTTTATTTAGTGTATTTCACTAGCTTCTTCACAAACACAGAGCTTGAAATAACTTTGCTTCAAATAAATTAAAAATAATAATAATTAAAAAAAAGAAATATACAGGAAAGCATTCACAGTGCCACCACACCACCACAGTGTATCAGAAACGCAAAGTTAGGGCCTGAACCAGTGATTGAACATCTGGTGGGAAGGCAGGGCCAACCCAGGGGCGCTCAGGTGCATGCAATGCATCTGAGTGACTGGAACAGGTGGAGCCAGGATGCACCCCTTCCCAGGCCTCATTTAAGGGTTGGCAGTGGAATTAAAGGTATTTGGCTGGAGTTCTCTGCGTACTGGAGGCTTTCTGGAGGTAAGCAGCTTCTTTGTTCTGTTTCTATGTCCCTGGCTGTTGCATTTGAGCAAATCTTCATTTACTGTAGCCTAGAATTTTGTTACTCTGCTGTCTTTGCTGTGTTTTCCATCACATTGCAGTGTTACATACGGTAAACGTTTTCTGGGTTCCAAGATGCTTCTCAGGTTTCAGCGTATCTCTTATTACAACTTATTTATTTCAATTTGAAGTTCTAATTTATATTCATTATGTAAGGAACTTAACATAGAGAATAAGAAAGCTGATTGTATATGTATTTTTTCCCAACTATGTTTGGCAAAATCAGAGAAGACAGGGAGTTCCTTCATCATTTTGTTTCACTCTCTTCTAAAACTTCAATCTTAGCTGGTATTGCTTTTCAGAAATGCTGCATGGAACTATGTCAGAACTAGAAGCAAGCACTTGCTGCTTTCAGATACATACATACATGAAAATGATAGATTTAATATTATAGCATTGGGGTACTTTGATTAGATGTTTACTAAGATTAAGGCTTGAACACTATTCTGCCCTAACAGTTTTTAGGGATCCAACATAAAATAAGTGGTGTTTTATGTATTTTTACTGTGTATCACAAGGAAGTTTTACTGATTGTGTAGTCATCTTGAGTTATTTACATGGTTAGGCATGGAGCTATCTGCATGATATAGAATAGGTGGGAGAAATGCCCAATCAAAAAGCATATGTTTGCTTGCAAATGCTTGCTAAAGAGGATTCTTCAAAAGCAATAGCTACTCTGTTGTAAAATGGAGATTTAACTAATGTTTTTTTTTATAAACATAAAAAATAAAAATAATTGGATGTCTGACATACAACAAACAATGATATATGGGCTGAAAATCAACTATTCTAAGCAAATACAAAGCATTTGTCTGAAGCTGTATTCTGTAATGCCAGTTTAGCTAATTAATTCATCTTAGTAAAGAGAGTTGGGGCCTTTGTGACCTCTTAGAGAACAGAAGTGTTTGCTCAGCTCCCTCATCCAGTTTCTTTAATAGGTACAGGGCTGTCACCAAGCTCTTGGTGTCCAAAAACCTCCATGTCTGTATCACTAAAATGTAGTAATAGCCTTTTGCCTAATCTTTGCCTGATATAAAACTCGCACAGGAATCGGTCAAGAGAATGAGCAAGCTTTTTCTGTTCTTCTATTATAACCAAAGCTGCCTTTTGAGGAAGGCTGGGAAGTAGTAGGAGACTTTCCCTTATTCCTACCCTTTCCTTCATTGTTTGGAGACTGGATAAAACCTTGATGAGCCTTTTCTCCAGACCATATCTGTTCCAGAGGTGCTGGTCTGACAGCACTTTCTGACTATGTGGTCTCCTCTCCAGAGATGCTTCTTCCCTAGCAAATAGGACTGCTATTGCTCTTGGCAGGGAAGAAGAAGCAGTTGTGGCTTTTCCAGAGTAAGTGCAAATTTCTTGTATATGGATTGACTCTACAGTGCCTACACAGAGAGCTCTACATTTGGGTTTGTTCTTTATATCCTCCATCTTCTCTACTTCAAACATTATGCACGAGTGCTACACAGACCTGGGTTACAGTATTACCACCCTCAGCACATCAACAGATGTAAAACCCCTCTCACTGATATAATCTCCATGTGTGTTACTTGGCATGTATTCATATATCCTTGCCTAGGAGAAAAGTAGAAGCCTTACTTAGAGTCATAGAATCATTAAGGTTGGGAAGACCACTTGGTCATCTAGTCCAAACAGCCCGTCACCACACTACCATTAAGCCATACCACTCATTGTGATATCTACCCTTTCCTTGGACACTTCCAGGGATGGTGACTCCTCCACCTCCCTAGGCAGCCTGTTTCAATACTTCACCACTCTCTGAGGAAAAAACTTTTCCTAAACTCAAACCCAAAGAAACCCAAAGCTTTCTGGTGCAACTTGAGGCCACAACCACTGGTTCTATGGAGCTGAGTCCTTAAGAAAATATTGGCTATGAAATGGTTCAGATAGGAAGGTAATTTGTTCTTAGCACTTAGGGCAATAATCAAAATAGCTGCATGTGCTGCCTTTACAACTTAAAGAGGATGTTTTCCCATCCCCTCTGGGGATGTAAATAGCATAGAGTCCTGCAGGCCTGCCTCTGGACTGGACCTGCTGTCAGTTAATCTCTTTGAACCTTTGTCTGGCAGATGCTGTATGAAAAAAAATCGGGTTCTACCATCTACTTACTGCATGTTCCATTGTGGGTTCACTGGAGCGGGGCTGATTTACTGTGTCTGGTCAGTGAAGGGAGCACAGAGCAAGGCGAGCCCTTGCAGGCACGCAGGAAGCGGGACAGGCAGGAACCCAGTGAGACACATTGTCAACAATAGACTCTAATGCAGAATGAAGTGGCAGAAACAGTACATTATGGATATTATCATCATTATCTCTTGCTACCTCTAATAGGTTTTTATATCATTTTGCTCATTTTTATAGCTTGCTGGCTCAGAACAGACATTCTTCGTAATTCACTGGAAGAAATGCTTGGTTTCAGCTACTCTTGTTCTAACCATCCATTGAATGGATAAAATAGAGATGGGACCACTGGAGTAGAACAACCCTTTCTTGCATGGTTCAAACTAAGCCATTTCTAAGGCGTGATATTTTTTTTTATATACACAAAGGGACAAAGGATGCTTCCTTTTATGTTTCTTTCGGGATATTTTTTTTTCCATTTCTTTATGTTGATGAAAAAACTACAGAAAGACAAACTGCCCAAAGCCTGATCCTCACGGAGCTGCAAGGACAGATTCAGCAGCAAAAAAATCTCAAAAGACTATGTAAAATAGTTACATGAGCCCCTGAATCAATATCTGTAGGATTTTCTCAGAAGAGAGCTGATAGTCTGCCTCTTGCAAACTGCCTCGGGAGCTGGAACAGAATGATATCTCATTATGGAAATATTATAAATTGTTCTAGCATTTTTTATCATCGGAAAATGAAACCTCGTCTATGCAAAGGCTCACAACAGGTTAGCAATCTGCATTATGATATAAAACCTACTGCAAATAGAAAATAATTCAGTTGATATAAGCAATGCCCTGGGTTCCTGTGTGCTCTGCAGGGACGCATAACTGAGAAGAGTGCATAGGGTGGAGGGAAGGCAGGAGAGCTTCAGTTGAGGATGCAGAGGAAGTGGGGAGGTGGAGGGCAGGCGGGTGGGCAGGGATGGTGTCCTGGGCTGTATCAGAGAGTTCTGGCCAGAAGGGGAAAGGAGGTGATTGCAGCCACCAGTGCACATTAATGGTCACCTGTAGTACAGGACACTAATGGACACTGCTTGCTAAATAAAATGAAATTTAGCTATTGAGTGTCACAACAGAAAGAGGCAATTCCAAGTGTCGCATCAGCTGCTGTTTCAAACTGTGAAGTCCTTATTATTACCCACACATTTGCCTTGCCTACCCCACTCATACTGCTATTTCTCAGTTTTCTGCTGACCATGTTCTTATTGTGTTCAATAAGCATTTTTCAAAATGGAGAGTGTTTTATCTGCTGTGGGAAGGGAACAAGAATCACTGGGGAATGCAGTAGAGTTTTACACATCACTTGCTCTGTATTCTTTTCTAGACCATCCATTATTCTCCTGATGTCTTTTCTTAGATTTTAAATTAAGTAAAGTCAATTCCTAGCAATCTCTCTTCTTCAGAGATTTGTCAATGCTGTCTATTGCTCACATTCCCTTTGCTCACCCCCTCCAGCCATGCTTTCTGCTGGGCTGAGCCATGCTTTCTGCTGGGCTGAGCCATGCTTTCTGCTGGGCTGAGCCATGCTTTCTGCTGGGCTGAGCCATGCTTTCTGCTGGGCTGAGCCATGCTTTCTGCTGGGCTGAGCCATGCTTTCTGCTGGGCTGAGCCATGCTTTCTGCTGGGCTGAGCCATGCTTTCTGCTGGGCTGAGCCATGCTTTCTGCTGGGCTGAGCCATGCTTTCTGCTGGGCTGAGCCATGCTTTCTGCTGGGCTGAGCCATGCTTTCTGCTGGGCTGAGCCATGCTTTCTGCTGGGCTGAGCCATGCTTTCTGCTGGGCTGAGCCATGCTTTCTGCTGGGCTGAGCCATGCTTTCTGCTGGGCTGAGCCATGCTTTCTGCTGGGCTGAGCCATGCTTTCTGCTGGGCTGAGCCATGCTTTCTGCTGGGCTGAGCCATGCTTTCTGCTGGGCTGAGCCATGCTTTCTGCTGGGCTGAGCCATGCTTTCTGCTGGGCTGAGCCATGCTTTCTGCTGGGCTGAGCCATGCTTTCTGCTGGGCTGAGCCATGCTTTCTGCTGGGCTGAGCCATGCTTTCTGCTGGGCTGAGCCATGCTTTCTGCTGGGCTGAGCCATGCTTTCTGCTGGGCTGAGCCATGCTTTCTGCTGGGCTGAGCCATGCTTTCTGCTGGGCTGAGCCATGCTTTCTGCTGGGCTGAGCCATGCTTTCTGCTGGGCTGAGCCATGCTTTCTGCTGGGCTGAGCCATGCTTTCTGCTGGGCTGAGCCATGCTTTCTGCTGGGCTGAGCCATGCTTTCTGCTGGGCTGAGCCATGCTTTCTGCTGGGCTGAGCCATGCTTACTCCGGCTGTTCCAGATAAGGTCCAAGCAGAAGTGCCCAGGGTAACATGATGGATGGCAGCAGTTGCTCTCTTGCTCCATCCCTTGAAGTGCTGTACATGCAGATGTGTGCAGCGTAGGAGTATATACATCATCTCTAAATGTTATTATGCCACTTAGACAAGTCCAAAGACTTGTACTCGAAGAGAAGATAGTTGGCTTGGGATTATCCTCATTTCCTGTGGGTGTTCAGTCTAATCTTAGACAGGCTGTCAAGAAATCTCTGTTTCCAATACAGTCAAATGCGACCTTTATCTGTAGGAAGTTCTGTTATGCCAGAGACACAGAATCCTTGACCTCAGCTTTTATCACGAAGCCTTAGCTACACCATATATGTAAGCTGAATCCCAACTCTTGGAGGTCTGCTAGCCAAAACCCTGATCTTCATTTGAAGCAATGGGTCAGTTTGGAAAAATAAAAAGCTATAGACCAAGTGGGTTTTTGTTGCTGCAGCAGTATGCTTGGTTTTGGTACTTGCTGGAACACCCAGAGTGCCAAGCTTTCGCACAAAGGTTTACAGGAAGGCTACTACCAGTGTGAAAATGGATTCTTAGGGAATGGGTTGGTTATTTTTAGGCTGAGCTAGCATCCTCAGGATTAAAGGGAGGTGGTAGAAAGCATTACATACAACTTTGCTGCTCTGCAGCAGCTTGCTTGAAGAATCTGTTGTCTGCTGTTGGATGTGTCTATTGTCCAATCAGCCTCAATGGCTGCAAATGTAATTTAAATAAGGCAGGAAAGAGAACTGATCCTTTAGGGACTCCAGAAGAGTGCAGGGGGGAAAAAACTGTCAGGTCCCATATACTCCTCAGGGCTTATGCTGTTGAATACTGTTCTCAATACAGGTTTACGCTGTTGCTGTTTAAGGAGGACCAAAAAGCATGCAGATTGCTATTCCTCTTTGTTGGTGTCATTGCAGTGCACCCTACTCTCTTCTCAGAGATAACATGCTGCTACACAGTGCTGTTCTCATTCTGGATTGACCATCAGCACCAAGGAAGTAGCAATAGAACAGTCAAATACTGTTTTCTTCTCCAAGTTCTACAAAATCTTGTATTGGTGAATATATACTGAGATAATCATTACTTTGAGGTCTTTTATTTAATTTGAGAACTATGAGCAGTGGGAGTTTCTCTGTCAAATTTGTTTGACTCTACTATTGCTTTTCCTGCATGCATTCATGTTTTGTAAAATGACATAGTGAAGAACCTCAGCTTTTCCCTACCAAGGTGGGTGTGAAAAGTGTGATTTCACCTGTTGAGACTGTTTGTAACAACACATCGAGGCCGCAAACCACTGGTAGGGTAGTTTGCTCATGAATACCCCAGTAACAGTAGAAGCATATCATTAGACTGGTAGTTTCTCACACCACTGGTTCTCTCTTCTAAAACTCAGACTAAAAATCTCTTGAAAGGGATGTACATCTATAACTGTAGACAGTAGCTCACACATGCACAAAGCCATGGACCTGTGCCCACAGACTTCTTCCAAATGCCAGTAAATGCCCCAGTCTATGTGCATCTATCTTAGAGTTACTTCTGTAATATTTTTCAAAAGTGAAAATCCCTGTGAATGCTGGTTTTAAATCAATCAGCTATAATTTTCAGCCTCAATAGTGGTACAGTGTGATAGATACAAGACATTGCCAATCCAAATTGAATTTCTTGATCACAGTTGACTGTCTCAGACAATGCTGTGAATAGTAAGAAAACAAAGCATTTCTATTTCACAGTAATGCCATGGTATTTTAATGACAGTAAGTGTTGTTGCTGAGAATCCTGCATTTAAAGCTGACTTCATACAGTTCCATCCAAGGATACATTTTTCACATCATAATTATCTAATCATGCATTCATTCAACATGAACTTTGCCTTCACATGAAAAGATAAAATATTATATGGTTTAAAATAAAGGGTGGAACTGCAACCATGTATTTTAGTCTTGCTCACAATAGTAGCGTGCAGTCATGCTAGCTCTCAAGAGGAGGCACAAATTAAAAAATGTGTGTTATGAAATGCATTTCATGTGAATAGATGTTGGAATGGCACAGTTTCACCTCTTGACTAAACCAAACTCATTTAAATGAAACTGCATATATTACAATGGAGAAAATATTAGCAGAGTATCAAATTCAGATTACCTGCTGTCCTACAGAGACTGTCTAAAAATGAAGGCTTCTATTTTCTTGTTTTTTCTATTTCAACCAACCATTCATTCTGTTCACTTCTAGGAATCACGTAGTTTGAGAAAGCTGCAATGGGATGGTGGGTATAGCTCACAGATGCCTATGGGTGAGCTAGCAATGCGGAGTTCTTAAATCAAGAGAGCAGATCTTAAGAGCAACACTGCGCATTACAACCTCTGCATTACACAGACTGTGCTGTGACTGCAGGGAAACTGCAGGGTGAGAGCATACCAGAGGTACAGCCCTGTTTACAAGCCCTTTGCAGTACTTTACCAATGTAAAATATATTTTCTTTTTCCTTATAATCTAACTATATATTACCTGGTACCATATTAACAAAATTTCCAACAGCAGTGTGTTTTTCCAAGGGTTAGCAGACTCTGAGATCTGCAGTGCTTTTTAAAGGCAAGGGGAATCAGCTGAGACATCTGAGGTTGTACAACAAATAGCTATTTTGGGGATCTGTTTCCCCCTTCTCCCTACCCATATCTGGGAAAGCCAAACATCAGTTCTCACAGTAGAAGTCCCACTTCGTAAGCTTTTTTTCTGCCAAAAGGAAGCACATCATGCTATCTATCCCTGTATGACCCTGAGTCCTGTGTATATGCTAGGTAAGAGCACAAAGGGTTAAACAACAGCACTTTCTGAAGCCTCAGGTGCTCAACTTGCCCAAGGGCAATATGGGAGAAACTATCTCGGCCAACGGCCTTTTATGCCTTCCTCCTCATCTACTTACTGAAATGTTTTTCCCTGCTGCTAGAGGCAGTTAGGCATGATTTTCCATGCACCTGCTTTGGGGACTTGCACAGCTCTGTAGCCGGTCCAGCTGCACAGGGGAAAGCTGGAAGAAACTTGGGTTGCATTGTTTACATTTTTAAAGTGTTCATCAGAGTAGGTGAGATCAGATCCTAAGAGCGAGTGAGACCATATAATGGCTGATAAAAGACAGGAGCGTTTAGGAAGGAATGGACTTCCTTACAAGGAGGAAACGATGCAGACAGACACTGCTTTCTGCAGGGGAAAAAATGTGCCACATATGCAAAATTAGAAGATGCCTAGGGGAAAAGACGAAGTTGATATCAGTGTGAGTGGCATCTTGGGGAAAACCCCAGCTGACAGAAGGAGGCTGCATAGAGGGACAAGTGCTGGGAACTACTAGACAACTGACTGGCACATATGTGGTTTCTGGTGATTAAAATAAGCCATTTAAAAACAGACCTGCTTGAAAAGCGAAAAAAAGTAAATGACATTATAGCGGATGGAACAGCTACCAGATGGTCCTGTTAGCAGCAGCTACTAGATTTTGTTTTTGTTTTTTTAAATACACACATGTACTCACACGAGCAAACGCTCATGGGCCAAACCGGACTGTAAAAGCCATCTGGCACCTCCTGCACACATTTACTACCCTGCAAAACCTCATTCTCTCTGACATTATCTGTGGTTAGAGGACTAATTCTTGTTTCAGCCAGGCAACTAGGCTGCAATCTGGAGTAGGAGAATCAGAGGGCAGGGAAACAAAGCGGAGAGCCATGCTTCCAAGAGGAAAATGAACTTTACGTTCTCTGTTTCTAACATGGGCAATAGGATGGTAAAAAGAAAATTCTGCTCATTCTTTGCTATAAATCAGAATGTATAAAAGTCCCCACAACCATATTTTATACACGGCAGAGCTTCAAAATCCTTTTCCAGCTAGGATATTTTTTTCAGTTACCCATTACTTTCTTGTCTTCTCCAACACCTGTCCATCAGGACTTCCTAACAGTTAATGACTTTCTATTTTCTAGTCCTCACCTACTCCCAGTTCAATTCTACTTGCACTTTAGGAGGGCTGAGAGCACCTCTTGATGTACCCTAAAAAGGAAACAATATCTGTCACCCTGCAAAAATGGCATTTGATATGTCATCACAAAGCATTAATAAAACACACTCCCATTACATCTAATGCACGTCCTTTTCTTAAACGTCCCCCTTAATGATATGCACTTTTAAGGGAGGTCATTCTGGACATTATTTTCATAAAACAGTCAAAGCAGTAAAAAAAAAAAAAAAAAAAAAAAAAAAAAAAAAAAAATGCTGAAAACCTATGTGACGTTGTACTAGATAAAAAAAATCCTTGACCTGGGGTCTAATCTGGCAAGTGACTCCAAGTGACTTGATATTGTCAGAATTCAGCTTTATTAGGTAGGCTCCTTAGCTGCAATGCAGAGTTGGGTGTTTTGGGTTTGGGGTTGTTTTTTTATTTTATTTATTTACTTACTTACTTATTTTGGAGTAAAGAATTTAAAAAAGAAGCACAAGCAAACTACAAACTTCAGGCCTATAAGCAAGCATCAACAATCAGTAAAGAACTAGTTTCAATCAAGCTCTCTGTCTGCATGAAATGTTACTTGCCTATGCACTCACAGATGAGATTTCAAGATGAAAAAGCAGTGCTCTAACACTATCACTCTACTAAAGCCCTGGCCCCAAATGGAGATATAACACACAGTACAGAGCACAAAGTAATGTTTAGCCCACTTTTACCTTGCACTCCTTGAAATTCACTGGCAAAGCTTTGGAGTCGTGGCACTGAGGGACACAGTTTAGTTGGCATGGTGGTGATGGATGAGCAGTTGGGCTAGATGATCTTAAAGGTCTTTTCCAGTCCTAGTGATTCTGTGTCTCTGTTTTAACTATGTGAGCATGAACTAGGTCTTCTCTGTAGGGCACCTTGACAAAGCCTGGGGCACTGTAATCAATGTCCAAGGTATAGCATTACCATACAGACCACCTCTGAGGGCAGGGAGCCTCAAATTTATGGAATTTATCTACACAGACTTGTCCTTGTTGTTCTCCATCAAGAAAACTCAAGCCTCTTAAATTGTGGCTGAGGGCATTTACACAGGAGTGGTACGTGTTTCCATTTGTTTTCAGTGTTGTGAAATGGCAAAGTTGAACTCTGAATTAGGAGGTTATAAAATCCATGAGTCTTCAAGGTAAGAAGAAATAAACTCTTGAAGGAGATGGTGGAATCTGCAAGTTCTCCTTTAAAAATCTGCTAACAATCTGTAGCAAACTCAACCCAAAGTGTTCCTGGGAGAGCACTACATCAGGTGAAATGTTATAAGGGGCAAATTATTGCCATATATACTACTGTAAAATTCATTCAGGTTACAAATAAAAACCCAAAATGCTCTGATCCCAAAAGATGACACCTCTATAGGTTTCTAGTCATTTTCCACACAAAAGCACTCTGGAAAAGCAAACCAAATAAGCTA
The DNA here is from genome assembly GCF_951394365.1 of Tetrao urogallus. NCBI lineage: Eukaryota > Metazoa > Chordata > Aves > Galliformes > Phasianidae > Tetrao > Tetrao urogallus. Next base: position 57,447,716 of record NC_136817.1, read on the forward strand.
ATGTGAAATCTAGGGTGGCTCACTGGGATTTTCATAATCCCTTACCCTCTCCCTCCCATGTTAGATGCACTGTTTTGTGCTTGAAAACATCTGGTGAGGAGGCTGATCCACAGAGCCTCAGCCCACATTCCTCCAGAGGTCAGGGACGATGGTTCAGCCCCACCTCTGGCAATGTGTTCAAACGTAGAAATAGCTGTATTTTGTATGATTGCCACTTGAATGATTATAATCAGGCTGACAGAGTAGTTTTGGTTTATAGTAATAGAAACACTAAGCTTCTAGCATTGTAATGCTGTGGGTTTTACAGAAACACATCCATCCTCAAAGGCCTGGGCATCAAGCTAACAAATTTTAGAGCAGAGTTCTGAATTCTATAGGACAATCTGAAACTCACAACCCCTTCACATTTACTTACAATGTCTTTGATGGAATTTCGCTCATGGAAGATAGCTCTTCAAAACTTCTCATTATAAGACTAGAAGATGACAAATGTATTTCTTGTTCTAATTCCCGAGCAGCTGCACACAAACATGTTCATGAGTCCAACTGTAATTTTCCAGCACTTTTCCAAACCCACTGTAATCAAAAAACAGGCTGGATATCTCACTTCTTGAATTGATATCTCACTTCTTGAATAGTAACCATTCTGCTTAAAAACAGTGCCACTAAGAGCACTCTATCAAATTTGATGTATTTTAATTATTTCTGTTCATTGGGGCCCAAACAAAAAAAAAAAAACTTTGACAGTACTGTCACAGGTAACTGGTCATATGAATTAACAACATTCCTCTGGATTTGAAAGTTTTGAACAAAACTAACCATTGGGCTGTACTGCTAGTCACAAACCATTAGCAAGCCCAATGAAAAAGGTGAGATCTATGAGACTCTTCCTAAGGACAATACTATCAGACACACCATATCTCTGCGTGTGCTGTTCTTTCACTCCTGAATTCCAGGCTACCCTATATGTCACCTCCCACTGGCCTCCAGGTGCTCTCCCTAAAATAAGACATACACATCCACGGCTGTCCCAACGCTTATGCAGGTACCTGTCAAGGTGCTTTTAAAGAGGGAGGAAGGGGTTAAAAGGAAAACAAACAGAATCTCCGTTTGTCACCTTCCCCATAATAGCTGGAGAGTTTGAGCAGAATATGCCATTTGCCTCCGTGACAGGTTAATCCGTTTATTATTCACCCGTTTAATGAAAATGCTGTGTCTTCATGCTAAGAACAAAACAAAATCCCCAACAACAGTGGTGCTCTTTAAATTATATTCATAATCTTGGACAATTTGTCTTCAAATTCAGGTTTATATTTGAACTCCAAGTTAGAAGCAGGAAACCTATTTCTTTCGATTTTGCATTGTTGCCTCTAGCCACATCTGTGGAATGTTTTCTGGTTTTTGCAAAATTATTAGCATTTCATTACCTGCTTCTGCAATAGCCATGTATCTACAGTGAAAAGGTCACCCAAAAGTTAATGTACCTGATGCTTAGCCAAACTGCTCCTCTCTGTGATACAAGAATATTCACAAACCTCTGCAAGGCTCATCTTGCAGCATTTCCTGAACATGCTCCAAAAAGAGAGTGGGTAGTAGCCACTGAGCAAATCTGCTCTCTTTTCCCAGGTAATTGACTCTACTAAGCCGTCTGCAAAAACACTGATCTCCTGTTCCCAATGGCAGCATTTCTGAAAGAAACCTACCACAGTGTTTTGAACCAGACACAGAAGTTTTGTGACCGTGTAGTACAGTACAGAAAAATTATAGTCCCTTCTTGTCTTCAATTCTTCTAAAGAATTCCCTGTCTCCAGTGGAAGCACCTCTTTTGGTGCGCAACATACTATTTTACTCACAGATTCATCATTTTAAGATCAGATTCACTATCCATTTAGGTAGTATGCCTGGATCTTTCTCTTCTTCAACATTTTTCAACAATAAAAACCTTAGGTACAGAAGAATTACACAATACTGCAGTTTGATCTGTGGGATTTCATGCCATTCCTCTTACTCCAGTCCTTATTTCCACATTATATCCTTTTTCTCTATGAATGGAGCCACCACTCACCTCTGGTCAGACAGCATGTTCCCCTATGTTTTGTTGAAGGTATTCGTGGAGGTGTGGAAAAGCACCGTGAGTAGTATTTCATTCTCTCTCCTGATACTTCCTTTACCACCACTGATGACTGCTGCCATGTTCTGGATCCTTCAGGTATTCCCTACTCTAGAACTTTCACTTTGGTGCCGTGCTAAATGTTTGCTCTTATCAAGGAGGGACATCAGAGAAGTCCAGAAAAATCTATTCTTAGTGAGCCTGTTTTATTATTCTTCACTTTGCCATTCTTAGGTCTGAGTATCAGAGAAAAATCTTTGGCCATTTATTGCACATTTAGTTGGAGCTCACAATTTCCTGAAATGCCTTTGTGGAACCTGACACTGACTTGAATATAAAACACTACAGTTAGATTTTAAATCTGATCTACTACCTAGACAGAATAACTGCACGAATTGCTGGAAAAGGATGGTTAGAGGATTATTGTTATTTTTATTCTTTTTTTTCCTTCTTATTTTTTTAAGGGAATGTTCTTGCACCAAGGAGTACATTCAAAAGAAAAGCAAAAACCATGTGAAAGACAACGGCAGCTGTTTGGGGGTTGTTTTCCTTTGTATTATAGGAAAATTGCTCCAACTAAAAAAGGGATGATTTGTCTTTTTACTCTTATAGAAAGTGATTACAGCATTTGATGGCTGTAGGCGAACTAGAAACAGAGCAAGATACATGAGTTTAAGGGATGTTAATTCAACTGAATGCAAAATCTGCTAGACTCTGTGGTGTCTGGATTTCATTTACTGATAACCAGAGTCACTAGTTCAAACTAGTGAACTGTGATTTGCACCTACATAAAGTACTCAGTTCAAAGAATTCATTCCTAAAAGAAAGAGACCATGTTGTCCGATACTCTTAGTTCATGATTACGTGCATCTTTCTAAGTCAGTTATAGGTTATTCCAGGGATTGTGGAGGGGGTCTTTCTGTTTCCTTTGAAATGCTCTGATATCACTGTACTCCAGAACAGGAAAGGAATTCGGGATGGAAGAAAAGTCCCTTCTCCATCTGCCTTACCAAATTCTAATCCCCGTCTGTATGGAGGCCTGCCTAAGCCTTCAGCCAGGGTCACCTTTTCCATGGTTTTCCCAGTGGCAATATGAGATAGCCCATAGGATTGCTGAAGGTTATTGCTGTTTGAAATATACAGCTAGGTTTGACCAGGTTCGAGCCTTGAGGCATTGCCTGATCTATTTGCAGGATCACAGCTCCTTAGGCTCTGGTGAGGGACCTGTGAGATCAGACTAGGCCACTCAGAGCCTTATCCACTTGGGTTTCGAAACCCTCCAAGGATAAGGACTGCACAACATCTCTGTTGTCCAGGTGCTGCCACAGAAGAGCAGGTTTTCTAGGCCTGGCCATCACTCTGTTTTAAGTCAGCAAGCATTCCTACTTTAATCTGTCTGCTTAGAAATCATCACATGGCACCCAAGGAACCTGGAACAAGCACCTAAGTGACCAGATGGAAATTACAAGGCAGCAATTGCAAAGCCTTAAGGACAATGCAATGCCAAGTGCATCTGCAGGTATCTAGAGTGTCCCTGGCTGACAGCATGCTGTTAATGCACAGTGAGCCCAGGAGATGTCCGTCAGGTATGAAGCTTCCATAATGCACATTCTGAGCAGCACCTGTCTCTGCATCACAATAACCACAGCAACTTCACAAAGCCACTGCTGGACTTCTCTACCTGAGCAAAAGCAGCGTTCCATATTCTGCTCTCAAACAACAGACATAATGAATCTGTGAAGGTTCATTTCTTCTGGGGGACTGCATGCCCTTAGCATAATTGTTTAACTTAGCTGGAACTTAACTTAATTTCCCAATAATTCTCATCAAATTTTCTTGAATTGTCAGAATACAGCAGATTTAAACAGCAGATTCAGGGTATAAGTGATCCAGAGCAAATGATGGTTAAATAATGGAAAACTTTTTTTTGCTAGCCACTGCCAATGCACAAGCAAATACAAGGTATTTTAATTTCTTTGTGTCCCACAGACTGCATGGCTGAAATCAAAATATCTTTTGGGAAAAGATTTACTTATGTCTCTCATGATTTCAAAAAGAAATTCAGATTTCCCACAGAGCTTAGGCACACACATCAGTATTCATTCATTTTCATATGAAACCATACGCTGCTGTACATTTTGGCATTCTGAGACAAAAGAGGTCTCAGAATGGGGCAGGAGAAGGGGATGTCGATACTGAGATAACCTTATACAGAGCTGCTGTGCAAGACTGGCACTTACACAGCAGACAGCTCAAGGACTTGCTTACCTTGGATATGATATCGGCCAATCACTCCACCAGGAACAGACATTGCATGTTGGATTGCTTGGGCCTAAGTAAGTGAGGCAAAGACTTAACAACAGGCATTCAAATTTGTTTACTTTTTCTTGTTTGCATAATCAGATTCATTCGAAATATTTTAACAAGTCACATTAAGTCTGGGTGCTAGAGCACACAAGTTTATGAGGTCTGAGCACTGGCATATTTAGTAATGTCTGTGGATCACATTAAAAAACTGTAATATACATAAATCGTGTTTTGATTTGGAGTTGTGGGAGTTCCTGCTCGAAATTGAGGGCTGAGGTTTGGAAAGGAGCAATGTCTTGTACAGAGATAGGCTTCCTGAGCTCCGCTTTTAAAAATACTTTGATGACTAAGGAAGCACTTAAATGTTAAAAGAGATTTGGAAGGAGATGTTATCTAGCTCCCAGTCAGCATACCCGCTGCAACAGCTATCTGAACAGTTTGTGTTTGCTCGCAGAACTTTTCCAAAGTTCAGACGAAAAGGAGATATTGCCACCTGCTGACAAAATGGAGAGTAGCAACACAGGCTTGGAAATGCAGTGAAATCCAAGCTCTGTTGAAATCAAGGGGAATTTTGCCATTCGCTGCAGCAGGATCTTAATTAGCCTGGACAACCAAACTAATTAGTGAGGAGAAAAAATAGCTGACATAAAAAGCAACATATTCAGCCAACAGGCCTCAAGTTCTGTCAGTTTCAGCTAGTATTGATCAAGTGATGGGAAATACCTGCTAAATCACTCTGCAGTTTGAGGGTCCTATTTGAGGTTACCAAGCACTGCCCACTTACTGTGCTGGGGGCACTCTGCTCAGAGAGGCTGCAAATGCACCCAACGTGGCCATGGCTGCTGGTGAGTTCAAGGCCTGAGCTACATTACAACTATTTCCCAAGGCACAGAGGATAAAAATGGGGAGAGGGGGTCCCCATTCAGCTTTCAAGCAGTATGTTCCTCCTCACTAACTACTGCTGGAGTACCACATTGAGGGGGGACCTTGAAAATGCCTCAGTCACTGAAGCAGTTTCAAAACAGAGCTCACATCTTCCTAAATATAGAAGCTCATCACTTCTGCGTCAATCCATAGTAAACCAGATAAGCTTTCCAAGAAGACAACTTCCTAACCACAGATGTCAGATAATCGCTAGTATATGATCTTAATGGTCTTTCCAGCCTTAATGATTCTATGATTCCATGATTCTGACTTTTTCACAGCCCCGTAAACTCCTGCATAGACTCATCCTAAGCCATTAGCACCTAACCCCTGCATCCATCCATGCCACAGGAACTACAGCCAACTTCTACCTGTGCTAAGGCATTCCTTCTGTTCTCCTGCCTCTCTGCCAAATGTTTTTTTCTCTGTGCCTGAAGCACAACACAGTTTTTTCCTCCTCCACAGTGGTAAACTGAATCAATGAACTGATCCAGGCCACAGAGAAGACTTCTTTAACCTGGTTCACTTCAGTGATTTGGCTTTTACCAGTGACCATCAAAAGATATGATTTCAGATAAAGTAGTGGTGCAAATGGAGAAACAAGCAACTTGAAATAGAAAGAACTCATGAAACTCCTGAGGTCAGCTTCAGTGCCAAAGCCAGCATATCATGAAACTATGGGATCAAGTGTTTGTGGCTGCTGTCTAATAGTCTGAAGCAACACAGTAAGATTTACCCTGCATTTCCTTTGGGTGAACAGAGAGGCAGAGGCTATTAATAAAGCATTTCAGCAAAAATGCTTTAAGATAACACAGAGGGTAAACTGGATCAAGTTTATATCACTTATATTACAGTATAAATCTCAAATCCAAAGGGAAGTGAATGAGGCATTGCAATGCCATGAGCTTCACACTTGTTAAGCAAAACCAGGAGTACCCAAATTATCAGAAAACAATTTATTCTTGTGCAAAAAAAAATACATTTTTGGAATAATGCTACAAATGAAAAGAAGTTCTCTGTGCTCTCTAGGCACAAGAATATGTACTAAACCTGTAGGCTTCCTGCCACTACCAGCTTATTCCTGACTTTTTAGCAAGTCATTTATTTTGGAGAAGTATGTATTAGTCATTCATTCATCCGCTCTCTTGCTTCCTCCTGTCCTCTCAGCCAGGGGACTTATCACCCACTAAACAAGCTGTTGATGCCTGTCTCTGAATTGCCATTTTGCTGCAAGTGGCACACAAATCTCAAATTGGCCATTGCACGTGTTTTTTTATGAGAGCCTAAAAACTCTGCCCACTTCAGAGAATCTAGCCAAAATGTGCGAGTCACACATAGCTGCACAAACAGAACATTTTGCCATGTCAGTGAATTTGAGGCTGAGGAAGGTTGGATGAGCTCTGTGGATTACCGCCTGCTCCCTGTTGCAGGGAATATGGGAACACTTTCTTCAATAACAAATTTAAGTTTTCAGGCTACAGCCATGAATATATTCCTTTATTTAGATACAGGAGAGCTTCTTCTGAAGAACTGAAAATAAGGTTAAAATACACTTAGCTGTTGAGTTATACAAGTATCCCCAAGGGAAGACTTCAAAACAGCCTCTTGGAGAAGTCATAAGGAAAACAAGCAAAGGAGAACTGTCATCCTGGAAAAAACATATGATGACAATTGCTGCAGACCTGAAGGAATGGAATTAAATGGTCCTTGTTTGAAAACCTAAGATATGACTGAAAAAATCATACACCAGATCTGAGCATATATAATGTCCTAATAAATAGGGTTATAATAAATAGACATGTAAATGCTATCAGTATAGACAGCAGCATAAACAAACAGTTTAAAGTTTGTTCCTTTATGTCAAACTGAAGGACCTGTGGAAGGACAGTGAGATGAGAAAGCACAAGAAAGTAAACAATTGAAAAGTTTTAATGAGTTTTGCAGTTCTTTAAAAAAACATGAAAGACCACTGGAGATTTAAAAATGAACAAAGGCGAGATAGAAAAGGAAATCAGGTGCGTGCTAGAGGAGATAAGAGCAGCATGCAGCCCAATAGCTCATACTTAACGAAAAATTTCATTTCATTATATTTAAACCTTGAAGACAAATTTTGCTCTTTTGCACTATCACCATATGAAGCCTAAAAGTAAAATTGTGCTTTGAGACTTTAAATAGATTGTGTCTCCCTAGCAATTTTAATTAGCATGTTTCTGTTTATACAAATGTGTCTGTGGGGAGCTGGTTTGAAGAATGGAAGAATAAGCCTAAACAAATATATGGAATAATTTCCTCATCCATAATTTTTGTTTCTTTTGTCTGCCTATGAGAAAAATGATCCAAAAAAAGTATAAAATTTGAAATTATCCAAAATCCCTGATCATTTTATGAAGTATTTACATGCTCATAGTTTGCTCACACGCTAGTGCAAACAGCCATCTCAAATAGCATGGCAGTTACACAGAGCAGTATTTCAGTAAAATGTGAGAAGCATGTTCCAAGCGCAATTAAACTGAAGTTAAAGAGAGAAAGGGGAAAAAAGAGAAAAAGAAAGGTGAACAGGAAGGAAGCGGGGCAGGAAGGAAGCAGAGCAGGAAGGCAGGAAGAAAGAAGGGTAGGATGGAAGGAAGCTTAGGGAAAAAGGAGGAAGGAAGGAAAGTTCTTTGAATACTTTTAAGACTCTCTTTCTGCTATTTTGTGGCAGGAAAAGGATTTGAGAACAGCTCTGTAGAGGAAACAGCTGTGGGAGCCCATTCCCTCCCCCCATTTACTCTGTTTTAATATCAGAGGAGTAATCTATAATACACATCCCAGGAGAATCTAGAAATACTTTTACCTACCCCTGAGGTTTGGATTGCTTGTGTAATAAGTTATTTTAATCTACCCCTCAGGCAAAGTGAGAAATTTGGCATATGGCAATTCTGTCCTTCTCTCTTCTGCTATACGTAAAGTCCCACTCTGATTCACATGCTTTACTGTACCAGCACAATTAATGGAACTGCAACAGGAAAAGTCAAAGCACAATCCAGTGCTATATATGTTTTTCAGATTTCACAAAGTTTCAATATTATCAGCTTTGATAGAGTTCTGAAAGATTCTGTATCTTTCTCCTCACTCCCTTCCTCTCCTGAGACGTTTATTGCAGGCTTTCTTTTGAAGAGATTTATGTTATGTTGTAGAGAGTGTTAGTTTATGGGGAGTGTGTACATCTTATTTGTGATCATCTTGACTCCTTAGAGTCTTTTCAACAAGCACAGAAGCGTGAAATGGTGCCTCAAGACTATTCAGAATTTTCACTGAAACAATCAAAGGCAGAAATATATTTTTATTAAACTACATATACTTACATACGTAATGTGCATACATGCATATACAGAGCTTTCCAGGGTAATCTTTGTGAGGGTTCTTAAATAAAATTGATTTTAGCAGTAACTCTGTATTCAAAGCTGAAAATAACTCAAGCTCATATCATGAGTGGAACACACCTGTTTGGAAGCAAAAGCCTTCTGGTGCCAGTTCTGAGAAGATTCATGATGACCTTTCTCTATTTTAGAAAGCAAGAAGGAGACTAGAATATTCTCATCCAAAATGGGCAATTATTCATTCTGTCTCAGCAGAGCGGGAAGCTAGTGCTTTTTACATTAATGGACAGAAGTAGATACAATAAAAACTCTGGAAAATTTCGAACTACTTTTTCTCACATGAGAAAACAAACAGTCCTGGGAAATGACTTAAGACTTATAGAGAATCAAAGAAAAAAAAAATTCCATCCATACTTCATGTTGTGACTGAGAAAACCATAACCATTTTGAATCATTTTCTTTGATGTTAACATCAAAGATGGAAGAAGATTGAGAGCGGATTCTTGTTCAAGTGTCCTTATAATATGGGAGCAAGGAGAGCTCAAGCTGCTGAGGAGAGCAGACAATTACCAGCAAATGGTTTCTATTTAAATTCTCTAAACATTTAATTGTTTTTTCTAACTGCTTTTCTTGCAGTTTAAATTCTGAGATATTTTGGTGGTGATTGAGCAAGCAGATACTTCTGCTCTGTGACAAGTTTCCACTGTCACATAACACCATACAGGAGAGATGGGCATTGCCCAAAATTTTCTCAACACTCTCCTGATAAAAACTTGAAGAACATGTCTTTTAAGTCAACATATAGAAGGAATTAAAACTGTCTTTAAGTAAAATGTACAGCACAAAAGATCCTGTTAAAAGTTAAAAGAAGTTAAAAGATCCTGCAGTGAATGATGCTTCTAACTAGAAAAATAAATCTGTTGCAGTGCAGCACTGCTCTTAAGAATTGCTCTTACAAAAGAAGCTGTATGCTTGGTGTTAACACAGTCAGTGAGGTGATGGTCAACTAACGTGCAGCAACAAAGACCATGGGGTAAAATAAAACAAACGAAAAAAAGACCAGGTTGGTGCTACCTGAGGCAATTCCTGCAGAGGAGGTTGCAGATGAAGCTGTCTTTTTGTGTGCTTGGCAGGGGCTGGTGGACAAGCAAGCTGGGTGCAGCAGCCTGAGGCTAGTGGAGGGCTGTGCTTCAGCAGCCTGTCCTTCTTCCAGCCAGCATACTTAAAACAGGAGAAAAAGGCTTCTTCAAAATTGTTTTCCTCGTTTACAGCCTCAGTAGCTCCTTTTTACTGAGCACAAAAATGTTCTGTTTTACAAAAATCTCACTTCTGGGGCAATATTGCATTTCCCCACTTCAAAAAGGTTTCAAACATTCTTAGGAGCAAGTGAATGCAAAAAATACCTTAGGTGTGTTATTCTCGTACACATTCACAAGAATAAACTTTAAAAAATAGTCACTTCCTACTCTAGGATCGAACATGGAACGCTTGAATGTTTGGGACTGGTCTTCACAATGCTGACAGTAATCTTCCCTGAGTTTCAGTTTTCTTCCAGATAAATGAATGAAATAGAAAACCTTGCCTTCTCCTATGCCTCCTGTGCACTGGGGAGTGGTGTGCTAGCTGGGATTCTTTCCCCTTGTCTGCCTTCTACATCAGTTCCTATTCAGAAAGCAACTGGTCTCTGAATACATTCAGAGCCAGTTATCTCCATATACGATATATGCTAGCAGACTCAAGCTTTTCTTCATTTATTTTCTTCCTTTTTTTTTTTTTCCCTGGATAACAACTCTTTGACAATTTATCTTTCTCCAGCCCCTGCCCCGTAACTTTCGAAACTGCTGGTCAATTTTAATGAAGTCTGGCAGAAAAGTGTAATTTCTTAAAGACATTAAATTCCTATCATCTTTGTGAAAATCAATAGGTGAGAATGAAAGATTTGGAACAAGTGCCTCTGCTGAAGAAAGGGTACCAGCCTTGGCAAAAGCATTCACCCAGTCAGGGTGCATGCCAACACACATCTCCTTGCTCAAAGAAAAATCAAGCTCTGTTGGAGCTGATGGAGATAAAGGACTGCTTTAGAGCAGTAAAGCTGGGAGCACAGGAGAGACAAGAGGATGGAGCATTTAGGACTTAAATGTGTTTAGAACTTGATGTGAAATTAGCATTATCATTTCTGCTGTTTTGATGAAGATTATTTTCTTCATATCCCGCCTTATTCAGAATGAGTTCTGAGGGCTGCACTTGGCCTTGAAGTGTAATGCTTATGGGTCCCAGTCCTCTGTTCAGGCCCACCACAGCAACCAGCCTCATGGACAATGCTCCGCTCCCCTATCCCTGCTCAGTGGAGAGCAAGGCCAGGATCTCAGGCTCAGGTACCCAGCAGTTCCACACCCACACTAACAAGTGGGCTGGGAATAGGGACACACCACCGACCGCATCTTACCCACAGCCCCGACCCAGAGCCAGCAGGACATTGTGTCCTACCAGGTCCCATTTCCTACCAGCTCTTTCTTTGCAGGTTCCCAAGAATCATAGCAAGAGATCTCAATTGCCCAGCTGTACAGTGAACCAACTAGATCAGCAGTGACAAAATAACTCGTCTTCTTCCCTCTATCCAGCCCCACCTCTCCTAAAAGAATGCTGTTGGAAGATGACTCTCAGGCCCTTTCTTTTCTGATCTTATGTCACCTCAACACAAAAGAGCAAGCCAAAAGACCAAACTTCCATTTTCAATATTTTATTTCTTTCTTTAAAATTCTGTTTTTTAAACATTTTCAATTTTCCACAGAAAACACTTTTTTCATACTAAATATGATAACTCAAATTTTCCCTTGAGGATTACAACCAAGGTTGTAAAAAGATGGCATGAGCAATTTTGAGCACCCTATTATTTAGCAGCAAAGTCCTGCTTTGATCCATCTCCCTACTGACTTCAATGGAACTGCACTAGATATAAATTAAAGCAAAATTCAGTCCATCAGCTCTACTTTAGGCTTCATGCATTGCATTTAAGCAGTGCTTCCACCTTGATTTCACCTTGCTGCAGTCAGCAAAGAATGCTGATATAAAAGGTATCATGCTTTTGTGTATCCACTCACTATGCTTTCATGTTTAAGCTATACTGTTTTACCTTACTGTTGAAATTACACTTAGGCAAAAGCGAAAGAGTGTATAATCTCTTGTGTATAATCTCTTTTTCTCTCTGGAGAAAAAGCCTCTATTAATTTTTTCTTTGTCTCCCTATACACAAATAGAAGCACGTATTTTCCAGTCAACAACAAACAGCAAAGTAAAACATCTATTACAGGGAGTGCAGTCACTCCACTCAATCTAATATTTTTCATGTGAATGGTGAAACAAAGTGGTATTTCTTCAGTGGGCAAGAACCTAGATTTAGACAAAAAAAAAAAAAAGATATACTGAGATCATCAATCAAGTTAGCAGGAGTTAGATGTCCAGTCCCTTAGATGCCAATAACAATCCCAGCCATATTGCATCAATTAGTCGTTGATTACTTGTGAAGAAGTAAGAAAGCTTTAGTGCTTGTCTCCCTTTCCTTGTTACCGTGGAAGAGTGCATCGCAAAGTAACATGTCATAAGTCACCACTGCAACCACGTAGATGTGTGCTCCTCTCATGGTCGGGTCAAGACTCCATCTGCCATTGAAGATTTCTTTCATGTAACAGAAAAAAAATCAAATAACTGTGTGAGCTAAAGCTATTTATGACAGTAATCTTTTTTGCTCTCATATGTCATCCACTAAACATGCTCTACTCATCTTTGTCACAAAATTTTGGGTTGATGAAATTCTTTTTTTTGGCCTTAGCAGAAACATAAAATGAGAACAAATGGAAAAGAGGTCTAGCTGTACCTGCAAAATAATGTACTTTAAAAGCACGATGTGCAAACTGGATGTCATGTTGAAGGTCTGAAATTGAAAAAAAAACACTAAACTTTTAGATGCAGTTACAGTCAGAAGCTTAAAGTATTTTTACATCTTAAAAGCTATATAAAAATGAGTTCATTTCTCTTCACATCAAAGAAAAACTATTTTAAAATGTAGTTCGTTGGAATGTGACAGAATTTTTTTAAACTTTAACCAGTTAACTTTCAACCAGCAAATACAACCAAAAAATGTTAGTTACTGAACATGAAAGCCTTGGTATTATTGTTGCACATTTCAGTTTATCTATTTGACTACCCACTTTGAGGAGCTACAATGTGCCCTCTCCCTTGAACTATACTGTCACTGACTTCAATCACTCTGTTCAGTTGGTGCATGAGGACTAGGATCTCATGCAGTTTCAGGATTTTTTCTAGGAATCTTTCAGAAATGACTGAAAAGTAAGAGAGGTCATGATGGGCTGGTTTAAATAAAAGCTTCTGTTCAACATTTCAGAAATTGTTGTCTGGCCACTGTTTTAATTTTTCAGCCTGCCAACAGCTTGCCTTTGGACAGACAGCCTCCTACTGTATAAAAATACATTTGCCATTTCATTCAATAATACACTTAAGCCAGCAAACTTCAGTATCTTTTACTCATGCCTTACTAGTCAGCACCAGATGAAAAAAAAGTGTTTATATGTGATAGAACAAAACACTAGTAACACTTGTGAAAAACACGGTTGTGAAGGCAGAAAAAGCATTTCAAGCATGCTTTAGTAAACAACAGTTTATCAAAACATTTTTATGCAGAAAGTATGACAAAATCATATCCACCAGATTTGGAAGTCCAAGAACACTTCACACACCAAGACTACTGCCGCACTTGGGTATCTATCACATAGCATCACAGCTAAAGATGCAGCACGTGTCCTGTCTACATTTCAGTCTTACAACCTGAGCACTTTATGCAGCTCAGCTGAAGCCAGATTTGCCTTATGGATGTAGCACAGAACCTCAGCAATACTGAGGCACCATTTTTATGGTGTTTCAAAACAGGTTTTGGATTAGACTCTGGTTACTGGTGTTGCTCACAGATGTAATGATTTTGACTTCTTGTATTAAGTCCCCCATCAGCAAACATAAGAAAATTGGACACTTTTTTAGCCAGATAATCATGAAATATAAAGTTTATGCATCAGGGATGCACATTTTTACAACAAATCAATTCATCACTGAAGGCTCAGTGGTTTATTGTTCCACAATAAACAATACATAAGCTACACAACAAAAGAAAACAGCCTCACAAAATGGAGCAACAATGATAACACAGATGGTACAAAGCACAGACGTTACCACATATGTAGAAGATGAATTGAGCAATTCAGTTGGGGTGAATTCCTGGCTGGTGTTAGGCAGCTTTAGAGATTTTACTATCCAAGAATCTACTCAGGTCATTCCTGATGAAACTTGAATTCTTCTGAACAGCTCCTTCTTCTGTGTATACTTATTTGTAAAAAGACTACAGTGATTATAAAGATTGTTTAATTTAAATTATTGTTTTATTATCAAGAGGCTTTTAGTTTCTGTTACAGCATCTTTCCAAAGGACAATGTACAGCTGGACCCAGACAACAACAAAAAAAGCCATTGTCAGCTAGCATTTAAGATTAAAGTTCTGAAGTGTTGGATTACTTAATTTGGTAAATAAAATATCTGGAAAGCCTGCAACAGCGAGTAAGTTGTGTGTAACCGGGGATGGTAGGAAACTCATAGCACATAACAATCACATTAAAGTGTTGAGTCAATTAGAGCATGGACTGCTTGTTACAATAGTGTCAGACCAGTGGGCATAACTGAACCTTGTTAACTCTAAAATTCCTAAATCTCATTCATGGATTCCTGCTCTCTACTATTTTATGGCACACTGATTAACACAGCTTGAGACGAATACCACAGGTATTCCAGGCTGTGATGTCTTATGTGTGAGTGGTATGCTGTTCAGTGAAGCAAGTATATCACTTGTGCTGTTAAAAGGGTGTGGTTTTTTTCTTTCCATTTTCTGCATTCTTATTCTTTTGTGAAAAGAGAAATATATAGATGGATGTATATAAATATAAGTTGCACTGCTTTTTCCTAACAAAAAAAAAAAAAACAACCCTAAACCTAAGATGTTGCTAACTTGCCAACAAAGTCTGAATTTTTCATCCTCTATTATAGTCACACACAATTTCTAAAGTTAGCAATGCATTTTACAAAAATGACGCCCTTGACTTCTGCACTTTATTGCTTACTGCTACATGACCTTTAGTCAGCAGTGACAGTACTTTTCTTTATTGAGAAAAGATGTAACAGATACAATAGACCTCATGCAGGCATATACCAGTAGGCACTGCACCAGGCTTCAAGCTGCAGACTTCACAATGCTTTTAAACTTTGGTGCTTTTGTCTTCCAGGAGATTCCAACTTTTATAAATTACTCCAGTAATTATTACTCCAGATAATACTATCACAATACTCTTAAAACACTTGTCAGATTTAGTTCATTCTATGGAAATCTAAATCATCTAGATAGAATCATAGAATCATTAAGGTTGGAAAAGAACTTTAAGACCATCAAGTCCAAGCCTCAACAGATTACCACCATGCCCACTAACCTTACCCCTCACTGCCACATCTCCACATTTCTTGAACACTTCCAGGGATGGTGCCTCCACCACCTCCCTGGGCAACCTGTTCCAGCACTTCACTACTGTTCCAAGAAGGATGTTTTCCTAATAGATATAACTTACCTTACAGTAGGACACCTAGAGACAAGCTTTATACTTCTAGCTTGCTTTCAAGTCTGCAGTAAGAATCCTGAGACTCCGGCCTTTACTGTCAGACAGATTTTTAATGATGATTAACATTTGTAGTTGAACGAGATCTCCACTCATCACATCATAAAATTTGTGTAACAGGAACATTAAGAGTGTCAGAGACTGCCTCATGAGACTGAATGAGCACAAGTCTATGAGGTCGGATGGCATGCATGCCAGGGTTCTGAAGTTGCTGAGCCGCTCCATCATATTTGAAAAGTCCTGGCGGTCAGGTGAGGTCCCAGAAGACTGGAGGAAGGGTCATGTCACTCCCATTTACAAGAAAGGGAGCAAGGAGGACTCCGGGAACTACAAGCTGGTGAGTCTCTCCACTGTGCCTGGGAAAATCATGGAACAGATCATCCTGGATGCATGCTTTATCACATGAGGAATGAGCATGTGATCTGAGAGAGCTAGCACGGCTTCACCAGGGAAGGTCATGCGTGACCAATCTGGTGGCCTTCTATGATGGAGTGATGGCATTGGTGGACAAGGGAAAGGCGACCGATGTTATTTACCTGGACTTGAGCAAGGCCTTTGACCCCACCACATCCTTATCTCCAAACTGGAGGAATGTGGATTTGATGGGTGGACCACTCGATGGATGAGAAACTGGTTGTAAGGCCGCAGACAGAGTGGTTATTAATGGCTCTATGTCCAGGTGGAGGCCAGTAATGAGCGGCGTCCCCCAGGGGTCTGTCTTGGGACCGGTGCTCTTTAATATCCTTATCAATGACATCCACGATGGAATCAAGTGCACCCTCAGCAAGTTTGCTGATGACATCACGCTGAGTGGTGCGGTTGACACAGAAGGAAGGGATGCCATTCAGAGGGACCTCAACAGGCTGGAAAGGTGGGCCCAGGTGAACCTGATGAGGTTCAACACGGCAAAGCACAGAGTTTTGCACTTGGGCCAGAGGAATCCCAGGCATCCATACAGACTGGAAAGAGCGGTCCTTGAGAGCAGCCCTGTGGAGAAGGACCTGGGAGTCTTGACAGATGAAAAACTTAACATGAGCCAGCAATGTGCCCTCGCAGCTCAGAGGACAAATGGTATCCTGGGGTCCATCAGAAGAGGGGTGGCCAGCAGGGAGAGGGGAGATTGTCCCCCTCTACTCGGCTCTTGTGAGGCCCCATCTGGAGTACTGTATTGAAGCCCCCAGTACAAGAAAGACAGGGAGACAAGGGGAAATGGTTTTAAGTTGAGGGAGGGAAGATTTAGGTTGAATGTCAGGAGGAAATTCTTTACAGAGAGAGTGGTGAGGTGCTGGAACAGGCTGCCCAGAGAGGTTGTGGATACCCCGTGCCTGGAGGTGTTCAAGGCCAGATTGGATGGGGCCCTGCACAGCCTGGTCTAGTATTAAATGTGGAGATTGGTGGCCCTGCATGTGGCAGGGGGGTTGGAGCTTCATGATCCTTGAGGTCCCTTCCAACCCTGGCCATTCTATGATTCTGCGACTTTCACATTTTTTATTTACTGGCTTTGATGTCCTGATTTACTCATAGTAAGTCAGCCTACAGATCACTAACCTGCAGTTTATGCTAAGTTCAAAGCAACAGGAGATATTCACTGACGTGAGCAGTCAAGAGATTTAATTTTCAACAGTTGTGACTGTAATACAGAGGAAAATGAAGGTAAGTAAGTAAACTGCAAACAAGAGACAGCATGAAAAATTTCCATTAAAAGAAAAAGCATAGGAATACTGTAAAATCTAAAGCAAATATGCTTGAACTACTTGTAATACTGTCACCCAGTAGCATCTAGAAACCTTAAAGAGCCAGAGTAAATGTTTACACTTGCTAGGGTAACCGCAGAGGCAAAAGGACACGCAACCCTCCCCACATACCGCAGCCGCCATTCGGCCACGTTCCGCCCACTGCCCCTCAGGCGGCCCCGGAAGCAGCGGTACCGGAAGTAGCACCACCTAGCCCCGCCCCCAGGCCACGCCGTGGCTCCGCCCCGTGCCTGAGGGAGGAAGCGCGCGGCGCTGCCTCCACCATGATGGCGGCCAGCGCAGGAAGGGGCGGCGCGCGGGGCGGAGCGGCGACGGCGCCGGCGGGGAGCGCGCAGCAGCGCGGCGGCGGATGGCAGGGATGGCGAGAACCCCGCGGCCCCCCGCGCTGCCCGCGGCGCCCGGCTGCGGCTCGGGCGCGGCCGGGCGCTGCGGGCTGCGCGGGGGACGCCGCTTCGACCCCTCTCCGGCCCGCTCCCCGCCGCCGTAGTCGGATCGGGGCCTCGCAGCGGCGGCCCGCCGGCGGCCCCGCCCCCTTTGTCCCCTTAAAGGGCCCGCGGGTGCCGCGCGCGGCTTTGCCAGTGCTCGCCTCGCGCCGATGGCGCCGCTCTCGGCTGCGGCGCTGCTTCCCTTCTGGTCGCCTCTCGTTTCCTCCCTCCGTTCCCTTTCGCTTCCGGGGTCACAGCCGCCGCGGCCGCCGCTCGGGAACCAGCCCCGTCCCGGGGCCCGGCCGGGAGAGCCGGCCGCCGCGCTCCCCGCAGGCCGCGCCGTCCCGCCGTCCCCATGGCCAGCAACCCTCAGCCGCAGCCCCCGCCGCCGCCGCCGCCGCCGCCGCCCCCGCAGCAACAGCCGCCGCTGCCGGGGACTGGAGCCGGCGCGGGGAGCGGCGCGGCGGAGCCGGAGCTGGTCTCTATGATCGTGAGTCACCTCAAGAGCCAGGGGCTCTTCGACCAGTTTCGCCGCGACTGCCTGGCGGACGTGGACACCAAGGTGCGGGCGGGCGGCGGTGCCCGGCGGGCTGCCGGCTCCGTTCCCCGGGCGCGGGGCCGGGCGGGAGGGAGGTGTGGGGCGGCCGCGCGGGCCGTTGGAACTCGCGCCTCCTCGGCTGTTATGCGGGGCGAAGCTGAGGCCGCGTTCTCGGAGGGCGGCGGTGCGAGCGCGGCTGTTGGTGCCGAGCCTTTCCGGCAGCGCGCGTTAAATGCGTTACAAGCTCGTAGCAAGCCGGGAACGGCCGCTGCCTGCCGCGGGCCGCCGTGAGGCCTCCGGCTACTCCGGAGAGCTGCGCGTTGTCCAACCTTTCTGTCCTCTTGTGCTTTGTTGTTTTGTTTTTTTTTTCTTCAGCCTGCCTATCAGAATTTGAGACAGCGTGTTGATAACTTTGTTTGCAACCATTTGGCCACTCATACCTGGAGTCCTCATCTCAACAAGAACCAGCTGAGAAATAACATTAGGCAGCAGGTTCTCAAGTAAGTGGTACTTCTGGGGTTTCTGTTGGAATACACTTGTGTTCTGTGACAGCTAGCTGAAGCTGTAGGTCAGTTGTAAGCTGCCTGTTTTCTTTCAAGGGACTTCTAGATAAGCTTATGTTTTTATTATTATTATTATTATTATTATTATTATTATTATTATTATTATTTTAATTTAAACAAACGGTGGTATTATTTCAGTTAGCACTTTGTCATCAGCGTTACTCAGAGTTACGCTTCAAATGTTATTTTGACTGATTGGAATTTATCCGGTGATGGAAGGCTTGTTTCTGACTTGGGGTGTGACATCCCAGCTCAGGATAATCTTTGCTATTTCTTAAAAATAAACGCAGTTGCTCTTATCTGATGTTGAACTAAGGATAATAAATAGAATTTGACAGATAAAGCCCTGCAAAGTGCAAATCACAAAACACAAAACTGAATGTAAATCTGTCTAGAGGGAGAAAAGCTGTTGTGGGACTGCTCTTACATCAAAATGATGTCATGCACTTATCTAATGCTTGATTGTTTCATGTTCCGTTAGTTTTACTTCTTAAAAAGTAGTCATAAGAAGCATGGGGAAGTTTCTTTAAGTAGAGTGAGTTTTGTCACTGAATTGGGTCTCATACAAAGGATTTGTGAACAAATGTGTTCAGTTGTGATTTAGTGACTTTTTGTAACTGGTACAGAGAGAGAGATCTGGGGATTTCTTAATCCAAGCAATGGTGTCAAAAGACAGTGTAATCTTTTATAAAGAGGGGTCTGGAGAAAACCTTAAGGTAAGAAGTTCTCCATTGTCACTAATTTTGTTACTTAAGGTTAAAGGTGTTCTATAAAGCTGTACAAACTCATAGTTGTCGCAGTGTATTGTGTGAAAAGTGAATTAGAACAATGGAGGCTGATTAATCTGTTCCTCACGCTGTCCAAAATTTATTTATTTTATGCCACGGGAGTTGATAAGATCAGATTCCTTCTTAACGTTTCTTCCAAAATATGCTTTTACAGTTAGTTAACATTTGTAGACATAACCACTGGAACAGGCTGCCCAGGGAGGTGGTGGAGTCTCCTTCTCTGGAGATGTTCAAGACCTGCCTGGACGCCTACCTGTGTGACCTGGTGTAGGAACCTGCTTTGGCAGGGGGGTTGGACTCGATGATCTCTGGAGGTCCCTTCCAACCCCTACAATTCTGTGATTCTGTGAACCAGTACTGACATAGCCACAGGTTGTACTGTTGTGTCATTTCCATGCAATTGGATCACTTCGTTTCTTAGACTTTTTCTTAATTTATAAGGTGTTAGAGCTGTGGAAATACAGCTGACTAAATACATACCTGAGTGATGTTCAGAAAACATTAGTGCTTCACTTAAAGTGTTTAGAAGTGTTTGCATGATATCTAACTGAACATGTCATTAAGACATTCTCCAAGAGTCATTTTCTTATTAACTGTGAATGGAACTTTTGTTCTAGGTCTGGAATGCTGGAATCTGGAATTGACAGAATTATTTCTCAGGTTGTGGACCCAAAGATCAACCACACATTCAGACCTCAGGTGGAAAAAGCTGTTCATGAATTTTTAGCAACACTGAATCACAAAGAGGAGGCAGGCCCCAGTACAGCTGCAAGTGAGGAGAAAACGGACACGTCTGTTGCCGTGCAAGGTATTCTACCTCTTCTGTTAGCAGTCTACTATCAAAAGTTGGTTTTCTTTAGGAAAGGGAACATTGACTAGGTTTGTTGCTAGCACAGAATCATTGGTATCCGTATTGGCAAGCTGAGCTCCAGGCAGCCTGCGATTATACTTGTCTCTTGCTACAATTATAAAGTTAGAAGGCAAGAGAGATGTCACCATGTATCACTTTGTCACTTCCACTCAGCTTTACAGGAGATCAATTTACTGTAGGGAGGAATGTTGGTCTTAGGTTCTGGCCCTGTAAGTATTGTATGGTCAAATGAAACATAGCTGTACGAAAAGAATGACTCAATTTTTTTATCCTTTGGTAGATCCAAAGGGGTTATCTGGAAGACATTTAATTCTGTTGCTCTGTGCTAAGATTCTCTCAGGAACTTAAGTTCTGCTGCAAATCAGCTAATCCTTTGTTTGTCTATAAACACATCAGTTTATTTGTTTTTTATTTATGTTGCCCTGTATCAGCTTCTAAGGGCTTTGGCAGGTATTTGTCCATTCTTTCTCTTCCTAAGAGACTCCACTGCAGTTCATTTAGTTGTAACCAGACCCTTTATTTAAATCCTAGCTCTTTTCCTGTGGGGCCCGCTTCCTTTAAAGTAAGTGGGTTAACAAGCCAGCTGCACCTCCCCATGCTAGTCCAGTTAACTCTTTCTCATCAATCTTCAAAATTCATTTTAAGAGAATAGGAAACTGATATGTTCTTTTGATAGCTCTATTATTTTATAATCAGTACACTGAGTTCATTTCTGCTGTCATTTATGAAGATATAAGGGGAAGAGATGTAGAATTCTTGTGGCAGTACGCTTTTCCCTAGCCTACTGATGATAAAGTTGAGCTTCCTTCTCATAGACCATTCTTGCTGTTTCTTGAAGATTGTAACATCTTGTTCTTTATTTTTTTTTAATAACCGAAATCTCTAGATGCAAAGTTAGTGAAATATTTTGGTTTATCTTATTTATCTTAAATGGAGTAGTAGTTAATTTTTCTTTTGACTTTCTTAATGTCATTGTCATTCTATCTAAATGGCTACTTCCCCTCAAACATTACCATCATGGAAAATGGTAGGAACTAACTTAAACTGTTTTCTTTCTTCCTGTTCAAGGTGTTTCTACTACTGCTCCTAGTGGCAATGTAGCTAGTGATGCAATGTCAATTTTGGAAACAATAACTTCTCTAAACCAAGAAGCAAGTGCTGCCAGGGCTTCTACAGAAAACTCAAGTTCCAAAAACAATGACAAAGCTGCAAAAAGACTGTTATCTCAGCAGAGTGTTGATGGTGGCACTGAGAGAAACATGGAAGACATGCCAGATAAAGAAAAAGCAATTTCTGATCCTTCTGGAGAAGGGGCTGAAACATTTGTGAAGTGTGAAGATTCAAATGAGCTTCCTTGCCAAAGTGAAGAAACGAAAAATTCAACAAAGGATGCCAGTAGTTCATCTGTTACAATTAAAGATGCAAGTAAAGAAATACAACAGGATAGTGAAGATCAGAAGAGTAAACTAATAGATAAATGTGAAAAGAAACCAGAAGGTGATAGGAGAAAAGAAAAGAAAGAAAAACTTGACAAGAAGAAAAATGATGATACTGCTAAGTCAAAAGAAGAAAAACAAGTGAAAGAGTCAGAACCAGTGAAACAGTTAGTTCCAGAAAAAAATAGCAATAAACATAAAGCATCTGAAAGTGCTAAAGAAGGTATGGTATGGGCAGTGCTTGCTCTTAAAATATGGATATGCTAAAGTGTATTCAGGAGCTGAATTAGAAATGTGTGTGGGAAAATATGTTTTCTGCTAGTTCTGACATACTAGCCACAGTTAGCTCATGGCTCATCTCCTTTCACTGAGGTACATGAATCAGGAAATGTGGATCTTTGATTCTTCAGGCATTTTCCTCCTTAGTCATGTGTTATTCCAACAAGATCTCAGCAGTTTAAGGTGTTAATTTTTTTTTCCTTTGCTATTTCTTATTCTTAAGATTTTGTTTTCAATGTTAAATTTTTTTTTTTTTTGTAAGAAAAGCTTTTCAAATACAATGTGCTGTATTACAGCTTCTCTCTTTTTCTCCTTTGCAAGAGCATACATCACTAGATTCAGATACAGATGTACT
Source organism: Tetrao urogallus (assembly GCF_951394365.1). Classification (NCBI taxonomy): domain Eukaryota; kingdom Metazoa; phylum Chordata; class Aves; order Galliformes; family Phasianidae; genus Tetrao; species Tetrao urogallus. The sequence goes on from NC_136817.1 coordinate 57,470,149, forward strand.
CAGTGACATCACTGTCAGCTCTGTCCATACGAGTGACCTTTCTTCCTTTGAAGAGGAAAGCGAAGAAGAACCTGTGATTTCTGACAGTACTGAAGAGGGGGAGATCACATCAGATGGTAAATCAGTTAGATTGTTAATGGCAGTGCTAAAATTACAAAAAATAGTATGCAACTCTTTTGTAATTTGAATACGTTCTCTAACAAATTTGATGTTTTGCAGTATTTTGTGTTTACCTGGGAGATTTTAAATTTGGACTGGTAGTATTTGTGCAATCATGAAGGATGAATAGAAGACATATTTTGAGTCTCTTTTTTTGTAATAGTATTATATATGCTAAATGTTGTCACTCTTACTACAGTGTATAATAGAGAACAGAACCACTTAAGTGATGGATATGAGGCTTTGCAGTCAGATTTTTACCTTCCTTTTTGCCAGAAATGTAGCAAACACTGGAGTGATTTGTTAGTTTTCCTGCAGTACTGGATGTACTTGATTTTGCTGACTTTGTTTTCAGAGCTTTAGATTTGCTTGTATTTTCAAATTCTACCTGGTCGCAGCAGAAGAAATGTGAATTGGTCTAGCTTTAAGAGTTGGGAGACACTAAACCTGTTCTCTGGCTGGGTTACATTTTGTAGTTTTCTTTGTCTTGAGCAGACCACAGGTTCTTAATGATTTCTGCAAATATTACTCTGAGCGTATCTTTTCTGCTCTAAAAATGCTCTGTAGAAGCACTCAATTTCTTTTATGTTCTCTAGCTTTGATTTTTTCTTTTGATGATAGATTGCATGATGTGAAAACAAGCCTGAAGTATGTTTCAAGGGTGTAAATGCTTCTTATGGTATGAAGCATAAGTGCTTTTGCAATATCTCTGATAGTGCTGATAAATAAAATCTATTTCTGTCTTACTCAAATAATGCTACATTAGTGTAAACAAGTATGTTCTGTTTAAGTATTTTCAGCAAACCTATCTAGTTGAAGATTTTAAATGGTGTACAAATTTTTGGCGTAGGAATGAAGCTTAGTTTAATACTCAGCAGAAGTAATATTCTGACACAGTCCTGGAAGTAGCTAAATACTATAGATATAATGCAACAAGGTTTCAGGTACAAGGATTAAGCCCTTCATTATAATTTATTTTCCTTTTAACATCTTGAAAATTTTTTTTTAGCTGAGCAGCATACATAAATTAATATACGTTCCAGGTTTCAGGAATTTGATGGTATTTTGAACTTTAACTATGTTTTTGAGGAAAGTAAGTTAAGTTTGGGGTGGCTTGTTTCTTCAAAAGTGATGGTGAAAGTACTGCCTTAATTTATTAATCTCTCCGTGCACTTAAAAAAACTTTTCAGATGAAGAGGAGAAAAACAATAAAAATAAGGCAAAGCCTCATGCGAATGAACTGAGCGATGGGAGAGCCAAGCCGGTTCGTCATGCTTATGTTCGTAAGCCTTTTTTGTACTCCAAATACTTCAGTGATTCTGATGATGAACGAACAGTAGAGCAACGTCGCCAGTCCATTGTAAGTTTGAGTTTTGTTACTGCTCAGTGTCTTCATTCCTTAAACTTTCCTCCAGCACCAAAATTTCATTTCTTACTTGGCCGTGATTTGTAAGGAGGATTTTAGTTTTGTTTTCATTGTTACCCCTGTTCCTTCTTCAGACTTTAACCAGTATTGCATGATATAGAGCAATGCACTCCACGGAAACACTCTGCTGGGTGTAGTTAAAAAGGCTTCTGGTGGAGGTAAAAAAACAAGAAAATGAAACCACAAAAAAACACACACACACACACACACACACACACACACACACACACACACACACACACACACACAAGTCCACAGTGGCTTAAATACATGTGATGAGAACTTAAGTGGAAGAAGTAGCCTTCATCTACCTATGGTCTTCCTTCAGTGTGGTTTTGTGTAGTGTGGGCCAAGGATTTCTTTACAAATGCATTTCTCACTGTCCCTGAAGTAGTTGTAAGATTTCTGCAGGCAGTGAGAAGAGAGGTTTAAGCATGTTTCTTCTGGAAGAAAGCACACAAAGCAGGATCCAGTCGTTCTTTTAGACTTTCTGTTATTTCTGAATGCATGTTGCTTGTAACATAGCATTCTTCAATCCAAGCTAATAATGCTGGGGACTTGTGGGTGTTGAGTAAGATAGGGTCTGTATTTTGTTTATGCATTTTGAGGTTCGTAGAGCTGGAAAAAAAAATAGTAAATCAGTTAAACCTACCCCCTTTTAATTATTTTATATCTGGGGGGGGAAAAAAAGCTGCAAGGAAACACCTATAAACTATAGGTTTTTTTCTGCTTTTTTTTTCTTTTATGTAAATATTTATATAAATTAGATATGCTTGTTGATTAAGAAGTGTTGGTCTCTATCTGCTGTGTTGAGCAGCAGTGTAACTCTGGGAGTCAGCTAGTTTCACCTTACAGGAGTATTAGAGGATTCCATTTGCTTTGACATAAAGCTTTCAAAGTACTATTAATTTTTTTCTTTGCCTCAAGCCAAAGCATTCTGTTTTCTGTAGAATTTCTGTATATCTGTAGAATATTCTTTGACCTAATGATAAATTGTCTTTTCTTCCTTGTGTATCTCCAGGCCAAAGAAAAAGAGGAGAGACTTTTAAGAAGACGAATGAATAGGGAGAGACTTGAAGAGAAACGTAAACAGAAGACTGCAGAAAAAACAAAGTCCCTGAAAAGTGGAAGTCAAAATGCTAAAGGTATGAATATTTTAACTTTTTTTTTTTTTTTTTTTTTTTTTTAGGTCCTGTTGTGTTTTAACCCAGCAGGTGGCTAAGGAACCACATAGTCATTTGCTCAATTCCTCTCTTCCTATTAAGATGGAGGAAGAATTGAGTGGGTAGAACTCATGGATTGAGATAAAACTATGTACTGAGAGAGAGAAGTGATGCAGAAGAAATTGCTCACCATCCCCTGATCAATGCTGAGCTAGCCTCCAGCAGCGGATCAGAGAGAGAGATGAACTCCCACCCTCCGTAAAAACTCCTTCTGCTTGATGTCATAATGTATGTGATATCCCTTTGGCCAGTTTAAGACAGCTCTCCTGATTCTGTTCATTCTGAGCTTGTTAGGCCCTTTGCTGTGTATAGCCTTGGCTCTGTACAACATTGTTTAGCAGCAACTGTAAACATCAGTGTGTTGTCAGTGTTGTTGTTCTCATAGAACCAAAATGTAGCATCATACCAGACACTTTGAAGAAAGCAATTACATCCCAGCTGAAACTAAGACAAGATCTTATTTTAAGGGAAAATAAGGGTAAAATGACGACAATGGGCCTTTCTTCATTTCTCTTGAAAGTCCAATGTTTGTATAATCTGATTTCTCGTTTCAGTATATACATATTTAAATTGCTGGATTATCCGTGATTATATTGCTTGTATGCTCGTATATGTTAGTTTTATACATTTAGTGTTCTACAGACATAATTATTTCACCATTTGGGTATTATATTTCAGGAAAAAGTGGCTTGAATTTGGAAGAACCATCAGCAAGAAGTCTTGAGTCAAAAGCTACTGGTACCAGCATTAAGGATGTGCTTAAAGAACAGAAATTCTTAGAAAAAAAAGTAGCTTTGAGCAGAAAAAGAAAAAGAGATTCAAGGTATTTGTGTATTTAGTCAAATGAAGTGAAATCTTCAGAAATTTATTTTTGTAGATTGAATAGTTTCTCTTCAACTTTGCTGCTCACCTTATTTATTTAAACAATTTCTTTCTAAGATACTTGGTTAACTTTGTACTAATAAGTATAAAGTTATGGCTGCTTAATGTACAGCAACTCAGCAGCCTTTGTGTGACTTCTTATGCACAGAATAATAAAAGGACATGAGAATGGTCAGCTGTTAGATGTTTGTGCATCTAGTAGAAAAGAAATGTGTGGTGTATCTCCATTAACTTTCGTTTTTGGAAGTGGCAGAGTTCCTAGTACATGCTTAACGTTTTCTCTTTTTCTCTTCTGTCATGTTTGTTTTGTTGTTGTTGTTTTTTTCAAGCTTTTCATTACTACATTTTCATTCACTTACCTTATTTCTTGACCTCATTAAGGAAGTAAGATTTAAAAAAAAAAAAAAACAAAAACAAAAACAAAAACAAAAAAAAAAAAAAAAACCACACTTCAGATCAGTAGTAGTGAAGCTTAATTGACTGCTTGTGTATGCTTTTTATAATTTGCATATACATTAAAGAAGAAATGCGTTACACGCTGTCATGCTGGAATGTGCTCTGCGGTTGTTCCAGAAGAATAACTTTACTTGCTTGATGTTCAACTCACTCTGATCTTTAATTTCATATTTTCTATTTGTACAAACATGCATAGCTGTCTATGTACATGTGTAGATATAGTAAATGAGCCATATTTCTAAAAGATAACATTTTTGCAATTTTTCTTTTAAATGGAGAGCATTAGGTTTTTTTGTTTGTTTGTTTTTGTTTTTTTTTTGTTTTTTTTTTTTAGAAAAATGTATTAACTATTTTACAGGGACAACTTTACTACTAATATTGTCATCCTGATGTTCTCTGATTTAAAGCAGTGTTGTCCAGAGGACATGTATGAAGTCAGTACGCATAATTTGGACAAACTATATAGTCATAAGTTTTGTAACCATGTTCTCCTTCAGTATTTCAGTGTACATTTATCTCGTTTTCAGCTTTAAGAGCAGAAATTGTCATGTTTTGAGTTGCTGTCTTTTTTTTCTGATTGCTTGTCCAAATACTTGTTTCAGGCGTGTTGAAGACAGTTGGAAGAAGAAATATGAGCCATCTGAAGATGATTCTAAGGAAGTGCAAAAGACAAATGAGGTATGTGTCTCTAAGGCTAATAAAATTAATTACAAAAAGAAATACTATTATGAGCTTTTTAATTGCAGTAATGCTTGTTCATACATCCATACCAAACTGCATACTATTGCAGCATTTGTTCTTATGAATTGTTTTTTTCATGCTTCTAGTGCTCTAACATTAAATCAATTTTGTTTTCTGAATTCTAGTAAACGCTAGGTTGCATTGTTTATGTATTTGGTGCTGATTTGTTTTGTACTGGAAGGAGGGGATTTGAGCAATATTCTGTAAATTATGTTGTACTTCACAAATAGCAGTCTGTCTTACATGCAAAGATTTGATAAATTTGATTTTCTTGAACTTTTCCTTGGGAAGTTGTAACAATGTAGTCTGACTAGTAGAAGACAATTCTTGAGTTTTTAGCAACAAAGTTATTACCAAGAAAGTGACAGGCAGAAGTTTAACTGGAAGTCTAGAACTACCTGGTATGAGTTTCTGGATTTTGTTTAAACATTGTATCAGATTTTTGAAGCGACTCATGGAATATTTGAAATGGTTGTTGTCCATTTAAAGATATATTTAAATTGTTTTTAAAAGGAAAGTTCACTTTATAAAGAAGTTCAAGGTCAGGCAGACTGTTAAATTCTGTTTCTTTTGGCTTTCCTACAATAGCAATCAGTTGAAATAAGATTAATTTTTTCTCATCAATTTTTACAATTCTTATTATGATAAGGGTTCCCTACTGCATTGTTTTTAATTTGCCTTCAACAATTCTCAGTCATGTAGTGAAGGAACTCTGACATCTGCCTACATATATTTAACTTTCTTTTACAGACTTGTGAAAAAAATTCTTCAAAAGAATTAAAGCATAACCATGGCAAAACTGAAACCTCTAAACCACTTCGAAGACTTTCAGAATCGATACATTCAGCTGAGGAAAACAAAACTGATTCTAAAGTGGAAAAAGAACATAAAAGAAAAATTTCCACATCTCTTCATACTGAAGGAAACCAACAGGACATTGAAACAAAGGACCCAAAAAGACAACTGGAAAGATCAGAAGCCAATACTGATGAACTACAGAAGCAGAAAACCATATTCAAAAATGAAAAACACCCCAAAAAAGATAGTGACACAGAAATTCAACATATGAGAAATGCTGCCAAAAAAGAAGCCAAGTCTTACAGAGATAAAAATGAAAAGGAAGTAATGGCATTAGAAGATAAACTTTCCTTAAAGCATAAATGTAAAGGAGATAATATTCATAAATCGGTTGAAGATGTTGAACTCCATTCTTCTGAGAAAAGTTTGAAAGGAGAGGATGGTGCTCAGAAACATAATCAACAAATGAAGAATTCCTCAGATGACAAATCTGAAAGAAAAAGTAAACACCGAAGTGAACGGAAAATATCAGTAACTGGAAAAGATGGAAAAGGTATTTCTGATTCCACTTTAAAAGCTGAAGAGTTACTTCGTAAGGAAAATAAAAAAGACAGGCATCTCTCAACAGAAAAATCAAGAGCAGAATACAAATCCAAAAGATCTCTGAGTGATTCTAGGCCGCAGAAGGATTCTATAAGTGCCTCAAAGCAACTTGCTTCTGCATCGCACAAAAGAAGTGAAAGTTACTCAGAAGAAAAACATGAAATAAAATCCACTAACTCTGACTGTAATTTGAAGCAAGAAGATGGTGTTCATAAAGACAGACGAAGATCTAAGAGCCTTGCAGAAGACAAAATTTTATTGAAGTCTAAGTCAAAGAGTCATAGTAAACAATTGAAAGCATCCGAAACAGAATTACAAGAAAATTTAGCAAAACAAGATACTAGTCAGAAACTGGACAAAGATAAGCACATGGAAGAGAATGATTTGGATAAACAACACAATTCCAAAAATGAAGATAAAATATCTGAAGAGAGCGGTGCTGATTTTGAGTTTGAAAGTGGAATGCAGTCAACTCAGGGATCACAAAAAGACTCCAGTCACAGAGTTAAGTTACACTTTGGAGAAAGAGGATCTGTAAAAGAGAAATGTAGAGGTGATAAAGATTTAAGTAACTCCAAACTAGAAAGAAAGTTATCTGTTGAAAGTCACAAAAGCAGAAGCATAAAGCACGGCAACAAGGAAATAAAGAAAAAGGAAGAATGTGCCAAAGTGGAGGATAAAGATATGAAAGAAATGGATGGTGGACATGAGAAAGTAATGGGCATCACAGTGACAGTGGATAAAAAACAAAGTAAAAAGGTATCCTGTGAAAACAGAAAAGGCAATATATCAAACCACAATTTGCTTGGAGAGGAAAAGCAATCAGTTGGTGTAACTGTAAGCAGCTCTCTTCCTGTTCCTCAGAAGTTGAATATGAATAGTAATGACATGTGTTCTGGTCATGAGGGAGAAGTGATGGAACTTGATTTGGATGAAAAAAAAGTACAAGAAGAATCTAAAATGGAAGGAAAAGACATTTTAAATTCAGTTCAAGCCACAGATGCCAAATACACAGCAAAAGGAAAAATCTCTTCTGCAAGTAAGGAGTTAAAACACACCTTGGCAGATCTTGAAGCTTCTGAATTGAAGTTTCTGGCTGCAGTTGAAAAAGCTAATAAACAAGAAGATATCCCTAATAAGCAAGCTGGTGCCTTAGATGCTTTATCCAAACAAACGTCAATGGATCAAGGACTCCATAAAGAAGGAGCTTATAAAATGGGTATTGTATCTGGAAAAAGTCATGGAATCTTACTGAATGCTCCCAGTAAGGACCGAACTTCAGAAGACAGCAGAAAACCAAAGAATTTTAAAACTGTGGTAAATTCTAATTCAGATAATGTTCCTTTAGCAATTAATTCTCCCAGAAAAGATGCTGCTGATCCAAAGTCCATGGATATGGAGATCTCTGATTTTACGCATTGGGGTAGTATGTCTAGTACATCTAAAGAAGAATGCCGTAATTCAGATGGGACTACTTTGTTTGAAGGTGACGCAGCTTCAAAGAATGATGCAACACAGGTTGTATACATGGAACAAGAAGATAGTTTAGTGTTGAGTTCTATTATGAAAGGTGGTGATGACAACACTAAGACAAACAATATAGAAAAAGATAATGGAACACCCCATTCTGATGAGCAAACAATGGAAAACAGTGCAGCTGGCTCACCTAGTCAAGATTATGACAAAGCATCAAAATTAGAAAGCACTCCAAGAAGCAAATTGAAAATAAAAGAGGAAAGCTTGAGGACTGTTGTGACTGAAGACTGTGGAGATGTACCAACAAAAGCACTTCTAAAAAAACTGAAAAAGAAAGAAAAAGAGTGCTTAAATACAGATTATTCCACAAAGGGAGAAAGAAGCACAATGATGGATAATGTGCAACAGAATGAGACGTGTGATACTTGTAATGTGATGCCATCTTCCTCTGTGCTAGCATCTAAAAAAGATCCTGAAGAAACAGTCAAAGACTCTGTTCCAGCTACTGGGCAAGAAAAGAATAGTAGCAGAAAAGATAAAGATGAAAGCAGTGCTATAGGTACCAGTGCAGGAAGCAGTAAACTTAGTCTGTTGTACAGCAGTATACAAACAATTCCAGCCACTGTGATAGGAACTAGCACAGAAAAGATTGAAAGCACTGTAATGGCCTCTAGTACAGGAGAAGAAAGAGCTGAAGGTGCATCACATTCTGAAAAGGGAAGTGATGCTACAACCACTTGCTCAGAAGAAGAAAGCGAGATGGCATTAATCTGCACAAGCATAGAAGCTGACGAAGGTTTCACAACAGGCTTATGGGTAAAAACTGGTGAGGGGAGTAGTTTCGTTACAGGAACAGATATTGGTGAGTGTACAGTTACAGCAGCAGCAGAAGGTGGTGGCAGTGTCGTCACTGAAGGATTAGCAGAAAGTGAAAGCTTTCTAACAAGTACAAAAGAAGAAGAAAATGATGATTGCACTATGGTTGATGCAGAAGAAAGCAGTAAGGATTCAGTCAATGGAAGTGGAGTAGAAAATGAAGATAGTGTGAATAGTGCTGGAGCAGAAGAAAAAGATGATGCTGTAACTAGTGCGGGCTCTGAAGAGAAGCGAAAGACCTTGACTTGTGTAGGTGCAGGCAAATTAGAAAGTTCTGTGTCCTGCTTAGGTGAAGCAGAGAGTGATGGTGCCGTAACTAGTGCGGGTACAGAATCAGGTGAAGGATCAACAAGTGGTGGCAGTTCAGGTAAATTTAGGGGCAATATAAGAGCTGACCAAGTAAAAGAACATGAAAGTACTGTGACTTGCACAGGTGCAGAAGAAAGAAGTCGTAACTTCATTATGTGTTCAGTAACTGGTACAGATGCCCAGGGAGAAGGTTCTGTAAGTGGGGCATTTATTGCAGTGGTCGCAAATAACAGTGCCACAACTGGAACTACTGGTGACAAATGTGAGGATACTATAAATGGTGAAAGTACAGTGACCAGCACAGGCATAACTCCAGAAGATGATGCTGAAATTTCAGTTCTCTGTACAGGACTAGAAGACAGCAATGAAGGTTTTGCAGTTTGTTTAGATACTGAAAAATGTGAAAGTGCAATGGACAGCACAGGGACAAAGGAGGAAGCTAGTATCACTATAGTCAGCATTGGACCCTGTGATGATGAAGGTTTTGTGACTAGTACAGGCTCAAAAGAAGAGGATGAAGAAGGTGAGGGTATTGTGACCAGTACTGGAAGGGGAAATGAAGAAATTGAGCATGCTTCTACTTGTACAGGAACGGAAGGTGAAAATACACTGATTTGTATAGGTGCAGAAGAAGGTGAAAGTTCCATTATCTGCATAGTTGCTGAACAAATGGAAGCTGAGTCAGGACTGGCTGGCACAAATGTAAATAAGCTTACCGTTGACAGCATGACAGATGTAAAGAAAGAAGCTAATTGTGGCACAAACTGCAGAAGTGCTAAAGGGATAGTTGAAAGCAGTGTAACCAGTGCAAGTGCTGATGATGAGGATGCTGTGGCAGCATGCATAGAAAAACATGAAGGTACTTTGATTTCCTTAGATGCTGAGGAGTGTGAAGGCCCCATGACTAGTGCTATGACTCTGCAAGATAGAGGTCAGCCTGGTGCTGACGGGCGTGAGAATTCCATGACCTTTGGCAGTGGAGCACTTGATGGCTCTATAAGTAGTGCCATTCCAAAGGAAGATGAAAATTCTCTTATTCCTGCTGACAGAGAGGAAAAAATTAAAGGTGATATCATCTCTACCAGTACAGTGGAAGGAAGTGATGCTCCATTACATTCAGCCGTAGATACTGAGGATGGTCTGCTTACCATTGCAAGAGCAAATGAAAGTGGGGAAAGCTCTATGATCTCAGTCGATGCTGAAGGTACAGAGGTGCCCATGCCCAGCACAGCTACAGAATTTAAAGAAAGTGTGCTTGCTTTTAGCAGTAAACAGGACAAAGATGAGTGCACAATGATTTCCACTAGTATTGTAGAAGAATTTGAGGCTCCTATGTCTAGTGCCACTATTGAATACAATGGTCAGCTCCCCTCTGTGAAAACAAAAGAAATAAATGAAAGTACTGTGGTTTCTGTAGGTACAGAAATATATGACGTTCCCATGCCCAGTGCATCCAGTGCAGAAGAAGATGATGAAAGGCAGCCAACTGCTAGCAATAAAGAAGAAAAAGATGAGTGTGCTATGATTTCCACAAGTGTTGTGGAAGAACAAGTAATCCTGATGTCAGATGAAGTTGCAGAGGAGACAGTTCAACATATCTCAGAAACAGAATCTAAAAATGAAACAGTAATGATCTCTACAAGTACAGCAGAATGTTTTGAAGCTCCTATGTCTAGTGTAGCTGTACAAGATGAAAATAAACTCACTGCTTCAGAAACAGAAGGGAGATATGAAGCTGCTGTGATCACCACAAGTATGACAGAGGAATGTGAAATAGTACTCATCAGTGCAGCACCACAAGCTGAAGATCAACTCCTTGTAGCAGAAAGAGATGAAGAGGATATCTCTCCAAATGCATCTGAGGAATGTAAGATTGTGGAGACCACTGCTACTGTAGATGAACAGTTTGAACTAGCTGCTTTCAATACAGATACAAGAGGCAAAGGTTCTGTGATTTTTGTGGGAGAATGTGGAGGTCCTATGCTGAGGGTTGCCACCAACAGTGAAGATCAGGATGCTGCTTCAAGTATAGGAGATAAAGAGGAAGGAGCAGTGATCGCTCTGAGCACAATGGAAGAATGTGATAGTGTCTTCACATTTACTGTCATAGAAGGTCAACTTGATGCTGAGAGTTCAGAAGTAAAAGACAAAAGTGAGGAAGTTTTTAATACTGCTAACCAAATTGAATGCATCCTATCAACTGCGGGCCCAGAAAAAAGCGGTAATTCTTTGCTTGTAATTGGTCAGGAGAATGAGACCCATGAAAGTGTTGTGAGGGGAGCATCAATAGCATCTCAGATGACTGTAGACAGTGAAATCACAGAGGCAGATGAAAATTCAGTCAATCTCATGAGTGTAGATGAAGCCCTTTGCGTGGAGATTAGTACAGAGACTGCTGTGAGCCCAAGTCCTTCCTCAGAGGTAAACGAGGATGATGAGCAAGCTGAAGATGTGTTGCATGAGGATGTTGCATCAGAACTCTCTTGCGTCATTTCAGAAGCATCAGTAAAAGGTGAAACATTAAGAGATATAAACTGTAACTCAGACGTGCTTTTAGAAAGTGACTTTTCTGAAATAAGGACTCTGTTGCCTGGGGAACGGTCTCCTTCCTTAGTTTCTGCAAATGAATTAACTGTAAATAACCACAATGAAGAGACGATAGAAGCAGAATTGGGGGAGAAAAGTGACTGTCCTGTGTTGCATGTAGAAGAGCTATATGGCAGCGATGATAAAATGAACTTGGTTAAAGTAGATGATTCAGGAGTTGAAGTTACTTTTCAGAAAACTAATACAACCTGTAATTCAGGTAAGGATTTCTGTGGGGTTTTGTTCTCTCTTGAGTTTATAGATATCCTCAGTAAATGCTTTTTACCATGACTAGAATTAGCAATAACTTATGCTGTTCAGATATATCAGACTTCTTTGTAGTTTGCCAAATACTTGCTAATTATGAATTAATGAAAAATAGTTAAGCATGTAATTGTGTCTGTATTGGTGTGACTAAAGAAATCAGTATCTGATGCGTGTTGAAAGAAATGTTATTGGATTGCAGAATGGTTACTAAAATGTATCAACTTAAAATTATGAGCTAATATGTTGTTTGCAAGAGATTTCATTACCAACGTTCAGAAATTCAAAAATACTTTTATAGGAAGGAGGATGTATTTTATTTAGACATATGTTCAGCAGTTTAAAAATGGCAACTTAGTAGTGATCTTTGGAAATCAAGAATGACCATCCTTAATCATAACTGCAAATTTTCTCAGGACTTCTTATATTTAAAAAAAAAAAAAAAATTGCTTCAGTCTCTTTATAGAGCCATAGAATGTCATAGGTTGGGAGGGTTCATCTTAGGTTGAAGTTCATCTAGTTCCAATCCATCCTGCTGTGGGCTGGGTTGCCACCCACCACATCAGACTGCCCAGTGCCCCATCTGACCTGGCCTTGAAAACACTGCCAGAGATGGAGCATCCACAGCCTCTCTGGGCATCCTGTTCCAATGCCTTACCACCCTCTGAGTTTTAAAAAAAAACAAAGGGAAAAAAAAAGAACAAACCCCTAATGTCTTCTTCCTAATGTCTAACCTAAATCTCCTCTCTTCTATTTTAAATTCCCCCTTGTTCTGTCATTATCAGATTACGTAAAAAGTTGGTCTTCCTCCTGCTTGTATGCTCTCACTTCAGGTACTTGAAGGCCACAATGAGATCTGTCTGGAACCTTCTCCAAGCTAAACAAGTCCAACTCCTTCAATCTGTCTTTATAGGAAGGGTGCTGTTGCCCTTTCATCGTCTTTGTGGTCCTACTCTGGACCTGCTCCAGCAACTCCACATCCTTCCTGTACTGGGGTCTGTGGACTTGGGCTCGCTTACACTGAACTTTTACACTGAATTTTTGAATTCTTTTCTTGCTGATACACTAATACACTTGAAATAGTCATCCTTTATGTTACTAGAGGAATTGGGCAATGATCCTAAATACACAAATATTTTAAGTCGGCAATGATTTTAGGTATCTATTTTAGATAGAATGCTTGTGATAGCATATGGCACTAAGAATACGTTGGCACTAACATCATGTTTTATTTCTAGTTCCATTTTTCTTAGGAGGTTATTACTTCAAGTGAATTTGCATGGTTGTGAGTTCCTTAAAATACCACCTAATGAGCGTTCTTCTGTTTTCAGCCTTTTTTATTCTCCAGATTAGCTGCAACACCAGGTTTAGGAAATAGTAAATTCTTTAAAGATCAAGTTCATTGTAAATTTTGGAGGAAGTAAATGGTAGAAGAATCAGTAGAGAAATGTTCTTATCTTTGTGTACACCAATGGGAATGGACTGCTGTTCATATATTTATTTTAATAGGTTTTTCCTTTTCCTGTTTGACTTTGCTGTTGTTTCAAAAATGCACTAAAATTTTATGGTGTGAGTTTGGGTCTAGTTTCTCAAGGGTTGGTTGTATTCTCTAGTTGCCTTCGCTTATAAAAAAGGTGCCCAAAATAGTTGTATAAATCATACAAAGTTTGTGTCTGCATGGCTTGTTTTTCAGATGTTGAAAGCATGTAGTTCCCATACAGAATTAAATGGGTGGGGTTTTAAGCTTTTGTGAAACAATCATCACTGACAGGAGGTACTGAGTCTATGGAAATTGGATAATTTCAGTGGTTGTGGTTTTAGAGCTTATGGGTTTAGACCTAATTGTCACTTAAAGGAAAAAATATTATTCTTAGTATTAATTTGTACCTGTGGATTCATTAATACAGTAGTAATTTGCTATTTAGAATTGGGTCAGAAAATCTATTGATGTTTTTAAAGGAAAAGCATGGAAATAAGGCAAAGTCAGAAGTCATAAGTAAGCTGGTAAATCCTGACAGCCTATATTCACCACTTCTTGTGTTTAAGGAAAACAGAGAAATACGTGTGTTCTTGCAGATGCTGAGTTATTCTTTTGAACTGGTTTGCTGCAGACAAACTTGCTGTAGTTTCCATTGCCTACAAGATGAGGCTGTCTTCGCATGTTGTGCTCATGAGATGATGCTAAAGGATGGTGTTCTACTGTAGCTGAATACAGTACTGAGCTAAATACAGTGTAATGTAATTGAATAATCTCAACATGTTTGTATTTCATTAGGCAATAATGGAGCTTTACCAAAGTTGGCAGAAGAACTAGAATTTGAAACTAACTTGAGAACTGAAGAGGTATTTATGATATTTTAAATTTCTTCACTATTTCTTGCATGGTTTTAATTTCTAAGATTTCTTACTGAGCCTTTTATTTCTGTTCAATAAGAATTACATTTCAAAACTTTCAAAGAGTCATTTTTTTCAGAACTTTCAGCTGTATTCTTTTAAACAATTGGCATTAAAGTTGTGTGATGTCCATGTTTTTCTGTGGTAGAACCAATTCCCTTCCTTAGCTGTGTTTTCTTCTATGACAGTGACATCCAAGATTGCTTTTCATTAGAACTAGTCATACTGTATGCTTGCTTGTGATCTTACTTGTAAAAATAGTTATATATGCCTTAATACTTATGTTTGGCAGTCGCTGGTTTAGCGTTTTGAAGTGGTATACAACAAAATGAATAGAAGTGCATGTTTCACTTGATTCAGAGTATGGTTCAGAAAACTCACAAGCATCTCTAATAGGGCCACCTGGGACTTGCATAGGGATGCTGCCTTCAGCTCCAGGACAGACCACTTCAATTTTTCTGAATCAAGCCTGAAATGCATTTCAGGAAAACCTGAGTCATGTTTGGTCTAGTGGGGTTTATTGATTTGAGTACCCCTGGCAAGTGGCTGTACTGTTTGCTGGGATAAGATGGTCCTACAGTCATTACGCTCGTATTCACGTGGCGTTGTGTCCGAGTTTACAATGTCTGGATTTGACTTAATGCTACGTGGAGTTAAGTATGCTTATCTATGCATTTTTAACATATAGCTGATCTACAGCTTGAATTAAAAAGTAAAGGGAAAAAAGACCCAAGTTGGGAAGGCTTCACTACACTTTGTTATGCTTTGCAGTTGCATATTTTTCTGTGTATGTGAACATTTCTATAATACTTATAGTGATTGGAACTCCTCTCACAGTAGGAATTTGCGCCTTGAATTCCTGAGGTTTCTCTTGAGATCTGGTTAAATTAATTTGTTCTTACTGACCAGCTTTAACTATGAAGTCAAGCTCATGGTATTACATTGTTCAACAGTAATATGACTAATCTTCGTCAGTCTGTTATTAATATTTGTATTACTATCTTAAGAATGCTTTTGAAGACTTACACACCATAAAACAATAGTCATCATTATGTGAGGGAGGGGAATGAAATGTGTTTGTACTAGATGTCTGTCATATTTTTTGTTTCCTTTCATCTTGTGTTTAGCCACCACAGCCTGAAAGTCCAAAAAGTGAAGAAGTATATGAGGATCTTCGTATTAAGGAGCTACAGAAAGGTGATTCCATAAATCTATTTCTAGATTTGAAAAATACTCTCTCTAGAGAGATTGAAGTAAAGCCTACAGAAACCTTTTGTGAAAGGCTTCTAGGAGTTCATGTTGCTTTGGAACTCATTTGCATTTGGTCTGCAAGAAAGAGGGAGGTGAATTTATCTTCTATTAGGAAGTACTAAAAGAAGGTGGAAAGCATTGAGTATTAAAAAAAAAATAAAGTAGACTGCTAATGTTTTATTTGACATTAATAAATATTTGAGGGAGGAAAAAAAGTTTGCTCAGCTGAGGTACAGAGACTTCCCAAAGAATGACTTGCTTCTTTCTTACCTTAGAATGTCCTTGTTTCTGGTGTTGTGAGAGGTGCTTTGGGGCTGTGACAAAAGTGCTGTATGATCAAGTCAGAATTAACAGGAAGATTTTTATTTATGTATTTACTTGTTGCTGTTGTTCTGTCCTGCTCTCCAGAAGATTAAAGTGTTTCTGGTCATCCACTGAAGTAAGTAGGTAGTCACCTCGCTAGAAATCTCAGTCAACTCTGCATCTCTGCTCAGTAATTCCTTTTCAATGCATAATGTTATTCTTAAATGGAGGAAGAAAAGAAAAAGCCCTCCTTCCCAGAAGCACATTATTTTAAAATGTGTTGCAGTTGTTTGGCTTTCTTATTAAAGCAGAAACAAACCCCTACTTTGTTCCCATCTTGATGGATTCTGTGCTCCAGATGCTTTACAAAGATGTTTACAACACTACCAGATGAGAGTTAATCTTCAGTTGGTGGAGTAAAAAGCAAAACTAAAATGAATTCCAGGAGGTACCAACAGTACTGCTGTATAGAGTCTGAAGAGTTGAAAGATGCATTTCCTATTACAGAATGTTGCTGAAAGCATAAATTGAAAGGACAAACTGTAAATCTCAATTGTAAATTTTTACATGTATACCAAAATAACTGTTTACCAAATAGGGAACAAATTGAGTAAGGTGATACACATGTTGGTGTCAAGTTTTAGATTCCTTTTTATTCTTGAGGTAGGTCAGATAGCTAGTTTAATTGGTCTGAGCATATTCTTTTAGGTGGTAAGACGTGCTCTGTTCACAAGAAAGAAAATGTAAATCCTGAGAATCAATTAGAAGAATGTTGTCTTGGAGAGACCAGATCCAAAACTACAACCAGTTTTCCTCTACCCTGAGATTTGTTCCAAGGGCCTGAAAAACTGCCACTTTATATCATGCCGTCGTGCAGCAGACAATACTTACATTTTAAAATGCGCAGATTGAACTGGCTGTGATAATCTTGTTCCATGTAAAATGTTTAACAAAAATCCATTTGTTGTGTAAATCATCTTGGTTATGACACACACAGAAGAATAATGCTTCGTAGCTCTTCATGGAGTTTTTTCTTTCTCTTCCACCATACAATAATCTTTTATTTTTATATATATACGTATATGTATATATACATATGGCCCAACGTACGTAAAAGGAAGTTGTTTAAAAGACAAATGTGTGTCCTGTCATGAGTATGAACAGCAGACACAGTAGTTTAGTAGTCCAAGATTCCTTGGAATGTAAACAAATCATTGCTGTTTGAGTGGGTAGGATCTAGCTCTTCATTTGATGCTGCTTTAAAAATTGAGAAGATATTGTGCAACTATGCTCTATAGCTGTGCATAAATCGTTTCTAAAATATGAAGATGTAAGAAATGAGTACATGTTATATAAAGTTGTACATAAATGTTTCCATTGTATTGTAAGTTTGTGTTCTTACTCAACTGAATGAAAAAATGTTTGGACTGTTTCAGCAGCTTTTTAAAGTAAAAATATTAATTCAGTTTCCTATGTGAATCAGATCTAAAGGATTTGTAGAGTCTTCTTGTAGAACAACCTTTTTATGATTATTTTCTTTTGTACTTACATGAAATAGCTTTAAAAGATGCAAAGGGCTTATTAGTTACTTCTAATTATTTTCCAGATTCATGTGGTATGTAGGGGTATGGCTTTGTTTTATTAGATGCAATTATAGGACAATAGAGCTTAGCAATCTAGCAACTTCTGTGTGCACTGTATCACTGGAGTCACTGCTACAGTTCTGCAAGCATCAGTTCTCTGCCAAGCCCATTGTTACAGCTTAGTTTTCAGTGTATTTTACTTTATCCTATAATGTAGCATCTAGATTTGTGATGGACAAAACTATGACTTACACAAATGCTACACTAGATCTGAACTAAATCTGAGATTTTGAAGTTGCAAGGTATTTCAAAGGTCCCAGTGTCTCGACTGATTTGTTTTAGCCTTAACGTGATTCTCAGCCATCCTATGCATTGGAAAATCGTATTCTTTGTTTTTTGTCAAGTATGGTTAAAGAGGTGATTAATGTGCTTGGGTGAATCATTTCCAGTAGTGAAAATAAGTTGCATAGTTAGTACTTTAGGACCCTTCTAGGGAGGCAAAGTAGAAAATACTATCATACTTTGCTATTGCTGAACATTTCTGATTTTTTTTTTTTTCCCTATTTTTAATAGATTCACTGTGTAAGAATAGTGCTGTGGAAAGAGAAACTATTCACGTAAGATTTATTTAATTTACTCTGTTTATGCTGCTTTCTTCTTGCTTGCATTTACTTCTATTTACATTAAATATTCTTTAAAAGAAAATACTGTTTCTTATATAAGCAGAGCCTATGTATATTGAGACTGTGCAGCTGTGTACGTTGATGCCCAATTACTCTTTTGAATTTAGTAAATAAATCTTGTCTTATTTAACAGTCTATGACTATTCCACAATTGTTAGCTGATAGAAAAGCTTAATTGTCCTCCTTGAGAACAGAGAACAGAAAATAGGGATTATACTGGGGACTTGAGTCAGAACTAGAAAGCCGTTGTTTTGATGCAGTCCACTGTAGTCTTAAAAGAACACAGAGCCTGTAATTATAATGAGGATGATTAGGAAAGTTGCAATACCAAGTTTTTCTTAGGGAGCAGAAACAAGATATTGAACACAGATGACGAGTAAAAAAAAAAAAAAGTCTGTGATTTCTTTAACTTGAATTTTAATTTATTAATTTAATTTATTAATTATATATATATAAATTTTGCCAATTAATATGCCTATGCTGGTTGGTTCTGTGTTGGTTCTAGCAAGGTACCAGTTTTGATCCTGCATGTAGGACAGTGTTGTTACTTTAAATCTGAAAATATTTTGTGTAAGTTGCTATGATGAATTGCTTTTACAGCACACGGTTGGATGCCTAATTAAAATTAAGCCTCTTTTCATTAAAAGGATCAATTAAAAAAATCTGAAAATGTGACAAGTCAGAAGTTCTTTCATGCTAATGGTAACATTGTTTGAGTTCTGTGAACAAACTGCTTTTAGAATATCACTGCCTTCCATTTTGGTACTTGCTTAATTTAGAAGTAGCTAGTAGCAATAACTTTTTTTCCCTTCTGTGTTTACAAACTTAATTGTGGAGGGGGGTGGAGGAGGAAAGGTGAGGAGTTATATTTATCTGTATTTTATTCATAGGTGGAAAACCTGGACACCCAGATAGCTGAAGAGCATCAACCTAGGGTAATAGAATGTAAAACTTCAGGAATAATGGATAAAGAAAAATGTAAGTGATCCAGATCTACACAAATGTGTATAAAGCCTTGCTGCTGCAGAAGAAAGTCCTGCTGTGAGCAGTCCGTACAGTTCTCTTTTGGAGGACAGAGGGCAGTGGGGAACTCCAAAATCCATAGCAATTCCTTTTTTTTTTTTTTTTTTTTTTTTTTTTTTGAAAACAGCTCAATATATTTGATGCAACTTAATGTTTCTATCAATGTATGGTGATAAATTCAGTAGTACACAGAGGAGTTTTATAGTAGTTTTTTTTAATCATAGAGGGAGCAATTTACTTTTAATCTATAAAATATTTACTAATTTTATCATTAAACGAAAAAAAACAGAGGTGGAGTATAGAGCTGAAGAAAGCTGATCATCAGGGAAATATCTAGCCATTCACTGAACTTTGTGAGGCTGGTTTTTCCGACTGTTAGACTGGGAGGACTGACATCTTTGTCTAGAATCAGATGAGAAGGAAGGTAGTCCATTGAATAGCCTAAACATTTCAGTTAATCTATTCATTTAGACTTTCTGTTAAGATAATTGTTATGGGTCTATGTAATATCTATTCAACCTCTGCTCTTAACTGCAGGAAAGACTTACTGCGAAAAACCTTACTATAAGTTTTTGTGCTTTTTTTGTGCTTTTTTTTTTTTCCTGCATCAGAACAACAATAAAAAAGAAGCATGAGGCTAATTGATATTATAATTTCTGTGATAACTCTTTTTGTTCTGCTCCTAAGAATATTGACATCTTAAAGTGTGTGATTGGAAACCATGTGGTATTCATTATAGTGTACCTCATAGCACTACCTGCTTTTTTCGGTTGGTTTGAAGATAAGATTCATGTTTGAATTTGACAGATACCATATCAAGAAATTTAAAAAAAAAAAAAAAAAAAAAAAAAAAAAAAAAAAAAAAGCAAGAAACATGGAATTCTTTTATGTAATTTTTTCATATTCCTTTACCAAGAGAGGCTAGCCTAACTTTCTGTTCATAGCTTTGTAATTAAGATGTTGCTTTTTGATTAAAAAAAAATAATAATTTTTGCAATAGTGTGCTGGTATAAAAGCCATATAAAATCTGACAGGTGAACTGTTTGAATTGTTTGTTTTTACAGCCAGCCAGCTGATTGCTCAGGATGTAGGGACAGATGATGATCCAAGTCCGTGTTCCAGAACAAAACCTAGTAATACGAAGGTATTTTTCGAGAATGTTTTTCTTTTTTAATTTTGTGTAATTTTAACGTGGATAAGACTTCAGTGTTTATTTCTATAGCAGTTTATTTTGGGAGGTGTTTTCATTTTTAACTGTTAATTACTCTTACATCATGTTGAATAGAAAATGACTATGGAATGATAATTCAGTTTTCAGGAAGTACTCAGGAAAAAAAAAAAAGGTAGATTTGGTGTTCTATGAAATATCTATATAATACATCTTTGATGCATTGTGGGCCAATTTGCACTGTAGTTAAGAGCTTGGAATCATGTGAAGTACCACAGGGTTCCAACTGCCCAGTAAGTTCACCATCTTGATGGTTGTACTGATTTAAAATCTGCAAAATGTTATCAGACTTGACCTGAATTCTGTATTTGCACTTCCCCTTTAAGTCAGAATAGGTACTTAATGAAAAATATCTCCCTTTTAAGAGAAGATGCTGAATGTTTTACTTTATCTCACCTATTGATTTTGATTAAGGTTCTCAGCATCCAAGTTTTCAAGAGACACTATAAAATCTTGATGAATAAAATAACTGCTTTTTTTCTGAGTGTAAGTAATTGACTGTAATCTTTAATTTGTAGTAAGATGCTCTTTTTCAAAATAATGCAGGAAATTACTTCATGTGATGCAGCTGAAGTCTCCGAAGAAGTTGTTGTAACACATACACCTCCTGCAAAGGCTGTGGAAGAAAAAGGTAATGAAAGTAAAGAATCTGCAATTTACTGACCTTGTACTTGAATGCTAGTATTATTTGAATGTTTCTGAGAGCAATGAGAAATCCAATCCCAGCCAAATAGTTGCATAAGTTCTGTAGTTGCGTTCTGTTCTTGCTATCAAATAATGCATTGTTCTTAATTCCTTTAATAGTGAGAGCAAATGTGATATTCCTGCTGTGGAGGTAGCTTGACACAGATAAGGAGTTATGGGGGATATCATCCATCTGCTGCATTGTGCAGTCTGGGAAGCCACTTGCAAGTAGACAATTGGAAAAGGATACAGCAAGTTCAGGACATGGGCGAGAACTTCTAACTCAAACCAGTAATAAGAGGAGAGTTGTTCTAAGAAAAAATCATGACAAATGCACTGTCAAAAACAGTTATGTTTGTTTTTGTAAGAAAACCAACCAGGAAGGAGTGTACGAGTTAAGCTGTTGTAGTTTACTTTGTGAAAACACTTTTTTTTTTTTTTTTTTTTTTTTTTTTTTTTTTAAGGTGTTGTGCCCACAGTGCTAATATTGACTTGGATGTAACTTCATTCTGTCTTTCTGTTTTGTATTAACAGTTGTGTGCTCTCTGTTGAAAAATCTTTAACTGTTTAGCAGTGAGCTTGTATCCTCAGGTTACTGTTTCAGAGAATGTGTGAGGAAATTAAATAGTTGTTTGTTGAACTTTGTTTTAACTTAAATTAAAAATCACTTCTGAATCATCTAGTGTTAAAGAGGCATTCTGGCAGTCCAACATACTGTTGCTATGAGATGGATGTTTTAGGGAAGTTGAATTTGAGGCCGTAGTGTGATACAATACTTTTAGTGCAGTACTGTGGCCTGTACCTTTTACTCTGTCTAATAAAATAAAGATGCAGAGTTTATTTTTTTTTTTCTATGTGCACGTGAAGATGAACTTGCCACTGAGCAGGAAATATTTGAAAAGACGAAGCAGAGTCTAGAATCAAATGAAAATTCTGTAGAGGTGAGTGGTCTTATTCATGTTAACTAATTGAGATAATGTTGGTTCAGACAGAAAACAAGTACTTTGTATTTTGCTGACAGCAATACTACAATTTTGATTCAACCAGTGTATAAATAGCTGTACAAATTTTGGTGAGTTTTTTTTGCTACTCTAAAGTGCCAAAGGCTCTTGTAATTATCTGTCACAAAGCATAAACATGCACCGTAAGGCATCAGTGGTTGTTATTAACGTAGCAGTAACTTCCTTCCTGCATTTAATGGTGCTTACGAATTGTATATAAAATAACTGTGTACAATTCTATACAAATCATGTTTCCTGGAAGCTTCATAATTGACGTGTGGACAGTTGTATCACTTCATCAAATCCAAGCTGGCTCTACAAAAATATTACCGTTCAAAAACTTTTAAGCTCTTTTTTATTATCTTTTAACCATATACTTGTGATATTCTGCAGTGGTTGTTGTAAAAGTCTGTCTGAACATACTTTGAGAATAAAATTGTTATCTGAGTCTAGAAGTGGACACAGTTACAGAAACTTGTGTTTTGTGGTTTGCTTTTTTTTTTTTTTTTTTTTTTTGCCTCTGCATTGAAAGTGGAAAAGCTCTTAGAAGTTTAAATTGCCACCTATGTAGGCTCAATGTTTGAGTCACCAGTAGGGGATCAGGACACCTCTAGATTTCTGTAAATGCTGAATGAAGCACTTAATTCTCTTTTATGTAAAGGGGAGCAATGGTTTTGTTATTGGAAACGGTCAGACCATCTTCATTACTTGTAGGTGTCCTTAATACCTTAAGCTTCAGCAGCTTCAAAGTAGGGAGCTTTTGTGTTTTTTTTTTTTCTCCTCCTTCAAACTAAAGGCCTGATGTATGTAGCAAGCTTCACAAATCTGTGCATTGAGATAATTAGGATACTGACTGTTAAAATAGCACTACCTCAGCTGTTACAAGATGTGGCCTATACTATCTAGAAGAAGAAATCAGACTGGGAAAAAACACGGTGAGATGTACAGGAGAAGGTTAGAAGCATTTGTTAAATGAGGTGATACAGTTGATAGGGATGTAAAAGGCATGTCTGAGGACAGCCACTGAGAATTTTGCATAATCAGAAATTGACTTGTTTCTTTTTAGCTTTGTCAATGAATTTTGTGAAAAGCAATGTCTATTCGTACAAAACCTCTTTCACCTAAGTTATGTCTCTAAACAGACAAGCACTATTTCTGCTCACCTCACATTATGTTGACAACAGTCTTTATACTATATTGCCCCAGTGCTGGACATTAGTTGTAGTAACTGAAATACTTTACTTTTACTTTTTATAGGATAATCAACCCGTGATAGTAAAACGGAAGAGAGGAAGGCCTCGTAAACATCCTGTTGAAGATGTACAGCCTGGTGATGGTGGTAAGTAATTCATAACACTTGTGTGGAGAAAGAGTAAAAACAGTAACATTCAAGTTCTGAATTCATATTTCTTCCCTCAGGTGGGGAGTCAAAAGCTGATATGAGCACTGGCAATGTAAGTGCCTTTATTTTGTTTGAGTGCATTTAAGCATGAGATCCGTTATTCTGTTTTAACAGGTAACAATGTTTCAGAAACATTTGTAGCAAGCTTGGTAACTGAATTCACACTATAATAAAACTATAAAAACTAAATCCTGTTCTAATGGAGTTTACAAGCAAAATATACTATTAAGTCTGAACATGGCAAATAACAGGATTAGTCTTAGTACAGCATAGTTACACTGTCTAGCAGTATACTTGCAAGCAGGATGAAATTCTGATCACATGCACATGTCTTTTAGTTTGTGCTGTGAATAAATTTGACCTAACGTTCAAGGATGACTTAATGTAGAAAATTTAAGGCTCTTGTCTTTACTGAGCCTATTGTTGTAACAGCATATAGTAGCTCTTAACATCTTTAAAATAAACTTGTGTAATCTCCATTACACTGTGTATGGTTAACTCATAAGACAGAGATATGCTGGTAGTAAGTTAAGCACTCCTGAAACAACTCAGTCTTCTAAAGCTCAGCAGTATCTTGATTTCTTAAGCTATGAGCCATAAGTCACTGCTAAATAAGTAAGTATTCTGTTGAAAGTGCTTCTGTAGTCCAGTTGGGTTACAGCACTGTGATCAAGCGTGGATTGAGCAAAAAATTCTTGCATAAAAAGAGGTAATGATTAAAAAATAAACAAAGTAGTTATATTGAAACTTGTGTGTTCTGCATGCTTGCCTGGTAAAGCACCTGCTGATTGTCAAAAGTCTTGGGAATTTACCTAGTCTATAAATAGCAGGTATTCTTCTGCCTATGTTTATTCTGTCCATGCAGTATTTCAGGCAGCCTGTTCAGGGTCCTGTCCCTTTTGCAGGTCTGGTACAGTTTTGTGTCTGAATCAATTTTCCTAATCAGTATCTTTCAGTATTTCTTCAGTGAAATGTGTTTCAGTCTTGTTTGTGTAGTTGTCCCAAATAAAAATTAGAGTTAACTTAAAATCCCCTCTAGAATACATATGCCTTTACACAGTGCTGAAACTGAGTTGTCTTGTTCTAGTTAGCCATTTTAAAGGTCTTATACTTCCCACTGATGATGGGTATTTGTACCAGTCAGCTGGTTTCTGGCTGGCTTCAGGAGGAGCAGTAACCTTCATCTGAGAAAATGGTTCTGCAAGGCTGCATGCTGTCTTTGCAAGACAGTCTTCTCAGGCTGCTTTGAGAATTGTTACTACTTCAGAGATGGCATAGACATCTTAGTGTAGTCATTCAGTGATTAAAGCAATTGGATTTTATAACAGTCATCATAGGAGATCATGTGGTTGTAACTGACTTTTTCTGTGTTCTGAATAAATACAAAACTCTCATGGCTGTAATTTGTAAGTCTGTGCTTACATAAAATGACTGCGCTAAGCTTTTTGTATCACCAAGAATTAAGTTTTTTTCAGAAATGTATTTAACTGAAACTACTTTTAAGTTAGTGTCTATTATTGTAATGACTTCCTTTGTCAATTACTCTGTCAGGTTACTGAAACTACTGTCATTTCATTTGTTTGGAGGGTAACTAGGTGCAAACTTTCTGCCTGTTGATGAGAATGTTCATTTTTTTTCTGAGACTGCAGATATATGCATATATATATGAATGGAGTTTCTGTGTTTATGTAACACAAATCTGGGCTTTTCTGATTTGTTGTCTTTCTTTTTTGTTTCTAGCTGCAATTTCCTACCTCTGCAAGTAGAGGGAAAAGTCCTCAAAAAGGTAAGCAAACCATGAGAGAAATCCAAGGGGGTGATCTAGAATATCAGATGAGTCCTTCTTAAATATTGTGTTTTAAAATGCATATCAGAAAGAAATTTAATTATGTTCAGTTAATTACATTATCTGTGGATATGAATTCGAAGAGGTAAGTGGTAGCTTGAGGGGATATCTCTTTCTCCTATCGTAACTACTATAAAATCGTTAATGAGATGATTGCTTAGCTTCCATTAGAAATGCTGTTATTGTTATAAACTGAAGTCAAATCAAAAGAGACTTTCCTATTTCTCTTTTTCATTCAGACACCTGTCATTTGTAAGAGGTAAAATTGTGGTGAATTTTAAGCAGTGTAGTTAATTACGATAAGTGATCTGTACTGCGCTGGTTGTTTAGGTTCTTTTTAGTAAAAGCCATTCATGAATATATTTTAAAATCCACTCAGGAAGTTGAAAAACACCTTATAAACAAATACAAACACTCATGTCCTTTTAACTGGAAGTTGTTCTGCACACGGCTGTACAGTAGATGCATTCACATGCATAATGGGAAGTGAAGTTTTCAGTCAGTGGAACTCATACAGTTGGAAACAACTGATTTCTAGAGGCAGCATCCTAGCTTAACAGTTCTCTTATGTAATTAGTAGTGGAAAAGGACTTCTGTGGAGAACTCTTCCTGTGTAAGTAGAAACAACTGACAGTAGGCTTGAAACCAAAATTATTATTGCACTAATTGCTGCTGGAAAGTTGACATGGCTTTTGTTATTATTATTAATTGTTTTCATACTAGAGGTAAAAGTACAGCCTTTTCACATATGAGGAGAAGATTGGGTCTGTTAAGAAGGATGTGACTTGTAGTTAAATTGTCACAGGGTGTTTTGCTATACATTTGCTAACATTTGCCAGGATTTTAAATACCTGCCTTCAGTACGTGAAAGAATTAATAAATCTTTTTAATATGTTAATTGGACTTATTTTGTGTAAAACATTAATACAGTGTACTGTTCTTCGTTTTACTGTGCTTCTTCATCAAATAGTTGCATGCTTGTACTTCATTTCATTTGTTTCTGTGTAAAAGATTTTCCCTGTAATTTGGACAACCTAACTTCAGAGGACCTGTGTGTGAGTTAATATGTGTCTGCTTTGAGACCTCTGTTTTGATGCACCAAATTGACATTCTTCTGTATTTGCTCTGTTGGTCTAAGCAGAAATGAATTTAGAGTTTTTGGCCTTATTTTCAGCTTTCAGAAGCAAAAAGAGACAGCAATTTTGTGGCATAAAAAAGTGTTTAAAAAGATGGTGTAAAAACCTCCATTTTATTTAGGATGCTTCTCTCCTTCAGTGACTGGGGATTTTTATCACTGCGGTATTGCAGGTAACTCTATCTGACGAACTTCAAAGTTTATAAAATCATCTTTCTTACCATGGATGCCAGCTTGGGACAACATGCTTCATAGAGTACATAAAATTATTTCAGTGTGCACAAGCCAGTCTGTAAGAAGCACTGGATTGAAAAACCAGGCTTCTTCAACAGAGAAAGTTAACTAATTTGTATGCCAGGTATTAGTCAGGATTTAAATGCTCCCTTGTTGAGCTACAGCCATCTTGGTGCTTCATGGCAGACACAGTAAAGAATTAGCCCAGAGGAGCTTTATAATTTCTGGTTTTAGAGACTTTTCAGAACTGCATTGATCTTGAGCAGTAAGATCACATTTTGAGTTTAGCTGTACATTGAGCAAGGACTGGTCTAGATGATCTCCAGCTAGCTAAATCCTTCCAAGCTAAATCCTTCTTGATTCTACTGTTGGTTGACAGTAAATAAGATAGATATCTAACTTCTGCTTTTCCACTTAAAAAAAGAAAAATAATAATATTTAAAAAAAAAAAAAAGTATGTGCAACAAAGCAGTAAATATTGCATCAAGCATATAAAGGCTTCACTGCTTTGAAAAAAAAAAAAAAATCATTGTTGTCGGTCTGTGTATAACAAAATGCAAGAAAGGCAAGTTCTAGTTTAGGAACCATAGCTGTTTTCTGACTTTCTGTGATGCTTATGCAAACTTGACAACGTTTGAAAGAATTCCTTTTAAAACTGCTTAATAAAAGATGTGAAGTTCAGGATTCAGTTTTGTTCTTTCTTTTCTAGGTACAGACATATCTAATAAGAAAGAAACAGCGAATGTAAGTGCAAGAGATTTAATTTGTAAGTCTGTACGCAGTATGTAATGAAAAATGTCTGTCTTATTAAAACTGTTCTTGTCTTGCTTGCTTCCATTTTATTTCTTCAGGAAGATGAAGCTGGGAAAGCAGAGACAACTGTGCGTAAAAGGGGAAGAAAACCCAGGCGTTCTCTGGTTCAGGCAGAGGAAACTGGTAAAAAGAAGAAACTCTGCTATTCCTAACAGAATGAAAAGATATTACTGTGCCTTTCTGTATACTGATAGCAATAAGATAAGCTTTATTCAATTTTTCCTTTCTTGAGGAAAAATCATTGAGTTACAGCTAGTGTAAATATTATGTAAATATGTGTAAATTGCTGTAATCTCATGTCAAAATTGCTACATCCCAGATGCTTCCATAAAGCCTCATGAATTTTCTATGAATTCTGGCTATGAGCTGCATAAGTAAACTGTTGCAAATGTGTTAACAAGATTAAGTCAAACAAGTGTGAATTAAAAACATTGAAAGCATAAAGGAAATGGAAAATTACTTGCTTAAAATGGGATTTGTGAATAGAATACCTTTTCTAAACTAAGTGTCCATATCCTTTTGGAGGGCTTTTGGAAAATTATAGCACATGTGTAAAATTTTACATGGACAGAAATGCTGGAGCCAGAAAGAAAACGTCGGAAATTAACATCTTCTGAAGAGGAGATAAGAGAGCAGGAGGAAGGTGAGGAAGAAGACAATGAGGAAGAAGATGAGTCCACAGCTAGACCAGCCACAAGACTAGAGGCTCAAAGGTAACTCATTGTAGAGGCACAGATATTTTTTTGCTACATTATTTTCAGTTGTGGATTGAGCTTTTCTTTGCAATTTGTTTTGATTGAAACTTCCCATATAACGTTGGATCTAATTCTAGCATTAGGAGATTTTCTTTTTCCTTTCAGTAACGAGGAATGGAAAGTCTTGTTAGAACTGGAGTTTTAGTCTTTGTATGACAGAGGATAGCTGTTATTCTAATTATGAATAACAAGCAGAAGAGGCAATGTTTTGCCTCAATTCAGCATTGCTAGGAGATGAGAAACTGTTAGGGTAACAAAAGACAGGCTTAAGATGTCAGAAGAACTGATCCTGTTAGCGATCTTGCATCTCGGTGATGTCTCAGAAAATGGGTCTGAGCACACTTAACTAACGGGTTAAAAGGGACTCTACTGCAATTCACCATTTAGCATTTGGAGTTGGAGCAAGGCAAAAATATAATTTTTAATGTCAGTTTCTCTTTCCAAATATTAGCCCAGCTAAATACATGAATATGCAGTACTCTAGGATTTCATTTATATTTTAGTGAACTGCAGGCTCAGGAAAAAAAAATCAAACTGTGAAAGATTAGTGTGATACCAAGAAGCCATTCTTTATCTGTAGTTTGTGTGCAAAAAGGCAGGCTAAAGAAGTGTAGCAGAGGTCATCCTCTTGACTAAAACTTTGGAAGTTTACCACTTTGTGAACAGCAGTTCTGTTGCGGTCTAACCGTTAACTCTAAAAAGGTAAGACATTAGTATTTTCATTCCTATTGCTTGTGAAAACATCTACTTTGTATTTACAGATGTTCTTGTTGGTCTTGTTTCTCAGATTTCCAGTGCTAACTTTCTGGCTGCAACAGAACAAAGCATCTCTATCTGAAAGTGCCACAAATATTCTGTGTTTTATAAGTAGCATTTGGGAATATTTAATGGAAAGAGATATCTCTTTATTTTCAGCTTTACTTAGGTCAGAAAACCTGATAATTCAAAGGTCTGGCTTGTGAACTATGAAGTTGATTGCCAATAATCACTTTTTCATGTTTTTGAACTGATGAATGCTGAAGCCATGGGTGTTTACGTAGCAGAATTGTTGCAGATTTTGAACTGCATTTTTTTGTTGTTCCATAAATACTATCAATAACATGGCCAGTTTTGAATTTACATTTGCTATGGAGGCACACAGCTCTGCTTGTCATTTTGTGTCTAAAAGCATGCAAATGGTATTTTTCCACCATTTCTTTTGGCAACTTTGATTTATATGTTGCAAATACTGTTCAGTCTTAGTTTTCTGCACTTGGAAAAGTATTTTGTTATATACACATTCATCATTCTTTTTTTATTACAGAATGCAGTCCAGCAAGCCAACCACTCGTGCGACTTCTAAAGGCAACAGTCCGAGTTCAGTTTCTCCCAGAAAACAACAGAAATTATCAGCAAAAAAGAGATCTCCAAGTGATACAAAAATTAACAAATCTCCTCCATCAACACAGTAAGTATGAAAGCTAAAACCACTTTTATTATTTGTTTTGGAAGCAACTACATTTAGATGTAAAATGCTAGTTCAAAATCTGAACATCAGTCTTGCTTTGTTCTGTTCTTTTGTATTATATAAAAGCTTTCAAAGGATTTTCTTCTGTTTACGTTTTTTCTTCCTTTCTTTAACATTTGCAAGACTAGACTGTGTGTGTGTGTCCTTGGAAAGTTCTTAGTTTCTTTTCTGAAAATGCTGTTAAGCAGTACTTTAAATGAAGCTGTGGTTCTTTCCTGAAAGTAGGAGGTGGGAAAAGCATCTGTAGTTCAAGTTAAAGCAACATATGTCATTATTCTAATGCTTGAAGATATTTCTAAGATCAGGTGATAAGAAAGGAGGAACTTCTGAATCCTTACAGCAGCGTACTTCCATTTTCCTCCTTCCTTGGTGCACTTATTAATTTTTGAAGTTGAGATCACTATTAAAATCCCAAGGGATCAACAGATGCAATGCTCAGTTGCTGTTTGTCTTGTAGTTTGTGGTCAAGCAGGCTATACATTAAACACATTGTTGTGATCCATAGTGGAGACAACAGTGTTTTCAAACAATGTCTGGAACTGTGGCAGATGTGCATCATGCATTGATCAGCTGCCACAGTTCACCTGACATTAATTATTTAGCATTACTATGAATGGGCAAGAGTTTAAGCTGTGCACCTGAAAGAGAGTGGGCTTATATAGATGCTTAATTGGAGGTAAG